>NW_025999871.1:196297-228565 GCF_001458135.2 Marmota marmota marmota
TTCCCTGAAGACCTTAAAAGAGCGTACTACAGGGATACTGCTACATCGATGTTCATAGCAGCACAATTCACAATTGCTAGACTGTGGAACCAACCCAGATGCCCTTCAATAGATGAATGGATTAAAAAAATGTGGCATTTATACACCATGGAGTATTATGCAGCACTAAAAAATGATAAAATCATGGAATTTGCAGGGAAATGGATGGCACTAGAGCAGATTATGCTTAGTGAAGCTAGCCAATCCCTAAAAAACAAATACCAAATGTCTTCTTTGATATAATGAGAGCAACTAAGAACAGAGCAGGGAGGAAGAGCAGGAAGAAAAGATTAACATTAAACAGATACATGAGGTGGGAGGGAAAGGGAGAGAAAAGGGAAATTGCATGGTAATGGAGGGAGACCCGCATTGTTATACAAAATTACATATAAGAGGTTGTGAGGGGAATGGAAAAATAAACAAGGAGAGAAATGAATTACAGTAGATGGGGGAGAGAGAGAAGATGGGAGGGGAGGGGAGGGGGGATAGTAGAGGATAGGAAAGGTAGCAGAATACAACAGTTACTAATAGGGCATTATGTAAAAATGTGGATATGTAACCGATGTGATTCTACAATCTGTATTTGGGGTAAAATTGGGAGTTCATAACCAACTTGAATCTAATGTATGAAATATGATATGTCAAGAGCTTTGCAATGTTTTGAACAACCAATAAAAAAAAAGACTGAAACAAGGGCACCTCCACCAATGAGATTTAAAAAAAAAAAAAAACTACAGTCTCAAGTCTCCAAGACCAGTGGTCTTTGTATCCAAGCAGCTTACCTGAATTTCTCCCCTTTGCTAATAAAATCTCTCCTTATCCTTTCTTCTTTAGATACACTAGCAGCTTGCTGTAGTATACATCCTGGATGATAATTCTTTTTCTCATTCCCGAATAAATTCTTTAAATCTGGAAACATTTTTCCTATGGCTATGATTGTTATTTTTCAGCTTTAATACTGTCTAGGATTTTTTCGTTTCAACTTGAAGGAATCCCAATAGTTTTCATGTAGAGCTTGTCTGGTGGTAATTAATTCCATCCGTTTTGTTTATCTGGGAAGACATTCATTTCCTCTACAACTTGGAAGGTCAGCTTTGCTGAATATAGTATTCTTAGTTGAGTTATTCTTTAAGCACTTTGAATCTTTTATTCTACTGCCTTCTGGCCTGTAAGATTTCTCCTGAGAAATCCAATGTAATCCTATAGAAGTTCAATTGCATATGACAAACTTCTTTTTTCTCTAGCTGCTTACAAGATTCTCTCTTTGTCTTTAACTTCTGGTAGTTTGATTATAATATGTCTTGGTGAGTTTTCTTCAGTGTCTTTGATTTTGATAGCAGGATAATTCTAGCCATATAAAATAAGTTGTAAACTATTCCCACTTTTTCAACTTTTTTGGAAGAGTTTGTATATTAAAATTTTCTTCCTCAGATGGTTGACAAAATTTGCCAAATGAAGCCATCAGATCTGGAGTTTATGTTTTGAGATTCCAATTTAATAATATAGGGATATTTATGGTATTTATTGCAGGAGGTAGTATTATTTTTAGGGAATTTTTTATTTCAGCAATGTAGTTGATTTGTTTGCTAAAATTTTTCATAATGCTTCCTTATCTGCATAGTAGCTGCATAATACATAGTGATATTACCTTTCTCATTCACAATGTTGATAATTTGCTTGCACCTGTTCTCACTCTCAAGCTTGCCTGGATACGTGCTCTCTCTCTCTCTCTCTCTCTCTCTCTCTCTCTCTCTCTCTCTCTCACACACACACACACACACACACTCACACACACACACACACACACACACACACCTGTGCATGCTCTAGGTTGAGGTTTATCAGTGCTATTGATTTTCTCAGGGACCAGCTTTTGGTTTCATTGATTTGCTGTAATGTTTTCCTGTTTTCTATTTCATTGATTTTATGTTTACTTTTAAATTTGACGAAATGATCTAGAAATTCCACTGCTAGACAGATAACAACAAGAAATGAGATTTTGTCCATACAAAACTTATTCATGAATATTTATAGTAGCATTATTTGTAACAGTCAAAAAGCAAAGAGCCAAATGTCCAGCAGCAGATGAATTGATAGATAAAATGCAATATATCTATAAAATGATATATTATTCAGCAGTTTGTAGCAGTTTGTACTGATGCATGCTGCAACATGGATGAATCTTTTTTTTTATTGTACAATTCCATTTATATGAAATATCCAGAATAGGCAAATCCAGAAAGACAGAAAGCAGACTAGCAGTTGGAAGGATCAGAGGGAGAGAGAAATGGGAGTGGCATTTAACAAGATTTCTTTTTGGGGTGATAATAATTTTCTGGAACTACAGAGTGGTGATGCTCACACAACACTGTGAATGCACTGGTGTGCCTCCCACTAAACTATATACTTTTTTTTTTAATAGTACTGGGAATTGAACCCAGCATGCTCTACCACTGAGCCACATCCCCAGTCCTTTTAAATTTTTATTTTAAGACAGGATCTTGATAAATTGTCAAGGCTGACCTTGACCTTGCAATCCTCCTACCTCAATCTTCCAAGTCACCAGGATTACAAGCCTACATCATCATGCCTAGCATAAAATGGTAACTTTTATGTTACTTTTCTAAAATGTAATATTTATGTATTTTATGTGTTTTCACAATGATAAAGTAGGAAAATCTTTAATTGAGCACTTACTGCATCCTAGGTTTTACAGGCATTATGTCCTTTAATAATACATATGTGAGGGTATCATTACCTCCCAAGTCCTAACCATGTGACCTAATACTCTTGCTCTAACATGGATGAATCTTGACAACATTATGTTAAGTGAAAGGAGATGATCACAAAGGACCACATGTTAATATGATTCCATTTATATGAAATGTCCAAGATCAGTAAATCTATAGAAACAGAAGTAGTGGTTTACTACAGCTGGGAACAGAGATAGATTGTGGAGATTGGGAATGATGGTTAAAGGGCACAAGTTTTCATTTTCATGAAAATGTAAAATTGATTGTGGTAATGGATGTATAACTCTGTGACTATGCCAAAAGTCAGTCAATTTTATATTTCGATGATTTATTTTTAAAAATAATACTTTTAAAAATCATAGTAAAAAAATTGTGAGTAATTACCATAAGATAGACAATTGGAGGGGTGGTTAAAGAGATGTTAGTCAATGAATACAAAATTACAGTTAGATATGAGGAATAAGTTCAAGAGATCTATCGTACAACACAAGACTATAATTAAAGACAATACACTGTATTCTTGAAAAATACTAACAGAGTGTATGTTAAATGTTCTCACCACAAAAAAATGATCACTATGTGAGGTAACACATACATCAATCAGCTAGATTTAACCATTCCATAATGTAAATATGCTTCAAAACATCCTGTTGTACATGATGAATGCATGTAATTTTATCTGCCAGTTTGCATGAATAAATAAAATAAAAACATTGAAATGTCTGCAATTTTACCCTACTCTAGCAATTCAGATTTATGCATTCCAGCAGAAGAAACAAGACCCATGGGTCACAGACAAACCCCTTTATTACTTCTGGAATAACAGATGGAATAAATTCCCTTAGGGCTGATTCCCCTAATTCTCTAAACCCTATGAGGGTGAGTGTCTACAAGTGACATGTGACAAAATTTGTCTTCACACTTTTTCTTTGTCTTCAAACTATTTTTCCCCACACTCACTGCACACATAAGTTTTCTCCCCACGTGAATCTTCTGATTGGTGACAAGATTTAACTTCAAGCTGAAGACTCAACCACACTCCACGCACACAAAGGGCTTCTCATCCAAGTGTGTCCTCTGCTGTTTGATGAAAACTGACTTATAGCTGTAGCCCCTCCCACAATCCCTATACACATATAGCTTCTTACCCAAATGCATCCTCTGGTGCAAGACAAGGACTGACTTTCTCAAAAAGTTTCACACACACTTCCTGCACCTGTAAGGCTTTTTCCCAGGTGTGTTTTTTGGTGAGCATTAACATCACCTTTTTTTTCAGTATTGAAGATTGAACCCAGGAACACTTTACCACTAAGCTACATCCCCAGATATTTTTGTGTGTTTTAGTTTAAAGTTGCTGAGTGTTTTGCTAAGTTGCTGAGGCTGGCTTCAAACTTACAATCCTGCTGCCTCACACAGATTTACAGGCATGCTCCCACCACGCCCAGAAAGAGTCAACTTTTCAGTCAAAGTGTATCCACACTCGTGACACAGAACATGCTTCTCCCCTGAGAGTGACTTCTGGTTTCTGTGGGGATTTGATTTCTACCAGAAGCCCCACCCACACTCCCAGAACACAACTGGCTTCTTCCCAGAGTGCATCCTCAGGGAATTAAAGATGAATGACCTAGTGACAAAGCCCTGCCCATATTCCCCACACATAGAAGACCTCTCCACTGTGTATTCCCATGAGAACATTTGACTTCTAGCTAAAGCCTCTTTCACACCCTGCCCAACTACCTGTTTCAGAGCCTGAAAATTCTACTCCCTTCAATATTTTGTCTGCTTCCTTGGGGTTTGACCTTTTTACCATGCTGGTCTCTATTTTAGCTACCCTATTTTCATGAAACATGAAAGCTCCCAACAAAGGCTTGTCTCCCATCTATACATCCTTTGCAGGAATTATATTTCATTTCTTGTTTAGTCCTTATCAAACCAAATTGTAAAATCCACATCAATGAAATTTCCCATAACATTCAGACTAGGAATCTTATAAGCAAGTAGCAGAGGCAACTACAGTTCTATAAATGGCTGCAATTATAGTCCTTGCCCTGCTTCACTTATCTTCTTGTTTTTTTTTTGTTTGTTTGTTTGTTTGTTTCCAAGATTTTACTTTCACTACAATAAAATATATTCCTCTAGGCAGATTTCTCAATTAGGTGAAGGAGTTTATCTCAATAATACTAAATCACACACTTCACTTATTTTCTGATACAAATATCTCACCACAATTTCTTCATCCTACTAACAATCTATGAGCTAAGTAGACACAGAGACAGATTTCTGACTTTGATTCTGCTTAAGAGAACTTTCCTATTAAAAAAGTGGCTTACATAGAAGTCCCTTGGTCTGGAGCCCTGTAAATGTAGCAGGCAGTAAAGGAGAGTCCTTCAAGAAAGGTGTGTACTGAAACTGAATTCAAGTTTCCCCATTCACAAATATTCACACTACTGGGGAAAAGTAATAACAGCAATGGACAAGGCAGACATAGTCCAGGGACTATATACTTAAAGGGTTCCTGTTACCCAGATTTTTACAAGCTAAATAAAGAAATATGGTTGGAGATTTAGAAAGCTAGTATTGTCATCACCCATGAGAACACAGAAAGATCCAACCTGGAAAAGTAAGACAGGAAATGCAGAGTATAAGGTACAACACAAAATTTCTTCAGCTCTACAAAATCCAGATCCTCCTTGAGGTAGCCAAAATGAGTGTCATTGTTTTTGCATCCCATATCCTAAGCTAAAAGTCAGCAGAGCAAGGCTCTAGGCGATCTAGGACAAGGTGATCTAGGACACCCTAGGATGCCCAAAAACAGAGTTAACATCCTAGAAGAGCCATTTCTACCAGGGTGCTATAGTTATTAGCGTCACCTCCTTGTACAGGGTCCTCTGAGCAGGGCTCAACAGCTGCCACTCATTCAGAATGAAATCTACATCCATGTACCTGAATTACACAGATGCCTGAAACACAAAACATCTCTGCTCAGCTAGGAACCAATACTGCCCATAACCTGGGAAGAAGATTAAAAAGGGTTATGGGGGAGCATGGGGTTATAATTTCCAGACTCAACTTTTGAAAGTGACTCTGGTGACAAGTATTCCAAGATCATTAACCTGCCATTTCTACCCAGCCAGGAACATTTGTGCTTTGACTACAGTCCTATCTTAGGCTGGCTAAAATGAGATTTACAGGCAAAGGTCCTAACCATGAGAAACTGTAAATCCACTTAGGAAGAAGAGGAAAATGTCAATAAAGCCAACAAGAGAAAACAGTGAGATTTCCTAAATTTGAAGACTTTCAAAGATTACTTAATTTAGCCCTCCATGTTATAGTTAATCAGTCTGAGCCCTGTCCAAGTGCGCTAAACAGCATGCTCAGTTTATATCTCCCAGTGATGACAAAGGCTAAGCACCATCAGTCCTCCAATCCTTCCCCTGAATCAGGTCACACCCCTTTCCCTCAGGCCTCACAGGCAAAAGTAGAGAATGATGAAGAGCATGGACTTGAACTACAGAGCCAGAGTGCTATGGTTTAAAATGGTTTGTCCCCTCCAAAATGGAATCTGATTTCCATTGGGGTAGTATTGGGAAATGGGGTTTTTAAAAGGAGATTAGGTGGTTAACAGGAGTCAATGGTTTTCTTGAAGAATGGGTTAGTAATACCTTGTCTTGGATATTTTGTTATAGCAACAGAAAATAGACTAAGACACAGGTTTCAAGGCCACCTCTGCCTCTAACCAATGTTTTGTAAGACAAGCACTGAGAGATACTTAACCTTTCAGTGTTTCCAATTTTCTTCTGTGAAATGGGAATAATAACAATACTTACTTCATGTGGCTGTACTGATAATTAAATAAGGTAACTTAGACTATCCACCTATAAGTCATGGTAAACGTTCAGAGAGGGTTTTGAGTCATTCTAAAGTTTCCTCCACACACACACAATTATTATTCTGCTCTGCTTTACTTTTGATTTTAAATAACAAAAAGACTCAAATACAAAATATACCAATAACTCCTTAAATTGCTAAGAAAAAAAATCTAATAGGACAACAGGCACAAAAGATTTCTGGTTGGCCAACGGGCACATGAAAAACTGCTCAACCTCAACAGTCATCAGATAAATGTTAACTAAAACCACAATGAGAAATCATTGCACACCCACCAGAATAACTAAAATATAAAACACAGAAAACACCAAACATTAGCAAGAATGTGGAAGAACAGGAGTCTCAGATGGGAAGGTAAACTGATAGAATCACTTTGGACAACTTTTCAACGAAATCCACCTAAAATTTAAGATAACCCAGAATTCTACTACTAGGAGATCCTGCTTATTTTACCTTTGACATGCCCAGCAAGTACACAAATCTGCTGGATGTTACTTATAATTTAAACAATGTTAGCTATCATAGAAATTATATTGCTACACTATAAATTTCACATACAAACACTATGTTGCCTGTAATTTTAGGTAGAATTCATTGAGAAAACATTAACAAATGTTTTTATGCATCTTGGGGCTGGGGATGTAGCTCAGTGGTAGAGTTCTCACTTAGCACACTTGAGGCTCTGGGTTCAGTTTCCCAGCACCCCCCAACACACACATACACACACTCTATATATTTTAGTTTTTGGTGATGTTATAAATATTTTTAGTTTTAATGTTTAATTATTCATTGTTAGTATATTGGAATGGAATTGACTTCTGAATATTGATCCTATAAACTGGCTAAGCTCACTTACTGGTTCTAACAGTTTTTTTCAAATATATATATACACAAATACATACATATTTATGGATATCTTAAGTCTTTAGTTTCTCCCAACAGGATTTTGTGGAGAATTTTTAGTGTTCAGGTCCTGTTAGACCCACAAAATCCTGTTAAAGACCTACATAAATATATACCATGCTTATGAATTTGGAAGATTCATTAATGTATTCTTTCCAAATAAATTTATAGATTCAGTACAATCCCAATCAAAATCCCTATGGGCTCTTCTGTGGATATTCAATTTTTCTTTATATGACAGAAAAATACAAAGGCTCTAGAATATCCAAAATGATTTTGAAAAAGATGAATTAAGTTCTTAAAATATTAACTACAGATCAGCCCCAAATCTCTCAGAGGGACCAAAAGATTCAAAATACTTTCATGGCATCAAAACCTCTACCATGGCAGAGTAAAGAGTTCAAAAATCCTCAACCTGAAAGGCCATGATAAAGTCACTTACCTTTATCAAAAACAATCAATCACTCCAAGCTCTGGAGATCATCTAAAGGCACATGGCAAACAGAAAAGTGGTTATTCAGGAGAAAGATACTAAACTGTGGGCAACAACAATGGAAAATTTTGCCAATGGCTGCTAAACTCTCAGGCATAGTCAGCAGCGTTATTCAATTACAGTGCAGAAAGCTTTGAAAATCAACAATGGAGAGAGGGCTGAGTTTATATGAAGCATGAAACATTCCATATACAGCAGTCTCTTCAGTTAACAGCAGCTTCTTTAGTAATGGATGGAAAATAAACAGGAAAGGCCAACAGTTACATGGATGTTGTAATCCTAGTTGAGGGAAGTAATAAATTGCAGACTAGACAAACACCTCAAAGAGAGAGTCAGGAAATGAGAGAGCTCTAATGGACCTTGATAAGCTTTCTACACATCCATGGAGGAGAAACCAGATTTCCCATGCCATCCACGTATTCCTGACTGAACATGAACTGGCATGCACATACAGAAAAGAAGCAAGAAAGTAAATGCAAAGGCAATTTAACAACTGCATGAACTTTTAACACATCACTGAGACTGGTACCTTTACTGGATCATGGTACTTGAGCACAACTTCTCACCAATCATCAGCTAACCATTAAGTGGTGCAGACACGGCAATGATCTCAAGGAAGCCAGGCTTAAAAATAAAAACAAGAATAAGGAAAAGAAATGAAGGGACATAACAGTGGTCACCTATCACAGGGAAAACAGATCTCACAGACAGAGTACTAAAAGGGAGAAGGTTACACAAAGAAGGAGAACTCCAGAAATCAATACAGGAGTCATCTTAGAATGGTGGAGAACACTAAACTACATTCATGTGGATGGATTCTCCATGAAATCAGTCAAGTAATAATTATGAGCTGGCTGTCATCCAAACAACTCCTAGAACTCAAAGAGAGAAAAGCAACATGTCCGATCTGACCACTGGGAAAGCAGAGACCTCCTTAAAACTCTATGGGAAATAGTATATGTCTCTTCAAAACACAGAATTACCATGTGACACAGCAATTCCATTTCTGGGTATATCCCTAAAATAACTGAAAGCAGGGACTCAAACAGATATTTGTACAACCACATTCACAACAACATTTTTCTCAATAGCCAAAACGTGGAAATAATCCAATGTCTATCAACAGACAAATGAGCTACATACAAACTAGGAATACAGTTCAGTATTCTCCATCATCCTAAGATGACTCCTGTATAGTAAAACAGGTCAGGTCACTCCTCAAAGACTTCCCAATATGAACAAAGCAGCCTTCAAGCAAGAGATGGATAAAATTTCAGGAAATACTCACCTCACTTCTGAGACTCAAAAGCCCAGTGGTCATCTTCTTATTTTGTTGTTGCTTTCCTTGGAGAAGGGTAAAGTCCCTAAAGGCAGATCTGGGAACAAAAAAGAAAAACAAGAGATGCCTGTGTAGAAATCCTCTCCCTAATAACTGAAGCAGGACTCATTTTACAGGCTCTCTCAGGGCCCTAGGAAAAAGGTCCAAAGAATTAGGACGTTCATGAGTTCTACCCAGGTTCTGGCCAGGGAGTAAGAAAACCATCTGCAAAGAATTGTGCGACTTTATTATTAACTCTGAATATTCTGAGGGAAAAAGCCTCAGGATGTCTCAGAAAAGGCCCAAATCAGAAGCAACCTTAGAATCCCTGGTCTATTTTTGAGACCTTGTAGTATCTGCTTTACCTCTCCCAGGTTGTTTCCTTGTATGTAAGTGGAATTGGCCAGAAAGACAGTTCAACTAACCAAGATCCTGCTGACTGAGTAAGGAGTATGTTACTGAACCTGAGGCTGAAGCCTGGAGGGATCTGGGGAAGGCCCAGTTTGGAAGCCATGTCCTCCAGCCAGCATTAACATGTGGGCTGAACACCTCTATCAGAAGTCCTTCTGCAAGGTAGGTCCATGTGCCACCAGTGGGACTTGTCTTAGGCAATGTGGTATGTGAAGTGAAGAGGTGCAATTAGAGGGAGGGAGACAGGAGTTTTATGTAAGGACACCTCTCTTTAGAAAGGTCCCAGGGGTCTTACCTCTAATATACCCAAAATTTCAAGTTCCCTTGGAACTTAAGCTATAGCAGTTAATAATGGGCCCAGACATTCAGCTCTTTAATTTCATGAAGAAATTTTTGAGAAGGTAAACAAATATTTATTGTTCTAAATCCAAAGCCTTAAAGAGATTTTCCCCCAAAGTTTATGAGTGGGCACTGAATGGGTCTGAAAAAAAAGAAAGAGAGAGGGAAGGAGAAGGAGGGAGGGAGAGAAGGAAGGAAGGAAGGAAGGAAGGAAGGGAGGGAGGGAGGGAAAGAGCTACTGAAGATATTTTGAAACAGAAGCATTTCAATGTGGGCAGGGTGTCAGATTATTAATTTAGTGTTAAGTATTTTAAACATGAACATGATATCTTAGAGAAAATCCTCATTGTTTTTAAGTACACTGAAACATTTAGGGCTAACTAATATTATGTCTGCAACTTCTTTCACAATACTTGAAGGGAAACTGTTATGAAATCAAGAGCTTTACATGGCTTATCAGCCAAATAAAATGTGTACTACCTGTGTGGATCCTGTTTACCAAAAACCAAATATAGAAAGACATTTTTAGGGCATTTAAGGAAATGTGAACAGTGATTGGATATTAGATGATTTTAAAGAATCATTATTATTCTTGTGAGGTTAAAACTAGTAGTGTGGTTAAGTTTTTCCTTTTACTAAGAGTCCTTATCTGTGCCAATGAAAATGTGTGCAGTAAAGGATTAACCTTGCCCAAAGAATGGTTTAACCCTTTGCCCCTGGATCCTGGGAGGTAACCCCTTTAGCCCTTGGAACCACCGGCCTGATGAGAGTGTCTTTATTTACCTGGGGGCCTTGGGACACATCAAAGACTCTCTGCTACTAATGTGATTTTCAGTGGAGGACCCCATAGACCTGTGGAGGGGTGAAGACTAAGGTCAGCCACCTGGGGAGAGTCAGACATATCTACAGAAACAAACACCAACAAAAACTGGTAGACACTGCTGGATATGGTGGTACATGCCGGTAATCCCAGCTACTTGAGGCGCTGAGGCTGGCCTTACCAACTCAGAAAGTCCGTGTCTCAAAATAAAAGTTTTAAAAGGGCTGGGAATGTAGCTCAGTGCTTGTCTAGCATGCATGAGGTTCTGGGTGCAACCCCTAGTACCACACCAAAAAAAAAAAAGAAACTCTGGACACCAAGGCTGGAATTGGAATATGTTTTCCCAGTTGGCAATACTGCTTCATGTTGCCACAAATCACTGCTGGCAGAAACAGGCACCGCCCTCACAATTCAACCAGAAGGAGACAATTGGAGTCTGTATATCTAATGTCTCCTGGTCCCTGCACTATGAGTCTCTTCCCTTAAGTAATTTTTTATCTGTGTCCTTTTGCTAAAATAAACCAGCTGTGTATAAATGTTTGCACTGTGAGTTCTTCTAAAGATTTCCTGATCCTGACAGCCACCTTGGGGACTCCTAAATTTTGCAAAAGAGATAACCAAGACTTACTCCTAAACACCCTAGGGGAGAAAAAAAGTATATCTGGATAAAAAATGAAACAATTCTAGTCAGGGGTCTGACATGTACCTACCTTTTTAAGTTGGGCTCATTAGTCTGTGCTTTCAGCAACAGCAAAACTTAGAGACAATAAGGCAAAATAATAATGAGTCAAGGCAAGAGTAATAAGGAGTATTCCAACTATTCTTTCTAATTTCCTATTTGAAATATTTGCATAAAGATACAAATTTTTAATGGACTAACAAGGAAATAGTAAACTATAGTGAGAACAAGAACCAATGAAACCTAATATAAGTATGAAATTTTCATGTGGCTATGATCATTAAATTAGAAGAAAAAACTAGCCAGAAGTATTAATGATTTATTCTGAACTGTTAAGGTTACTCTAAGGTTAAACTCACAAATACTGTAAAGTGGAGGTCAGAAAAAAGGAAAAGCCGGGTGCAGTGGCACACGCCTGAAATCCCAGCCGGCTCGGAGGATGAGCAGGAGGATTTCAAGTTCAAAGCCAGCTAAGCAACTCAATGAGACCCTGTCTCTAAATAAAATACAAAATAGAGTTGGGGATGTGGCTCAGTGGTTTGGTGCTCCTGAACTCAATCCCCAGTACCAAAAGAGAAAAAGAATAAAAGAATAAAATTGCCAGTGTTCCACAATAATGGCCAGAGATCTGTTTCCATGATCTGCTAAGACTTCGCATTTAGTGGTACTCACAGTCATGATTTATTCCAGCAAAATGATACAAAGCAACATCAACAAAGGGGAAAGGACATGGGGTGAAACCCAGGGGGAACCAACCTTCACCTTTCAAGAGTCTCTCGCCTGTGGAGTCATGGAGGGTGCACTTATCCTCCCAGCAATGCCAACCAGACAAGCACATTTAAAACTCAGTGTCCAGGGTATTTTGGGGGGCTGGACTTCAAAACACAAGTACACGTCTGAACCAAAATTCCATGCCACCAGAAGGAAAACAGGTATTCTGCATAAACTACATTATTTGTACAAACAAGGCAAAGCGAGTTCACTATTACCAGGAAATAGTGGGAATCCTCACCAAATCCAAATTCCCACATATCAGCAAGAGCTTTCAAATGACAGCAATTGGGTCTACTTGGTTAACTCTTTTCTACACAAGAGTGAAGGGAGTTTTTTTTTTAAAGAAATTTATTTAGGTTATCAGATTTCTTTATTTTAATCACACAAATAACACTTTAATGTTGGAAAGCATCATAAAAATGCAGAAGATTAAAGTAGATTTCTCCTTTGGAACCCTGCCCTGGTCCTATCCATTATTCTTCTGTCTGTCAATGAGTTTACTCAAATTAAGGCCTTTATCCACTTTCATTTTCATATTTGTATTTCAATATATATAGACAATATTCATTCCCATAAATTGTATTGTTTTGTAATTTTTTCTACCTACTTACGCATGTACTGACAAAAGACTTTTGAGGAATTAGGTAGGATAGTGCAATAATCTAGATGAGAGATGATGGTGACTTGGACCAAGTTGGAAACAGTACAGGTTCTGCATTACCTTATTGGAGGTGGAATATGAGAGAATGGGAGGAGTCAAAGATGAAGGCAAGGTTTTGTTCCTTGGTTTTGCCCAAGTTAATTTAGCTAGAAAGTGCCTTAGGCTAACTTTGAACTCTGGTTGTGAAAGGCCATGTATTTAACCAGTCAGTCTGACTGAAAGTTATGCAATGATTCTCAAAGGGTATCCTCAAGTGCATTTGGAAGTTTGGATGCTGCAAGATAAGACTGTGAGTTGGTAAGTGTGAGACCTGATAGATGGGTTTTTGAGGGTACCCTGAACTTGTTTCTCCACTTCATGGAATGTATGAAATTTTCTCAACAATAAAAGATTAAAAATAGAAGTCCCAGTGCCTGAGTATTATCAGCAATGTCTAAATTTGTGGATCAGGTGTCAGCTCACAGCCACTAGAGGTTTGGACAAGGAGACTGGTTCTAGTGGCTCCCATCTTGTATCTCCACCCCATCTCCTATCTTTGAAGGCAGCCAGCCTGGGCCCACCACCTGAAGGAAAACCACACAAGCCCAAATGACTACCAAGGTTCCGAACCAAACTCAAAGACGTCTGAACCCAGCCAAGATACCCCACCTGAAACAAACAACAGAACAGTAAGGTCTGAAGACATATGACCTTCCTAACTAAAGCCCTAGGAACTTATGGACCACCCCACTCTCCTTCCCCTCCAATCCTACTTCAGCTGTTTCCTCCAAGCCAAACCTTGTCCCACCTCCAAAATTTGAGGATGCAAGGCCCAAGTGGCGTCCTTTCCCCACCACTAAGAGATGTTTGCCCCAAGTCCAGGGAGCCCCCGCTGCCTAAGGTCAGATCAGAGCTAGTGCACCACCATCCAGCCCAGGCCTCACGCTCCTCCCTCTCCTAAAATCTCTGAAGATTTTGAAGTCAAACAGCAACTCCCACTACCACCAGGGGCAATTGTCCCTAAACAAAAACTGCACCAACCCCTTTAAAAAAAACTGAGGGCTTCCTTCTAACATAGGGACTTCCTTCCAATTAAGCTCCACATACTACAGGTAGAGAGAACTGAGGGACATGACCACTTTCATCACCATGATCCAAAACAGTCGAGCGCCACCTCTAAAAAGAGAAGGTCAGGTTCAGACCAATCCTGAGGTTCCTGCCCTACCCAGCCCAGGAGGCAAAGCCAAGGAGCGCCCTGCAAATCCAAAATTCAAGTCTTGCTCCAACTAGTAATTCTTCCTGGACCTCACACAGGTAATTCATTCCTACACGCACACACACACACCTTAGCAAAAAAGAGCAATTGAGATGGCTACCCTATGCCCTGAGAGCCACCCCTTAAGCCAGCTTCTCTGGACTCTGCTACCCACAAATCTCACTTACTGAGCACTGTTGAAGGAAGGTGGGTGGGTGCAGGCTCCAGCCTTGGACATGCACATAGGGACACCACGACTACAGTCCCCAGAATCATTCAGCCCCCACAAGTATGTCATTGCTTGCAGCTTGGCAGAGAGTAAGGGATGCTCATCAGAGCACAAGACCAAGTCGGGTGAACAGGAACTGCTGATTTTCCGGTGCTGGTCTCTACTCAAAACATGCACAGGGGTGGATAGGCCATGTGTAGGAGTGATATTTGAAAGCTCTGTCCTTGTCCCTGATGCCCATCCAAAAGAGGACAAGGTTATGAGAAAACGGAGTTGAAAAGTTTTATTGCTTTACTAACCAAGGAGAAAACAGTAGACTCCCTTCTCAGAGGCTCTGATCCCTAACTGTCAAGGGAATAGTGGGCTTTTAAAGAGGGCTACATTCCAGCTCTACCCGTGGCAGTAGTCATTTGTATCCTTGAGAGAGAGAGAGAGAGAGAGAGAGAGAGAGAGAGATAGCCAGTTTCTTAGATTTGCAGGTGCCAGGGACAAAGTCTGGATTCTTTCATTGTTGTTGTCTTTGAGTCCTTGACTCCTGTGGTCTGTGAGCCAAAAGATAGAAAAATCGGCCTAGGAGGGGAAGATTAATCTTGCTTCCTTCATGGTTAGGGAGGGAAGAAGGAGAAGAGGAAAGAGGGGAAATTGTCGTGTTAAAAATAAGCTGCAGTCGCAGAGCAACAAGAGTCATATATGAAGCATGAAATGGACCCTGTCACAGGGAGTCCTAAGTGAAGCCCAGTTATTCTGAACCTTCCCCCTCCCTGAAGTCAGGTTAGTATAATTTTGATGATCTCTTTAAATTTTGTATATTTATCTTATTTACAAACATTCTTGATATTTTTACTGGTCTCAAAGTACCTTCTTTTAACACTTAGTGTGGCTAAATTTCACATTTCTGCACATAACCTATGTTGGAACTTAAATCACAAGCAACCAAGCTTCTTAAAATTGTTTGTAAAGTAAATATAAATAAATTCCAAGTAACCGGGCATGTAATCCCAGCTAGATGGGAGGCTGAGGCAAGAGGATGGCAAATTTGAGGCCAGACTTCAAAACTTACACTCCAGCCCAAAATAAAATTGCATGAGGGATTGGGAGTGTAGCCCAGAGGCAGAGCACTTGCCCTGCATGTATGAGGCTGTGGGTTCAATCCCCAGTACTGCAAAATAAAATACATTCCAAGTAAACTATATTAAAGGATAAAATATAAAATGAACTCAGGTTAAAGATTGTATTTGACTCAGAGTTAATGAGGAAAAGTAAGATGTTAAACTTCAAAGGAGAATCCAAAGGGCAGAGTAACTGATCCAGAAATGTTTAAGTTGTGAAAGAGCACAAAACTGGAGGACAGAGTTGTCCCTTTACCGGGACAGAATTTATTTACATGTCTACAAACAAGAATTGCTTTTCATTACTGTCAGCTACAATTTTACAAAGTCATAAAGTAGTTCAAATGTAATGAAAGGCTAGAACCAGATAACTTGGAAAGATGCTAGAAAGACCAAGGTTAACATTTTCTTAAAGGATCATATAGTAAATATGTAGGTTTTATGGGCACTATCTGCCTCCAAACTACTCAGCTCTGCAGTTTTAGGGAAGCAGATGAAGACAGTATGTAAAAAAATTGGGCATAGCTGTGTTCTATTAAAATCATATTTACTAAAAAAAAAAACACCTACCAGCTGTACAGTGAAGTTTTTCCATTGGAAACATTTGGAATTTTTGCTTATTCCAAATTTCCTTAAAAGTAAATAAATAGTGTATAATTTTTAAAACTTTTTTTAGTTGTAGATGGACACAATATCTTTATTTATTTATTTATTTTATGTGGTGTTAAGGATCAAACCCAGTGTCTCACACCTGTGAGGCAAGTGCTCAACCACTGAGCTACAACCGCAGCCCCAAAATTATATAATTTTTAATGACATTTATTTTGTTTTTACAGAGCCTGGGTTTTATTTTGAATTACTTTTTTATTTTTTGATGGGGTCCCACTCTGTTGCCCAGGCTGGCCTGGAATTAGCAATCCTCCTACCTCAGCCTCCCAAGTGGCTAGGATTACAAGATACATAACACCACAGCCATCCAGAGTTAGGATTTTAAATATGGCATATCCAAATATTTCTTATTTCTAATAATAAAAACTAATTTATTTGAGTAATTAGACTTACCTTAAAGAAATCTATTCCTTGGCCATTGAAAAGTTTTTCCTGGGGGCTGGGGATGTGGCTCAAGTAGTAAGTAGCACGCTCGCCTGGCATTGCGTGAGGCACTGGGTTCAATCCTCAGCACCACATAAAAATAAAATAAAGATATTGTGTCCACGTAAAGC
This sequence comes from Marmota marmota marmota, assembly GCF_001458135.2. Lineage (NCBI taxonomy): Eukaryota > Metazoa > Chordata > Mammalia > Rodentia > Sciuridae > Marmota > Marmota marmota. The sequence goes on from NW_025999871.1 coordinate 213,171, forward strand.
TAAAAAATAAATATTAAAAAAAGAAAAGTGTTTCCTGTGAATTCTTTCTCTTACCCTGATACTTTTATGTCAGACTCAAACTTGTCATTCAGAATCCATATATTTTACCTCCTCTGAAAGCCTTATCAGGAATTGTAACTCTTATGACTCCTACACTATTTTTTTAATGTGAAAATGAAAAAGCCTTCCCATTTTTCCCCTTATAAATCTTTCCCACTCTTTACCTTTGGGTTTCTGCTCAGTGCAAGTGTCAGTGGCTAATTTTTGCTATACCAAAGTCTGACTACATAGCCTTTGATTTTCCTCACTTGGGTGGTCTTCATTTATTTGCACACTTACAAAGTTATACTTGCTGTGTGGCCCTGTAATTTCACCCCTAGGTATTGACTCAAGAAAAATGCAAACACATGTATACAAAAATCGTTTTGTGAATGCTTATTCATAAGTGCCAAAAAATGAAAACAACCCAAATATTCATCAACTAGTGCATAAGTTGTGGAAGGGTAACAAATTGTGATATGTTCTTATACTACTCCCCAACTAGAAGGATAGAATTACTGAAACATTGAACAAAATAGATGTATTTCAAAAGCATCATTACATCAAGTAAAAGAAGACAGACTCAAAAGGCCACAAACTACATGAATCCATTTATAAGACATTCTGGGAAAAAAAAAGCAAAACTATTGGCAAATGTCTTAGTCTATTTTATGTTGTTATTACAAGATTCTTGAGCTGCATACTTTATAAATACAAGAGGCTTATTTGACTCACAGTTCTGTAAACCCAAAAGCATGGCACCAGAATTGGTATCTGGAAAAGGCCTCATAGTAGATAACATCACTATTTAAATGAAATGAGTTTGAGAGTGCTGAACTTTTCCTGCGTTTCAAAACCCTTCTACCCTTAAAGGATCCCTAGACTCTTGCATATTCTCAAATTAGAGCTGTTTTTATCCTTACTCAGTAAGTCCCACAAAACTCACAAACAATACATTTATTTACCTGTTTCTATAAAACCCAGTCCCTAACCATCATCCTTTTCTATGAAATATTCCTTAATAAAGAATCATATACCTATTTCAATAGCTTGAATAAAATAATGTCTCTAACTGGCCATTACATTTTTTCTTAGTATCATACAACAATCTAAATAGGCCTCAAGGATAGTATGCTTAGTGAAAGAAGTCAAACTGAAAAGATTATGATTCTATTTACATAGCACTTGCAAAATGACAGAACTATAGAGATAACAAATAAGGATTTTTTCCATCTGGGCACAGTGGCACATGATTGTAATCCCAGAAGCTCATGGGAAAAAATGATTTTTGAATAATAGCATTGAGTGTAAGTGGCCTGAACTTATCAATCAAAAGGCATAGATTAGAGATTGTACCTAAAAACAAGACCCAACAATATGGTGTCTCTGACAAATTTACCTCATAGGCAAAGATGTCCACAGAATGAAGGTAAAAGGATAGGGGGAAAAAATATCATTCTCATGGATCTTGTAAACGAGCAGATAAAGTGGACTTCAAGCCAAAGTTAATCAGAAGGGACAAAGAAGGACATTTTAACTACTTAAGGGAATTATATATCAACAAGACATAACAATCTTCAATATTTATACCCCAAACAATGGATCAGCTTCATACATCAAACAAACTCTTCTCAATCAAGAATCAATTGGACCACAATGATAGTGGGTAACTTTAACACACCTCTTTTGCCACTGGCTAGATCCTCCAAACAAAAACTAGACAAAGAAAATATAGAACTAAAAAGTACAATTAATAATTTAGACTTAATAGACTATTTCATCCATCAATAAATTATTTCATATACTTTCTTCTCAGAAACACATAGATCCTTCTCTAAAATAGACCATATCTTATGCCACAAAGCAACTCTTAGCAAATACAAAAAAAAAATAGAGATAATACCTATCAGATCATAATGGAATGAAATTAGAAATCAATAATAAAATAAAAATAGAAACTACTCTAATACCTGGAGTCTAAATAATAAGTTATTTAATGAACAATGGATAGCAGAAGAAATCAGGGATGAAATTTTAAAATACTTGGATATAAATGAGAATAGTGATACAATGTATTAAAATCTCTGGGACACTATGAAGTTGGTTCTAAGAGGAAAGTTCATTGCATTGAACTCATTCACTGAAAAGTTACCAAATAAATAATCTAACATTATATCTCAAAGCCCTAGATAAAGGAGAACAAATCAATACCAAAAGCAGAATACAGGAAATAATCAAGATTGGAGCTGAAACAATGAAATTATAACCAAAAAGATCCAAAACACCAACAAAACAAAAAGTAGATTCTTGGAAAAGAATAAATAAAATTGATAAACCCTTAGCCAAGCTAACAAAGATAATAAAAGAGAAAACTCAAATTACTAAAATTTGTGATGAAAAAGGAAATATCACAATAGACACTGTAACACAGAAGATAATCGGAAACTATTTTGAAAAATTATACTGTAATAAAATAGAAAATCTTGAAGACATTGACAAATTTCTAGAGAAATGAGACCTACCCAAATTGAATCAAGAAGACATAGAAAATTTAAACAAATCATTTTCAAGCAATGAAATTGAAGAGACCATCAAAAGCCTACCAAAAAAGAAAAGCCCAAGACCAGACAAATTCTCAGTTGAGTTCTACCAGAGCTTCAAAGAAGAACTTACTGGAAATTTCCATAATATTATTATACTTTATGACTAGGTAATATTCCATTGTGTATAATATGTCAAAATACCAAAAAAAAGAAGTACTCCTCAAATTATTCCATAAAATTGAAAAGAAACCCTTCCTAACTCATTCTATGAAGCTTGTAAAACCCTGATACCAAAACCAGACAAACACACATTAAGGAAAGAAAACTTCAGATCCAAATCCCTGATGAAAATAGATTAAAAAATTCTTAATAAAAAAACTGGCAAATCACATACAAAATCACATTAAAAAGATAGTGCACCATGACCAAGTGGGGTTCATACCAGGATGGTTCAACATTCAGAAATCAATAAATGTAATTCCTCAAATCAATGGACTTAAAGAAAAGAATCATATGATTATCTCAATAGATGCAGAAAAAGAATTTGACAAAATTCATCATCCATTCATGCTCAAAACACTAGAAAAACTAGGGATAGTAGGAACATACTCCAACAGTGTAAGAGCTATCTATGCTAAGCCCAAGGCCAACATTATTCTAAATAGAGAAAAATGGAAACTGTTCCCTCTAAAAACTGGAACAAGACAATGATGCCCTCTTTCACCACTTCTATTCAACACTGTCCTTAAAACTCTACCCAGAGCAATTAGGCATAAGAAATAAATTAAAGGGATATGAACAGGAAAGAAGAGCCCAACAATCCCTATTTGCTGAGACATGATTCTATACTTAGAAGACCCAGAAAATTTCTAGAACTCATAGATGAATTCAGCAAAGTAGTAGGTTATAAAATTAACATCCGTAAATCAATTGCATTCCTATACATCAGTGATGAACCAAATGAAAGAGAAATTAGAAAAACTATATTCACAACAGTCTCAAAAAAATCAATGTAACAAAAGGGTAAAAGACCTATCTGTACAGTGAAAACTTCAGAATGCTAAAGAAAGAAATTGAAGAAGAACTTAGAAGATGGAAACATCTACCTTGCTCTTGGACAGGCAGAATTAACATTGTCAAAATGACTATACTACCAAAAGCATTATACAGATTTAATGCAATTACTATTAAAATTCCAATGACTTTCTTTATAGAAATAGAGAAAGCAGTCATGAAATTCTTTTGGAAAAATAAGAAACCTAGAATAGCCAAAGGAATCCTCAGAAAAAAAAAAGTGAAGCAGGAGGCCTCACAATACCAGACCTTAAATTATACTACAGAGCTATAGTAACAAAAATGGAATGGTATTGGCACCAAAGCAGACATGACGACCAATGGTATGGAATAGAAGACACAGACACAAACCCACATAAATACAGTTATCTCATACTACATTTATCTCATACTTCATAAATGCACCATAAACATATGTTGGAGAAAAGATAGACTTTTCAACAAATGGTGCTAGAAAAACTGTAAATCCATATGTACCAGAATGAAATTAGACCCCTATCTCTCACCCTACACAAAACTCAACTCAAAGTGGATCAAGGCCCCTGCACCTGGTAGAACAAAAAGTAGGCCCAATTCTCCATCATGTCAGCTTAGGAACTGAAGTCCTCAACAAGACTCTTAAAGTATAAGAAACAAAATCAAGAATCAATCAATGGGATGGTATCAAATTAAGAAGCTTCTTCATAATAAAGGAAACAATCAAGAATGTGAACAGAGAGCCTACAGAATGAGAGAAAATCTTTGCCACCTGCACCCCAGACAGAGCATTAATCTCCAAGATATATAAAGAACTCAAAAAACTTAACACCAAACAAAACAAATAACCCAATGAATAAATGGGCAAAGGAACTAAACAGCATTCCACAGTAGGAGAAATAAAATCCATCAACAAATATATTAAAAAATGTACAACATCTCTAGCAATTAGAGAAATGCAAATTAAAACTACACTGAGATTTCATCTAATTCCAGTCAGAATGGCAATTATCAAGAATACAAGTAACAATAAATGTTGGCAAGGATGTGGGGGGGAAAGGTACATTCATACATTGGTGCAACTACTGTGGAAAGCAGTATGGAGATTCCTCAGAAAACTTCGAATGGAACCACCATTTGACCCAGTTATCCCACTCCTTGACATATACCCAAAAGACTTAAAATCAGCCTATTGCAGTGACTTGGCCACATCAATGTTTATAGCAGCTTGATTCTCAATAGGTAAGCTATGGAACCAAACTAGGTGTCCTTCAACGGATGAATGGATAAAGGAAATATGGTACATAATACACAATGGAATTTTACTCAGCCTTAAAGAAGAATGAAATTATGAAATTTTCCAGTAAATGGATAGAGATGGAGACTATCATGCTAAGTGAAATAAGTCCATCCCAAAAAAATTAAAGGCCAAATGTTCTGTCTGATATGCAGGTGCTAACACACAGTAAAGGAGGAGGGGAGAAAATACAAGTTCATTGGATTAGACAAAGGAGAATAAAGGGAAGGCATGGGAGATAGGAATAAGAAAGACAGTAGAATTAATTGGACAACCACAAGAATGGGAAGTTATACTCCATTTATATATATCAAGATACATTCTACTGTCATGTATAACAAAAAAGAACAAAAAAATTTAAAAGGCATACAAGACCTTAGTTGCACCTTATTACGAAGATAATGATAAAAGTCTACATACTGTATGATTCCAAATATATGACATTCTAATAAAAAGATCAGTGGTTCCCAGAGTTGGGATATAGGAAAACTAGAGAAATTAATGAATACAGGTAGGTAGCACAAGGAATGTTTGAGGGCAGTGAAATATTCTGTAGGATTCTGTATTATTGGATACATGTCATTATGCTTTTGTCAAAACTCATAGAAGATACAACTCAAAAGGCGAACCCTAATGTAAATAATGGACTTTAGTTACTAATAATACTTCACTAACTCATTAATTATAACATGTCCCACACTTATGCGAGATGTTAACAGGAGAAACTGTGAGAGGAGGAATAGTACGTGAAACTCTCCCTTCTGCTCAATTTTTCCATAAACCTAAAACTGCTCAAAAAAATAAAGTGCATTAGCAAACGCTGTGTGTGTGTGTGTGTGTGTGTTTCCAACAGAGGATCAGAGGATAAGCTAACAGCCTTGGCAAAACACAGCAGGATCCAAGCATGGTGCCAAATGCCTGCAATCCCAGCTACTAAGGAGGCTGAGGCAGGAGAATCATAAGTTCTAGGCCAATCTCAGGGAAGTAGCAAGACCTTGCCTCAAAATACAAAGAACTGAGGATGTGGTACAGTGATACAGCATTCCTGAGTTCAATCCCCCAAACTAAAAAAAAAAAAAAAAAAAAGACACAAAGAACACAATACAACCATAAAAAGAATTTTTTTCCAAAATAAACTTTTCCTGACTTAATGAAATAGTACCTGAATACCAATTGGCCACTAAAGGCTTATTTAGAGGAAGGTCTGAATGATGTTCTAAAAAAAAAAGTGGGGGGTGTGTACTGTGGGCAGTTGGTCAGACAGAAGTAGGCCTGAATCCTGACTTTACATTTGCTCTGTGAACCCATCATAGAAAAACAAAGTCCAACTATGGTTAAATTAATAGAGCCCAGAGTGAACTGAACTGAACTTTGATTTGTACAGCAAAGACTTGCAGTTTTGAAGGGAGAATGAAGGAAGAGGGAAGGGGGTTGAAAGGGGCTCAAAGAAGTAAAAAATAACAAAGGTTAGTGTAAATGCCATCAGTCCAGCTGGCTGGCAATTTAAGAAGCAAAGCTCTATGTTCCCACAGACACTGGGAGACAGAGGCCCTATCCTCAAGTACTGGCCACAATGGTCACTTCTTCTAGCAGCCTACCATTTTCTCAGACAGGCATTTTTTAAATTAATTTATTTATTGTTGTTAAATTTGACAACAGAATGCATTACAATTCATATTACACATATAGAGGACAATTTTTTAAAATATTTATTTTTTAGTTATAGGTGTACACAATATCTTTATTTTTATGTGATGCTAAGGATCAAACCCAGTGCCTCACACATGGTAGGCAAGCGCTCCACCTCAGAGCCACAACCCCAGCCCGAGGACAATTTTTCATATCTCTGGTTGTACACAAAGTAGAGTCACATCCTTCGTGTCTTCTTACATGTACATAGGGTGATGATGACCATCACATTCCACCGTCTTTCCTACCCCTATGCCCCTCCCTTCCCTTTTCCCCTCTGCCCTATCTAGAGTTCATTTAAACCTCCCATCCTCTGCCCTCACAGCATATTGTGGATCTGCATCCTTAAATCAGATAAATCATTTGGCTTTTTTTTTTTTTTTTTTTTTTTGGAGTGGCTAATTTCACTTAGCATTATATTCTCCAGCTTCATCCATTTTAAAGGAGGTGAAAGTCTGGTGGGGACTCTGCCTTGGAAAACTGTTAATGCTGCTAGTGTTATAAGTCAAAGTTGAGGCGGTGAGTGCAGGGTTCAGAGTTGGATCAACCGGAGAATCTTTATCAACTCAAGCAGGTTAATTAGCTCCAGAACCTCAGTTTTCTCATAGGTAAAGATGTGCGAAGAGCAGGAGATGGTGGGTCAGGACGTCATCTTATCTTGTCTGGGTTCCCCTTCCTCCTGAAAGTTCTGTTCAAGATTGGAATCCCACGGGGCTGGGAAGGAAAGAGGCTGGAGTGACCTTGGGCCTCTAGGACCAAGGCCAAAGAAAGGGTGGCGCGGAAATTTGTGGATGAAGAAAGCCTGGGCCCAGTGGGAAGAATGAAGACCGGGGTGGAAACAAGACCAGGGGTCAGACCCCCAAGTTGCACCAGCCTGCTAGCTACCAACGCGGGGTCCACCTGGTGAAACCCTCAGGACACCCCACCCCCACCCCGACACACACACCAACCCATCTCCTCCGCAGGGTCTCGCAGCTGTGGGGGCGGGCGGGCCCACCCGACTGAAGCTTCTTGCAACCTTGGGCTCCTGTCGCAGGAGGGACTCCAGAAGAGAAGTTTCCGGGGTCTCACCCACGCATGTCCAGATGCCTCGCTGTGATGCTCCTCCTGCAGGAAAGCTGGGGCCATCTGGGTTCAGGACGCAGGACTCCAGGCAGCAGAGCCTGGTGGGGCAGCCCGGGGGAGGCAGGGAAGGAACGAGCACTATCTTCTGGGTGGGATGAGCGCTTCCCACGGCGGCAGAGGCTCCTGGAGCGCTGCCCTGCCCCGAATTCCAGGGTCTCCCCCAAGATCAGGCAGGTGAGGCGAGGCTCTTTCCCCAAGTCTTGTCTTAGACGTTCCGGGGATGCGAACCCCCAACCTCCTTAGGTAAGAGGCTCCATGTAGCTGCCTGCGGGTCGCCACCCGCGCTCTGATGACCCGAGTTGAAAACCAGGTGGGGGCAAGAAAAACGGCTTAGAAACCCGAATTCCTGCTCCAGGGATGCCTTTCATTGAATCTCTGTGGAGGTTTGTGGAACTTTGTAGACTGGAATCCAAACCAGACCTCAAGATATTGACAGGGCAACAGCGCTCCCTTGTGGACAATGTATGGTAGCTCCCATGACGAAAAAACAAAGGCTGGTGACAGGGATAGAGAAGACCAATCAGGGGCTGCTGGGGGTGTGAAGAGCTTACAGGAAAATCAGAACAATGGAATATTGCTCAGGGAAATGTTATTTAAAAAAAAAAAACTAGTGTTGCACAAAAACTGGCACTTTCATAGCCTGAGAGAGGGGAAAAAATGGTTCACTCTCCAAATAAATGACTAGTAAATGATAGTGTGACTACAGTATCACAAACACAGGAGAAACTACAAGACACTGGTGTAGGCAAAGTTTTTTATTAAGATCCCCCAAAGCACAAGCACCGCCTGCAAAAATAAACAGGTGGGATTATATCAGACTAAGAATCTTGCACACAATGAAGAAGAGACAATCTGTGGAACTGGACAAATATGTGGAAAGTATTCACCAACAAAAATATATAAGGAATGCAAGAGCAAAAAAAAGATAGCAATAATACATTTTTAATAGGCAAATGATCTGAACAGGTATTTCTGAAAAAAATACATACAAGCAGCCAATAAGTATATGGAAAATTCTCAATATCACTAATCACCAGGAAATTCAAATCAAAACCACAATGAGATATCATCTCAACCCAATTAGATTAGTTATTACCAAAAAGAAAAAAATAACAAACACTGGAAATGAAGTGAAGAAAAGGGAACTCTCCTACTTTGTTAGTGGGAATACAAATTAGTGTAGCCATTATGAAAGGGAATGGAGGTTCCCAGAAAAAAAATTAAAAATAGAACTATCATATTACACAGCAATCCACTTCTGGGTATATGTGCAAAGAAAGCAAATGAAGTCATTGTATCAAAGAGATACCTGCATTTCCATGTTTACTGCAGCACTTACAATAGTCAAGATATGTAATCAACCAAGGTATCCATTAACAGATGAATGGATAAAGAAAATGTGATCTGTGTACACAATGGAATATTATTCAGCCATAAAAAGAGTAAAAATTCTATCATTTGCAGCAATGTGGATGGAAAAGAAAGACATCATATTTATTGAAATAAGCCAAGTACAAAAAGGCTAATACTGCATGTTCTTGTTCATTTGTGGAATCTAAAAAAATTATTGCAGAGATGAAGAGAGTAAAATAATAGTCACTAGAGGAGAGGGGGAAAGGGAAATATAGAGATTCGATAATAGGAAGAATTAATTATATTGTTCACAGTAACAGTAGAGAAACTATAGTCTACAACAATTTAAGACATATTTCAAAATAACTTTATAAAAATTAAAATCTTGCAGTATGTCTTAGAGATAAACATCTATGAAATAAGCAAGCAGAAACAAGATTGGGCAGAGGAAGAAGTCAAGCTATGATTCAGGCTCAACAAAACTTCCACCAAATTGACAAGACTCCAGAACAAGCATCACCCACTGTGGCTGGGTCAAGACCTTTAATCCATATTTCTCAGACACTTCAAGAGGCTACCTAAGGAAGGGCCTAACATAGGGAGATGTCTCTAGAGCTGAGGCAAACCCTAAAGTTAATAGTCTGATGAGCAAATTCCCTGTAGCTGAATGACAAGTTCTCTCTTGAAGGGGATCTTAGGCAGGGTGTGGTGGCACACACACCTATAATCCCAGATGCTTGGGAGGCTGAGGCAGGAAGATTTGGAGTTCAAAGCCAGCCCCAGCAACTTAGCAAGGCCCTAAACTACTTAACAAGACTCTGTCTCAATTTAAAAAATTAAAAGGGCTGGGGATGTGGCTCAGTGGTTAAGTGTCCCTGTCCATGTTTATTGCAGCACTATTCACAATAGCCAAGATATGTAATCAACCAAAGTGTCCATTAACAGATGAACAGATTGAACTCTGGGTTCAATCCCTGGTACCAAAAACAAAACAAAACAAAAATATTTGGGGGAATCCATGCATGCATATCTGCATCCTTTACTGTTACAGTTTGGATATGATTTGAGTGTATCCTCCCAGGGTTCTTGAAATGGAAGCATGGTACTCAATGTGATGATATTAAGAGGTGGTGGGACCTTTTAAGAGATGGGTCTAGTGAGAGTCATTAGGTCACTGAGGACTCTGTCATCCAAAGGATTAAGGTAGCTCTATTTCCATCAAGAGAGTTGTAATAAAAAAGCAAGACCAACCCCACCCCACTTTCTCTGGGTTCTGTGTTACCATGTTATTCCTCACTCTCATACATGCCACCACCATGATGCCATCCTTCATGATGTGACACAGCCAACAGGTCCTCACCAGAGCTAGTGCCATGCTGTTTGGACTTTCAGCCTCTAAAACTGTGAATTAAATAAACCTCTTTTCTTTATATTTCCCAGCCTCAGGTGTTTTCTTATAATAATAATAAATGTACTAATATAAAAATACTTTGATATATTTTCAGAAAAAGCATCACCTATCTATGTCCATGAAAGTAAAAATGATGCCAGGCACAGTGTCACAAGCCTGTAATCCCAGTGACTCGGGACACTGAGACAGGAGGATTGCAGGCTTGAGGCCAGCCTCAGCAACTTAGCAAGACCCTAAATAACTTAGTGAGACTCTTGTCTCAAAATAAAAAGTGCTGGGGATGTAGCTCAGTGGTAAAGCGTTCCTGGGTTCAATCCCCAGCACAAAAAAAAAAAAAAACCTAGTGAAAAAACTACTTAAATCCAACTCTTTATCCCAATAGACTCTCCACAACTGATTTAGGGAGATAGAAGATCTTCATGTTGATTGTTTAAAGTATTGTTTAATACCAAAGGTCAACTATGAGGAAGTCTCTTCTGTTTTAACCTCCTTCAAGCCAACTTTCCAACCGACCCATGACCTCAAGACTACATTGCCTGGTGGTCTCACACAGACTCAGCTCTGGCCTCTAGATGCTAGAATTCCAATTAAAATCTCACTAGGGCTTCGGTGAAGATAGAATAAAATCACCTTAAATATTTATGTGAGAGATCATATGGCGGGTAATTGCAGACAAATTTTAAAATAAGAAAATCAATGATGCCAATTTTAGTTGTTGGTTATTGTTTATTAGAAAACACTACAAAGCCACTATAATAAACAATTTGATATTAATAAGAGAAAAGATAAATAAATGGAAATAATACAATATAGAGCCAGAAGCAAGATTCAAACATGTACTGTTTATAAATAATTTTATAAACACTTATTATATAAATTATAAATACTTTTTATTTCAGTGACTGAAGGCTAGATATCAACTACTAACTGAAGCTGTAGTACCTATTTGAAGGAAAATATAGCTGAACTTATAACCTCAGTGGATAGAAAACATGACTTTATGATTAAATAATGGAAAGGAAAAACCTTAGCAGAATGTGTGGGGACCACATTAGTTTTCTATTGCTGCTGAACAAGTTATCACACACTTAGTAGCTTTATGAATTTATTATCATAGAGTTCTGTAGGTCAGAAGTCTACCATGGGTCTCAGTGGACTAAAATCAAGGATCAGGAAGGCTGGGTCCCTTCCAGAGTCTCCAGAGGGGAATTCATTCCCTTGCTTTTTCCAGAGTCTAGAGACTTTCTGCATTACCCAACTCATGGCACTTTGCATCTTCAAAGCCAGAAATTGCATCCTATTCATCTGCTTCCATCATCACAGCTCCATCTCTGACTTTGATGTTTACTCTCCTGCTTCCCTCATTCACTAAACAGAACTCTTACATTGAGCCCGCCCAGATAATCTAGAATCATTGTCCAATCTCAAAGTCAGCTGATAAGCAATCTCAGTTCCCTCTCACCATGTAACAGCAAGGGAAATAGACCGTGACATAGTTAGGGGCCAATTATTCTTCCTACTACCAAGGATTCATGAATAAACTGTGTGAAAGTTCTCAGAATCAAAATGGAGCCAGTTGTGTCAGGCCCAATTTAATTAATTAATCAAAACTGGAAGTTTTATGAGGTAAGGGATCTCATGTATATATGCCTGGTAACAAGAACTTTCACAAAAGACTCTGCCAGAATCAAAATCTTGCACAAAGACCATAGCAACCTTCTACAGAAAACACTTCTGCAAGGATGTCTGTCAAACAATGGCCTTGCAACCCTGAACTGATGCTAGCCTTGTAGTCAAGGATTATCATTTCAATACAAATTATGGCATCCTCCGCATTTTGCCTTTAGAAATTTCCCTTGTGTCGACTCCCTTGAATAAGCACACCGTTTATTATGCACATACATTCTCATTGCAAAGTTTATTCCCAAATAAACTTATTAAACTTTGAAAAAAAAAATCTGTTTTTATCTAAGTTGACACCTAGGAATTGAGAATCCTAAACCAAGACATGAAACCCAAAAGCCATTTATTAACTATAAAATCATCTAAAATTTAAACTCATGAAAACATAAAATACAAAGATATGATAAACAATATAGAAAGGCAAGGTAGACTGTGAAAAAACACTATATATATATATATATATATATATATATATATATATATATATATATACACACATATATATATCAAATAAATGGGTAAAATCAATAGTATGCAATATATCTTCCAGATTAAAAGTGGATTTTTTAAATAGACAACGCATATGAGTATTGATATTCATTTAGTTCACAAGTTCACAGAAAAAGAACTAAACCAAATAGTAAACATACTTGAAAAAGACTTTCCTAGTAGTTGGGAAATACAAGTTGAAATTATGATAAAATGAAGAGACATCACCTACTGAGACCTATCAGACTGATGATATACAATGAAAAAGTGAAGCCCCATAGCCCAGTGAGGAGATGGAGGAAAGTGTTCCTCCTGCAATAAAGGCACAAATACAAAGTATTACAGCTTTAGAGAAAAGCAATCTTCACATGACAATTAACATTTAAAATACAGATAAATATGACTCTGGCACCTCACTCCTAGGAATCTAATCCATAGCCATTATAAATGAGGATATATGTTCCAAATCATTTCTTCAACATTTTACTACTGATAGACAAAAGAATGGCCAACAAACTTGAGAGTCCTCATCAGTAAGGAAATGGCCAAATAACTTATTTATTTACACAGTGGAATAATACAGAACAGAAGTAGTAGTCAACAAAAATGAATTTTAAATTTCAAAATAATAGTAAATTTCAATTGTATCACCACAAAAAAAGATGAGGGGATGGATATGTTAAATGACTTGATTTAATCACTCCACTTCATATACATATATCAAAACATCACATTGTATTTCATAAATGTAATACAACTATGACTTGCCAATTAAAAATAATATTTAAAAATAAATAAAAGAATATATTGCCATTCTGGCAGCAGTCAGGAAAGATTGCATGCTGTTGCGTAAGAAAAAGAAGATATAGAAAAAAATATAAAACATCTTTTTAAAAAACATGAACAATAATGTTTAGATACATATAAATGCTGAGTGGGAGAAGAAGAAACATAGGAGGAAAAGAGCAAATAAGTGTCCCACCAAAAAATGGGAGATCATTAATAGAGAAGGAAAGAAAGAGGAAGAAAGGGAAGGAAAGAAGGAATAAACGAACAAAGGAACTACGGAAGGATCCGACCTGAATACTCAAACTCCGAGCATGTCAAAATATATTACATGTGTGTAGAGGTGACCAAAATGGGGCCACTTTTAAGAGCTTGGATTTTATATATATAAAATGTTCACATTTTTCAAAGAAGTATACGCTAATTTTACAACCAGACAGTAAAAACTAACTTCATTGTGATAAAAAGTAAAACTACATTACCAAAAAAAAAAATCACATTTCAACTTCTCCCTTGAATAATGTGCATATCTGAGACTGGCTAGAAGTCACTCAAGCCATGGCAAAGTGCTACTGCATCTTTTAATCATGGTAATTCTAGCAATGTACAGAATGAGAATGTGAGTGCATGTGTGCATGCGTGTGCACTTTCTGGGCACTATCTTTAAGAATTATTCCTTGAATTCCCATATTTTCCGTGTGTGGGGGAACAGGAGACTTTCCTCATCTGTCACTTTGAATAAACATTTAATCTAATCTTTGTGCGGGGCTGCCCTGAACAGGAGCTGAGCAGGCCCCTTAGCCTTGAGTAATGGGAGTGTGGAACTGGCATCGCACGCAGGACTTCGCTGGGCAAGGGAGTGCAGCTCCGGGATTGGGCGTCACCCAATAAGACTGGGCTACACCCCGCTGTTTGTTGTAACACAATCCCTTGCCTTTTTGGGGTAGAAGATTCTATCAAATGTCTTCCCCTAATAAAAACAGGGGTTCAAGGTGCCCTCGCTCTCTTGTCTCCGTCGCTCCCCTTGCCCTCCAGCGTAGGAGCTGATGCCTGAAGACGCAGAGACATCCCTGACCCCAGAAAAAGGCATTTCTGTGTCTGTGTGGTCTTCTGGTCGCCAGCCCAATTCACGCGGAGTGACCCTGACTCCATCAGCCGCTCTCGGGACCTGGGCGATAAATCTTCATTACTTCTTTCATTCAGAAGTATTTCTTGATATTGGCTGATTGCAGCTTGCCTCCGCCTCCCTGTCACGCAGCCACAGATTCCCCACCAGACCCAGGAGAGAAACACTTCTCCGCTCTGCCTTCACTATGCGACGGAAATGACTCGCCCCCAAAACCCACACGTGCCATCTTCTTCCCTTCAGAGGCCACGCCCCGCTGTAGTCACCTGGTTCCTCTTGGTGAAACCCAGGCCGGGGGTTTCTGAGGATGGAAGTCTCTAGGTCATCGCCAGGAGCTCCCTCCGACCCCTGCACCCTGTGACACACTTTGGGCCTAAAGCTGGGGTATATGGCCAGAAAAGCTCCCCACTGCCGTCTCTCAACCACTGGCAGACAGCTGTGCGCAAGTTCCTGGGACAGCTTGCAACAGTGTGTGGGAGCCCTGATGGGCATGAAAGACACTGTCCTCTAATGGCATGAAGCACCTGTCTTTTGTATTAGAGATCTGTGCTCTGATTGCTGATTGCTGCATCTAATCAGAAAAGCTCAAAGAGGTGTCAGTCATCATTGCACCTCCTCCCATTGTTTTAAACCCCTCCCCTCTGGCTGAAGCGGCTTCCAGAAGTCAGGGGGCAGCACAGAATGGCATGATCCAGCTTCAGTAGGGGAGCTGGATGACAATGACCAGGAGCATGTAGGAGAGAAAACTGCTCAACTCATGACCAGATAGCAAAAAAAAAAAAAAAAAAGAAAGAGAGAAAAAAA
>NW_025999871.1:228575-316188 GCF_001458135.2 Marmota marmota marmota
CTTTAAAAAAAAAAAAAAAAAAAAGCAAGAGGTAGGGGCCTGGTCTGTCATCCCTTGGAAGGCATATTCCCCAATGATATGAGGACCTAGGCCCCACCTCCTAAAATCCATGCCATTCCCAATAGTGTCACCCTGGGGACCAAGCCTTCAGCACATGGATCTTTGGGGGACATTCAGGATCCAAACTAGCACAGTTTGTGTCCCCTGAGTAAACTGCAGCATTTGGAGACTGGTCCAGCCTGCTGTGTATCTTTCTGAGCACCAATGAAGGAAGGAGTAGTAGTCCTGGCCATAGTAACTTTCCAGATTTTCTCCAAGCTGCTCTCCTCTGGTGCTCATGGCCTAGGACCAGCTGCAGGAAAAAAATGCCAAACTTCAGTCCTAAGCAGTGAGTGACTCTAGCCCAAGACATGCTGCTGTGGGACCCCCTTTCTTCTTCACATCCACAAAAAGGCTTCTGGGGTGACTTACATTGGGATGATTTTTCTCTCTACCTAACACCAAGTTCTGCATTCATCATCTCTATTCCTGCCCCATCTAGACCAATCCAGCCATTTTCTACCACTGTCCTTACAGGGCCTTCTGTTCCCTGTGTTGGTGGCACATCTTGTCTCATCCCCCTCCTCTTTCAGGATTTATCTCAGATACAGGTCTCAGGTCCCTTTATACTCTTTCTTCTGTAGCTTTTTAAGCTCTCTTACCCTGTGGTACCCTATGGTACCCTGTGGTACATTGTCCAAGAGCAGAAAACTAGATTGAATTTAGTGAAGCTAGCAATAGGGGAGAAGTATAGATGAGAAGGGGGGTAGCTGGAAATAAGGTGATAGAATAAGAAAACCAGTAAAATGCAGGAGCACAGAAGAAAGAGAGAAGTGTGTGTACAGGAAATTGGAGTGGCACTTGTCTTCTATCTGGTCCTACATATGGACTTGAGTACCTATGTTAAGGATCAGAGATGGAAGGTCATGTTGACACTGAAAATGGATTTTACGATGCTCTGGACACAAATGCAGATGCTTCAATAGCACAACTCAAAGAGCATTTCTAGCAGGGAGGCAACATCCCCCCAGCTCTAAATGCAAATGGATATCAGTGCATTGTTCTGAAGAATTAAGGATTGAAGAGCATCCTGAGTCAGCATCCCCAGGGACACAGATGTTCTCTTGCTGGGCAAGGGAGGGAGGAAGTGGGAGGGCTAAGTGGGCTATAGTTGTGTCCAACAGAGGGAAGATATAGATATAAGAAGAGATAATATTGAAGCACACTTAAACATTAATCACACACTACAGATAATACTTTAGACGATTGTGTTTATTTAAGTATCAAAATGACCCTACATTGAAAGTGATATTTCATTACATGTACAGGTTAGGTATTCAGGTTCGCAGGTCAGCTCTTATGCAGATGAGTCATGTGGCTGACCTCAAGTCATTTAATTCCTCTGGGTCTTAGCTTCATCATCTGTAAAATACAATAATAATATGATTATGTAAAGAGGAATAAAGAGGGTGATAAATGCAAATGGACTCAAATTCCTGGGCCAAAGTGAACCTCCTGCCATATAGCCTGAAAAGCTGGGACTACAGACAAACACATAAGATATTAAGATAGAGAAACTGCCACAGATTGGAAGATACTAAGGAGATAATAGCACTAATTGATGTTGATTTCCTGGTTTCAATAATTGTTCTATAAGATGATAACAGTAGGAGAAACACAATGAAAACTATATAGAAATCCTCCACACTATCTTTACGACTCCCTTCAGTGAGTCTAAAATTATATCAAAAATTTCAACATTTTAAAAAAGACTTTAAAATTGACACATTTTTTCCTAATGCACAGGATCAAGTAGGTGGAGAGAAGTAGAAGAAAGAAGCTAATCAGTAAATGAGTTGCATCCCATCCACTCAAAACACAAAAGTCAGTAGTCAGCACTGAGCCATATAGTGCTGCTTCTTTCCCATTAACTGGGCCACAGAAAATAACACAGTTCAGTCCAGCTCAATGTATCACCACCCACGTTGAGTCAATTCCTTCTCCACTGTTGATTCAAAAGTCAAAGACTTGTAAATAAAAAAGTCATAGAATAATGCTGCACATAATGACATTTTGGTCAACAGCAGACTGCACATATGATGATGGTCTCATAAGATGATAATGGAGCTGAAAAATTCCTTTCACCTAGTGACATCTTAGTGTTCTAATGTTGTAGCACAAATATAGTGATGCTGGTATAAACAAACCTACTGCACTGCCTGTCATATAAAATATAGCACCTACAAAATATACGGTACATATTCTTGATAGTAATAAACAACTGTTCTTGGTTTATGTATTTATACTGTATTTATATTATTATTATTTTAGAGTGTAGACCTAACCTATTTAAAAAGTTTATTTTAAAACAATATGCTGTTGTGCTGGTAGCTTAACATTTATCTGGTGTCTACGGAGACACTTGACAACATGCAGAGGCCACATAGAGTAACTGACCTGGAACATCTATGTTTGTGTTAGTATACCAGGTGATAACAATGAGATCACCACACGATGCATTCTCAGAACATCTTTGTTATCATTCAAAATAGGACTCTGTGTATGTGTTTTCTTTTGTCTAAGAAAGATGGACAAGGGCCCAATTATGCAATGTGAGAGGCAGGCAAAGGCAACTACAGTAGTACTGGAGATCCTGCCAGTTCCCACATAGAGGAAAACTGGTCCAACCTGTTGCAAGGATCCTGACTACTGGGGTCATTCAGCCTGACAACCTCCAATTACCCAACTTTTTGGAACACTTCTGGCAGAAAGGTGAATGAGAATATTATCTCTCTAGGGAGAATTAACATCATGATGAGTCCTGAGGACTCTCCTGGGATAAGTGAGTCCCCTGGGTTTCCTCAAGAGCAAGGACTCATAATTGCCTTCTACACAGTCCCTCCAAGTGACCAACAAGGGCCACACAGCAACAGACCCTTGGTGTACTAAAGAAATGGAACTGATTTCTTCACAACCAGACCAAGCAAGGCAAGATTTAAGAAGAACCAAAGCAAACATCCCACAGAAGCACTACTCCAGCAGATTATGAGAAGGCCAGCAGGCCTGGGGTTCTGTGTCTTCCAGAAGCTTTTCCACTGTGGTGGGGGCTGGAGGGAGAGCTAGTGAAAGTGAAAAAAGTCCCTGCAGCAGAAAGATGGAAGGACAGGAAGGCTGAACAACACTGCAACCTAGATGGCCTCGGCTTACCCTTCAAGACCTTGTTGATCCACTGCATCGCAGCTCTCTTCTCTAAGTCAAGGACTTCAGCTGTAACTGGATAACCTAGCTCCAGGGGTGGGGGCAGGATCAGTGGGTCATTTTTCCTGTAGGGCAGCAGAAGAGGGATTTTGCGTTTCTTGGGCCCAGAAAGATCAAATGATGGTGAGCGAATCTTCAGATTTTGCTGCTTGTCCAAAGGAACCTCTACAGACTTTTCATGCTTGATTTGCTTCTGTGGTACCACTGAGGCTGAAGATCTAGCCTCATGGCCTTCATCACCAGCTTTATTTGCAGGTGCTTGGAAATGGGATGAGGCTGAGCTGGGGAATCCAGCTGTGCTTGCACCCTTCCTCTTCTGTGGTAGTTGGAAACCCTGGGTGGAACTATAGGAACTGGTGATAGCATTGCGCTTCTTGCACGACATTATGGAGGTCTGGGATTTCCTAATCAGGCTGTTTACTGAGCTCTTGTAACAAATATCTCTCTTCAGAGGCCCAGGCCTGGGCACAAAGGAAGAGAGCACTCCGTTGACCCGCAGGCACCTAAATGCTGACTGTCCAGTCTCACTGGCTTCAGATCCCCTTTTCTGATTATCCTGCTTTTCCTGGACTGTGTGATGGTCCTCCTCCTTTCCAAGTCCTTCCTCTCCCAGGGTAGTTAGGTCTTTCTCTTCCTTGGCTTTTACTTGACTGCTTTCTTCTAGAGGTCCCATAGGGGTCTTCTTTGCATATGGGATTGAGAAATGGCCAGCCAGTGAGGACCGTATAGTCAAGACTGACTGCTCTAGAGCCAAACGAAGAGTGAGTTTACCCTTAGCAGACACCAACTTCATTATCATTGAAGGGCAAGACATTCTGGAGCTGGAAACAGACAGCAATGGTTTCTTCTCTTCAGAAGATGCAGAAGAAAAAATCCTCAGAAACAGACACCGAGCCTGCTGGATTGGGTATCGCTGCCTATGGTGAATGACAAGCTGCCGGCGGTGCTGACGACGGGGTGAAGCCACAAGATCCTCATAGGATAGCTTGTGAGTCAGGTTCAGGGACGGAGCCACTGAGTGAACCCGGAAAGCTGAGGGAACACGGCGAGGGAACAGCGAGGCTCGGAGGCGACGGGGTCTCGAAGGACAGTCCTGGTCGCTCAGAGTGGGGGACGGCTGGCCAGGGCTAGCCCGGCTCAGGTAACTGCCCATAAGGGGCACTTCTGCAAGGTCGGGTCCTTCAAATAAAGTCAATGGCTCAGAGAAGTTTCCGTTAGCTGCCGAAGGAGCCCAAAGCAAAGCGCGCACTGTGGGGTGTGTCGCCTGGGACGCTGCGTTGGAACGCGTGAGCGAAGAAAGGGCGCGTGCGAAGTGCACGCACCCAGGGAGCTTCGGGACTCCCTGCTGCTGGTCAAGGGGGTTGGCACCAGGGAGATCTGCTCATCCCAAGGCGTAACCATCCTTCCTGCTGTCAAGTCCCAGCTCCGTCCTGGGGGTTCTGCAGGACTGTGGTCCTGGAGCCAGAGAACGGGAACCGAAGGGGTGCCAGGCTTCAAGCTCAGCAGCGCCCACTCGCGGTCTGCGCCTTTTCACCTGACTGTCCTTTCCCGGCACACTAAATCGAGGAGCGGCTCAGAATCGCATCTCCGCGGCCCACGCCAGGCCAGACAATAGAGACCCCGGCCGGTGGGGGGCGCCCCCTGCGCAGCTCCGAGCATCTAGGCAGAGTGGGAGGACTGTAAGAAGTTTAAGGGGATCGCCCCGCATCCTCTACCCTTCCAGGGACTTCATGTACCCAAAATCTAAAAGGTTATACATTTATGAAATACTCGAAAGGCTCGTACAATTTTCAGGTTTAACTTTAAACGATTTTAATAATATTGACTTCTAGAACTCCCAAATTTTAATCAGCCTGTTGTACTTCAAAGCGCGTCCTAAAATGAAATTTTTTTAAAAAATGGATATACTAGAAGTCGATATACAACCATAATATGGAGTGGAGTTATCCTAGGTGTTTAAAGAAAAATTTTTTTAAATAGTTACATGAAATTTTGTTAAAATTTAATTGTTTAATTAAAATGTTAAATTTATTAATTGAACAAATAGTAGTCAATTAAACTTAAATCTTATGGACACATTTTGTTCTACTAATATCGCCTCAAGTAATCTTTTTCAATTATTAACTTTTAAACAGCATTATGAGGCTTAATTTACATATTATAAAAGTCATTCATTTTTAAGCTCACACATCAAGACTTTCCAGTAATTTTACAAAGTGTGTAACTTTCACCAAAATCTAATTTGATAACATTGCTATTGTCCCAAAAAGAAAAGTCATGCCTGTTTACAATCACTCCCCATTCTCACTCACAGGCCCTGGCAATAATTAATGTAGTTTCTGTCTATAAATTTTTCTCTTCTGGAGATTTCATATAAATGGACTCTTAAAATATATGGTCTTTTGTGTGTAGTTTCTTTCACTTAGCATGACATTTTTGAGGTTCATCTGTGTTGCAGCATGTATTGGAACTTCATTTCTTTCTTCCTTTTCACTTAATTTATTTTCTCACAATTCTGAAGTTAAAAGTTTTAAGATTAAGGTGTTGGCAGGTTTGTTTTCTTCGGAGACCTCTCTCCTTGGCTTGTAGATGGCTGCTTCTTCTTGGTGTTTTCATATGGCATTTCTTTTGTGTATGTCTGTGTCCTAGTCACCTCTTCTTATTAGGATATTGATTGTATTGGGGCAGGCCTAAATAAAGACCTCTAAATAGAGACCCTATCTCCAAACACAATCACATTCTGAGGTTCTAAGGGTCAAGATTTTGTCATATGAATTTGGAGGGACACCATGTAGCCCATAACACTTCACCCACTGTCCCCCCAAAAATTCATGCCCTTACATGCAAAATATATTCACACCATCCCAATAGCTCCCAATGTCTTAACTCGTTCCAGCATCAACTCTAGATCCAAAAATTCTTGTAGATAACACCTAAAACAAGTATAGTTAAAACCAGAGATATGATTCATCTACAGGCAAAATTCTTCTCCAACAGTAAGCCATGAATTCAGACAATAAATTATCTACTTCCAAAGTATAATGATGGTGCTGGCTTATGGCAAGTATTCCCATTCCAAAAGGGAGAAATTGGGAAGAAGAAAGGAGTGAGAGTCCTAAACAAGTCCAAAATGTAGCAAGGCAAATACCATTAAAATTAATATAGTTTAATTTTTATATGTTTTAACTTAATTTTTATTTTATTCAAAGATTTGGCTTATTATAATTAAAATCAGTACTATTGCTCATATCTTTTTTAGAGAGAGAGAGAATTTTAATTTTTTTTTTTTTAGTTTTCGGCAGATACAGCATCTTTATTTGCATGTGGTGCTGAGGGTCGAACCCTGGTGGCACACATGCCAGGCGAGCACGCTACCGCATGAGCCACATCCCCAGCCCCTATTGATCATATCTTGACCCCCATTTCTACAGCACACATCAATATATACAGTTAATTTTAAGCAATATTGAAGGAAACTTAGATTTTTAAATTTTTTTTAGTTATACATGGACACAATATATTTATTTTGTTTATTTATTTTTATGTGGTGCTGAGGATTGAACCCAGTGCTTCACACATGCGAGGCAAGCGCTTTGCCACTGAGCCACAACCCCAGCCCCTCCAATTAGATTTTAAGGCTCAAGAATAATCCTCTTGGAGCTGGGGTTGTAGCTCAGTGGTAGAGCACTTGCCTAGTATATGTGAGGCACTGGGTTCAATTCTCAGCACCACATAAAAATAAATAAATAAAATAAAGGTATTGTGTCCACCTACAACTAAAAATATTAAAGAAAAGGAGGAAGAATCCTCTTTGGCTCAGTGCTCTGTCCTCTAGATCCACCAAGTTGGCAGGCCTGTTCCCTTGGCTCTGGCCAGCAGCTGTCACTCCTCTGGAAGCAAGGAGGAGACTGTTCTATCTCCTGGGCCCATCCATGTTCTCTGAGCCCATGGTGGCAATGGCAGCCTCACTGACCTTTGAACCACCTTTGGGCTCATTCTTCCTTGCTCTCAAACATTGATAATGCACATTCACATCCAGATTGCTCTATCACCCTGTTTCCTGCCTGCAGAATTCCAGAAATCCAACAGCCTTCCTTCATTTTATCCTGCCTCTGTCTTCTTCAGTTAAGCAAGCAGTGCTTCTGCTGAAATGGTTGACTGAATCCAGAAATCACATACCCATAATCTCTCTTGCAAAATTGTCTGTTACTGTATTTTTCAAACACATGTTCTCAGTTTTTGCAATACGTATGGCTAACCTGAAAATTTTTCAGATCTTCAAGTTCTGATTATTTTTCACTTAATAACTCTTTATAATTCCTGTCGCTCTCCTCTCACATTTTTACTATAAACAGCAAGGAGAAAACAGGCTACACCTTCAACACTTTGATTAGAAACATTCTCAGCTAAACTTTCCAGTTTGCCACTTTAAAGTTCGACTTTTCACAAACCACTAAAACACAATAATGGCAAATTTTTTGCCACTTTATGGTAAGGATTGTCTTTCAGTTTCCAATACATTGCTTATATCCATCTGAGACCTCCCAGAAGCACCTTTTCTTTCATATTTTTATATTTCTACAGATATTCTGAACATAATATAACATTAGGGTAGTAGCTTTGTCTTATAGCTTTCCTCTTCCCTTTGAGCCCTCACCAGAATTTCCTTTAACTTCCATATTTCTATCAATAGTCTCTTCAAGGCAATTTAGGTTTTTCTAACATTCTACCTCAAAATTCTTCTAGCCTGCACCCCATTACTCAGGTCCAAAGCCACTTCCACATTTATAGGTGGATTTTTCAGGTATTTGCCACATAATACTCCAATTCCAAGTGCCACAATCCGTTTTAGTATGCTGAGACTGTCATGACAAAGTGCCACATATTGTGTAATGCAAACAGTAGCAATTTATTTTCTCACAATTCTGGAAGATATAAGTCTAAGAACAAGTGTTGGCAGGGTTGATTTTTTTCTGAAGACTCTCTTCATGGTTTATAAATGACCAACTTCTTCCTGTGTCTTTACATGATCTTTGTCTTCATTTTTTAATAACTGAAAAAATATTCCATGGTATAGATGTCCCATATTTGTTAATCCATTAGCTGATGGACATTAGAGTTGCTTCCACTTTTAACTATTGTAAACAATGCTGCTGCTAACATTTACATACAAGTAAATGTTTTATCTTTTATGGATACATTTTCCTTTTTTACAAATAGATATCAAATGGACAAGAGAGAACCCACGCAAAAGATCTTTAATTTTAATGAAGTATTATTTTTCAATTTTTAAACTTTATGTGCTTTTGCAGTTATATTCAAGAAAACTTTGCCTAACTTAAAATCTTGAAGATTTATTCCAATTTTTTAATACACTATTTTTTTAATACACAATTTCTGGGTAATAGAGTAAATCTATTTTTAATATTTGAAAAAACTTCCAAGTTGTGTTTTTTTTTTCAAATTAGCTGCTGCATTTTAAATTCCTAACACCAATTATGAGGGTTTTCATTTCTCCACATCTTCACCAACAGATGATATTGTCTTTCTACATCTGTAGCAATTCTAAGGAGTGAGAAGTGGTATTTCATTGTGGTTTTAATTTGCATTTCTCTAAGGACTAATGGCATTAAACATCTTTTCATAAGATAATTGGCCATTTGAATTTCTCCTTTTAGTAAAATATCTATTCAGATTTGCTTTTTTCAAAATAAGGTCATTTGTCTTCTTATTACTGAGTTGAAGTTCTTTATGAATCCTGGATATGGATCTCTTATCAGATAAATTGCCAATATTTTCTCCCAATTTAAGACTTGACTTTTAATTTTATTAGTGGTAACTGTTGAAGCACAAAGACTGTGGGGACAAGTGCATGGAATACTGCATATTCAGCATAGGTTAGGGGTTGAGTGGCAAACCACTCCCTGTGCTAGGCGTGTGAGCAGCAAACCGCTTACCCCGTAGGCACAGCTCTGGGCATGAGGCTGCATGTTGCAGTCCTGCTTGCTCCACAGCCCGCTCCTCTATTAGGCTCCTCTATTGGTCGCTGCAAGGACAGTTGGCCAGAAATTGTATTGGTGGCTGCCTATGATCTGCTTAGCTACTGCCTGAGTATACATACATGGTAACTGCACAATAAAATCAGACCTGCTGAGCTGAGGTTGTGGCTCAGAGGTAGAGCACTTGTCAGATGCACCTGAAGCACTGGGTTTGATCCCCAGCACCACATTAAAAAAAACAAATAAAATAAGGGTATTGTGTCCATCTACAAATGAAAATAGTTTTTTAAAAAATCAGACCTGCTTCCTGCTTGGTCTCTGGAGGTCTTGATTAGTGATTCCGCAGCCACACTCTGCTCTACCCTGTTCCATGAACCTCTTCACTGGACGAGAGAGAGCCCACGCAAAAGACTTCTAATTTTAATGAAGTACTATTTTTCAGTTTTTAAATTTTATGTGCTTTTGTAGTTATATTCAAGAAAACTTTGCCTAACTTAAAATCTTGAAGATTTATTCCAACTTTTTAATACCCAATTTTTGAGCTAATTTTTGTTTTTATGTGAGGGAAAGGCCTATATTTATCCTTTTACCATGACTATCTAGTTGTACCTCCATCTTCTTTTTTATTTTCCACATTTTTTATTGGTGCATTATAGGTATAGGTAATGATAGGATGTTTTGTTACATATTCATACATACATACAATATAACAATATGATTTGGCCAATATCCCTCCCTAGCACTTCCCCCCTCCCTCCTTACCATCCACACCTAAATCCCTTTTCTTTACTGATATTCCTTTGACTTTCATGAGACACCCCCCCCCTTTCTTTTCCTTTTTCCTCTTTAAAGTTACACATATAGGATAAAACTTAAGACCCTTGACCTTCTGAGTCTGGCTTATTTCACTGAACATAATGATCTCAAGTTCCATCCACTTAATTTGGGAAGTTTTGGGGTGTTATTTCTTCAAATATTCCTTTTATCTCTTTCTTTGTCTTATTCTCTTTCTGGGATTCCTGTCTGGCATATACTGATATGCTGATGGTGTCCCACAGTCTGTAATGATCTGCTTATTTTTCCTCATTTCTTTTTTTCTTTCTTTTTCTCAGACTAGATAATCTTAGGTGATCTGCAATTCTTTCTTTTGTTCATTATATTCAACTGTTGGAAGTGAGTAAAATTTTTATTTAAATTTTGTACTTTTAAGATACATCATTTCTATTGGTTTCTTTTAAAAATGTATTTTTAGTTATACCTTTATTTTATTTTTTGTTTGTTTTATTTGCTTATGCCAATTCTAATAGTCCTTTGCAAGCCTATAGGATTACAACTTATTTTTGCTTAATGATTTTGTGTACTGAAACCTTGCTAAACTCAGTATACTAGTAGTTTTTTAGATTCCATTGAAATTTCTATATAGACAATCATGTAGCTTGTGAATAAAGAGTTTTGCTTCTTTTATAAAATAGATTTATTTTATTTATTTTTCTTGACCTGTCACACAGGTCACAATGTCTAGTATAATGCTGAATATAAATTGTATGAGCACACATTCTTGCTTTGTTTCTGATCCCAAGGTGTATCATGTTGTCTTTCGTTATAATAATTTTTTTTTTTTGCAGTATTGGGGTTGAACCCAGGAACAATTTACCACTGATCTATATCCCCATCCATTTTTTATTTTGAGATAGAGTCTCACAAGGCTGAGGCTGGCCTTGAGCTTTCCATCCTCCTGCCTCAGCCTCCCAAATTGCTAGGATTACAGACTTGTGCCCTTGTACCTGGCTTCTTTCATCATTAAGTGTGATGAACAGTGATTTCAGAGGCTACACATTACAGTGAAAACAAACTTCATAGACTATCACAAAACAAACAGAAAAGAGCAAAATCAACAAGCCCTGGGGAATCAAAACTCAGAGTTGCTAAAATATATTATCCAGAACGGCCATTATTCAATCAAAAACTATGAGAAATGCAGAGAAATAGGAACGTGTGACTTATACATTGAACAAAAAGGGAAGAAGAGAGTAATCAATAGAAAATGACTTTAGAGGGCCAAGAAGTTGGATTTAACAAACTCACTTCAAAGCAGCTAATATAATTAAATACAAAGAAGTAAAGAAAGCCATATTTAAATAATTAAAGAAAAATTAAAATGGAAATGACTCATTAAATAGACAGTATCAATAAAGAAGTAGAAATTATTTTAAAAGGCACCAAATAGAAATAACAAATATGAAAAATGTATAGAGAAGATCAACATTAGAGATGAACTGGCACAAAAAAAAATTGTACTTCAAGATAGATAAATGAAGACTATCCAATCTGAAAAGCAGAAAAGCAATGAAGAAAAATGAATAGGGTATTTGAGTCCTGGAAGGCACAAGTAAGCATATCAATATATTAGAAGAAGAACAAGAAAGGGGCAGAAATTTTTTTCAAAGAATATTGGTTAAACACTTCCTGAATATGATATAATCCGCATATCCAGGAAGGTCAATAAACTTTAAAATATATTCCATCATCCATACACAGTAAAACTATTCAAAGTCAAGTGAAACCATCAGAATGTTTTGAAATCAATGAGATAAAATCAACTGATCATGTACAGGGCAACAACAATATGAACAACAGCTACTTCTTATCAGAAGCACTGAAGGATACATATGTGTATTCACTCATTTAGTGAACTGAAAAAAAAAAAAAACAAAATCTCTTATCCTAGAGTTTTGTATCCAGCAAAACTACCTTACAAAAGTGAAAGTAAAATAAAGTCATTTCCAGATAAATAAAGGCTGAGATAATTTGTCGAAAGCAAACTTACATCACAATAAAAACTAAAGTATTTTTGCAGTCTTCAAAACCACGACATTTCATTTGAGTTGGAGAAAGAACAATGATAAATGCAATTGTGTGGGTAATTATAATGCAGTATAATTACATGTTTATTTGTTCTCTTACCTTATTTTAAAAAAATTGCATAAAAAAACTTTTTAGTTTGATTCTATTCCATTTATTGATTATTGACTTTACTTCATGTGCTTTATGAGTATTGTTAAAGGAAGTCAGTTCCTAAGCCCACGTGATATAGATTTTGGCCTACTTTTTCTTCCGTTAGGTGTAAGATCTCTGTTCTATCTAGTGCCTAAGTCTTTAATCCACTTTAAACTGTCAATCAACTAACCTATGTCCATCAAAACTATCCTTCAAAAATGAAGTAGATTAAGACATTCTCAGATAAAAGCTGAAGGAGTTTGTTGCTATTAGAGTCTCCCTAAAAGAAATACTACAAGGAGCCCTTCAGGATGAAATAAAAGATTCTAGACAGTAAATCAGATCTATGTGATTTGAAGAAATAAAGAACATCAATAAATATAATGGCACAAGTAAATATAAAAGTCATTATTATTATATTTTAGTTTGTAATTCTTTTTCTATATGATTTATAGAACAATAATTATAAATCTATGTTAATAACAAACTTATAAAGATATAATTTTTTGTAATAACAACAAAAAAGGAGTGATGTTTACAAACAAAGTTTTGTAAGCTATTGAAAATAAGTTGGCATTAATTCAAACTAGGTTGTGATAAATTGAAGATTGATGCTAATCCTCAGTGTAACCATTAGGCAGAAAAGGAAATGACAAGAGAATCAAAGGTATACTAGAAAAAAATAAATAAATTATAAAAGGAAATAATGCAAGAATTAAAGAACAAAAATATGGAAGACCTATGGAGGAAAAAACACATAAATAACAGAAGTTAGCTCTTCCTTTTGAATAATTACTTTAAATTACAATAAATTCATTAAACTCTCCAGTTAAAAGCCAGAGACTAGCAGCATGCAATTTAAAGGAAAAATGTTATAATACATGGTATCTAAAAGAAACTAACTTTAAATCCAAATACACAAACGTTTTGAAAGTATGAGTTTTAAAAAATATATTCTATGCAAACAATATTCTAAAAAGAAAGCTGGTGTAGTTATACTTAGGCCAGACAAAATCAATATTAAGTTAAAAATTTTACAAAGAGTCAAAGAAGGATATTAGATGTTGATAAAAGAGTAAACCAATCAATAAGATATAACAATTACAAAAATATGCCCCTACAAACAGAACCCAAAAATTCTTGAAGAAAAAAAATGACAGATTGAAGAGAGAAATAGACAGTTATAAAATAAGAGTTGAAGATTTTGAGATAGTACTAGAAGGCTAGCCAGAGAAGAAGAAGATAGTACTAGAAGGCTGGCCAGAAAAAGAAAGCCATCCAAAGTACCTAATGAGAAGTGCCTGCTACATATTAGCAGTTTGATTATTTACTATAATAATTTAAATAGTAATTTAACGTATAATTAAATAAGTATATACATAGAGTGTTAGCCCAGAGGCTGGCACTCTGTAAGCATCTGATAAGTGTAACCACCCTTACTGAGCCTGTCACCTACTTCAAAGAGAAGTTTTCTTCTCTGGGTACAAGCATCTCTGCACAGTGGGGGAAGCTGGAAAAGACTTATCCTCTAGTCTCCCAGAGGTCTGCACAACTTTTCTTCTAAGTAATTAGTTCTATTCTCTCCTGGAGCACTCTTATTTTATATAGGCCTAAATTATGTGAATTTGAAATCACATACTGAAAACCATTCAGAAGGTATTACTTGGTACACAATTTTTTAAGATAATGGGAATCGCTCCAATTTCGGAACTGTGTGTGTGTGCACGGGTACATACCGATGTGGCACATAGAGCCCAGGGCTTCATGCATGCTAATCAAGCATTCTGTCACTGAACTACACCCTTAACCCCTCACTCAAAATTCTTTCAAAAGTGAACTGTAGGAGAGATTTTAAAGATGTTCCGTCTTGGGCATGTGGCCACATAACACAATATGGCCACGTGGTGGCGTCATTTAGGCAATCTCCCAATTATCACCATCATGAGTCTGTCTTGCAACCCAGGCAGCTATATCTATCTTAGCATCTCAACCTCTGCAGTTGGTTTCCGGGAATATGCTGTTTAAAAGTTCTTATCATGATGTATGATCCATTAGGTGCAGTGTTAGTGCCAGAGCTGAGAAGCACCAACAAGAATCAGTGTTTGAGTCTGTAAGAGAAGACAAAAGGTCATGGAGATATAAGACAATATTAGTATTCGACAAAGGCTGTAAATAGATGGACACATGTGTTCTTGTATTCTTGTAAATAAAAGAACACATGCGCCCACACATGAGCGCGCACACACGCGCACACCTAGAAGGAAAATTAGTCTTGACAGATGATGTATGTTTTGATAATATGTGGTCATCAAAAGCACATTATTTCCAATAAAATAGAACCACTTTGAAAATTTGAGGCATTATTGCCAAATCTATCTCCTGAGCCAGAGAAAGGAATAAAATTCTGTTCCCTAACAGACCATTAGATATTCAAGGATGGGGTACTGTCCCCAGGTGGGTCAGTTTCAGGGCAAATGAAGTCATAGGTGTTGTAGGGACAAACGAGGCCAGGCACCAAAGAGAGCAGGAAACAGTTTTATTTGGCTGCAGCCAGGTTCAGAGGGCACACCTTTTGCTGTAACCAATCAATCCCCTGAACCCCAAGTTCAGGGAGTTTCAGAGTTTTATACCCAGCATGTAAAGGGTGGGGCTCAGAAGTTCACAGTCTGCAGAGGTTTACACAAAAGCAGCTTTTTCTTTCACTGTTCTGGGCAAGTTAACTCTTCAAGGACAACACCTGAGAAGGGGAGAGCTTCTTCTCCCCATTCTTTCCTCCCCCTACCAGCTGTTACCATGGGCCCATTTGTAACTTAAAAATGTAGACATCTCTGTGAAGCCCAGCTCAAGGCCAGAGGCCTTGATTACACATTTCTTCAAAGTACTATACTGGATACATTTGTGAACACTAGTAAGGGGGTGTCCAGCACCTGGAGTGCTGCTGGTATCTTCTAGGCCAGTGGCCAAGTAAACAGGGTGACATGAAAATAGGAAGTTTATCTTCAATGGACTCTTTTGCTGACAGTCCTAAAATCAGCCATGGTGAAGAGAGCTTTTCTGTGGAGAAAAGGGGGTGCTACTTCAATAGGTATGCCCTGTGCTGTGAGGAGGGAATACAGATGAGCTGAAAAAATGGCCTGGTGAGGGTGGGTCAGGGCTGCTATGAGTGAGGAGGCTCCTCCAGATGGGTTCCTTGAGGCCTGGGACAGCAGCCACCCTGATCATGAAGCAGACAGCACAACTGCCAGGTATCTAAATTCCAGCCCACCTGCCCATCTCCCCTCCTCCATTCCCTCTAGCTATGATTTGAATGCGGCCCCCAAAGTTGATATGTTGTGAACTTAATCCCCCAATTCATATGTTGATGGAATTTGGAGGAGAGACTTTTGGGACATAATTAGAATTAGATAAGGTCACAAGGGTCGGGCCCCATGATGACATTGGTGACTTTATACAAAGAAAAAGAGAGGCCCTAGCTAGCATACTTGCCCATGGGATAATGTTAAAAGTTGCTAGTCTTTTTTATTAAGCCAACTGTTTTTGAGAGACTCATTTTTCAATACAAGGATAGAGCCACAGTCATTCTACTATAATGTTTGTTTTGAATATTAGAATTTTATCCAATGCAATTTATACAAAAGAGAAAATTTGAGCATTATGTGCTCATGCTCATTCCTGATTTCATTTTAAAAAAACACGAAGTGAAAATACAGAAAATTACATTTAGTCTAATGCCTGCTTTGTACCTTGCAGAAGTGCCCAGACAACACAGGTGCACACACTGCCAACACCTACGACTTCACAGGATGTGTGATGAGCCATATCCATCCACATTTGATGTGATGACTTTCCATGCCATCTAATTTCATAAAACCTCCCCTCCACCACTTCACAATGACTCATAAGCTACAATCCCTCCAACAACCACTTCGACAAGAAACCTTGCAATTTTGTTGAGGGTAAAATGCCATATTTATTTCAGTGGTTATGAACTTCTTAACTATTTAATCTGCATAAAATTATGCAGCCAACTTTTTGGTGAAAGTTTTGTTGGGATATAATTTATATACCAAATAATTCACCCAGTTAAATGGGATTTTACTATATTCAGGATTTTACAAACATCACCACAATTTTAGAACATTTCTACCACTAAAGAAAGAACTCAGGTATCACACCTTATTCTCACATTTACCACCTCCTGCCCTAGGCAATCACTAATCTATACTATTTCTATATATTTTCCTTCTGTATATATTGAATATAAATGAATCATGTCTTTTTTGTGACTGACTGACCCTCTTTCACTTTCTATGTTTTCAAGGTTCATCCATGTTATACTTTATTTCTTTTTATGCCATAATAATATCCCTTTGCATAGACATATAACGTTTTATTTATCCATTTGTTAATTGGTGGTCATTTGAGGTGTTTCTATCTTGGGGCTATTCTGAATGATGCTGTCAAGAACATTTGTGTACATATTTGATCATATATTTTCCACCTTTCATGGATATATACTTAGGAGTGAAATTGCTAGATCATAAAATAACTCTTGGTTTAGCTTTTTGAGGGACTGATAGAATGTTTCCAAAGTGGCTGTATCTTAAACATTCCCACCAACAGTGGGAAGATTCTCATTTCTCCACATCCAACAATTTTTCTTTTCCGTCATTTTCATTATGGATCTTAGTAGGAGCAAAGTGATATCTGATTGTGGTCTAGATTTGCATATCACTAATGGATTATGACATTGAGTGAGCATCTTTTCTTTTTTGTAGGTAGGGTGCAGGGAGAATACCAGGGATTGAACTCGGGGGCACTCAACCACTGAGCCACCTCCCCAATTCAATTTTGTATTTCATTAAAGACAGGGTCTCACTGAGTTGCTTAGCGCCTCACCATTGCTGAGGCTGGCTTTGAACTTGAGATCCTCCTGTCTCATCCTCCTCAGCCCCTGGGATTATAGGCATGCACCACCACACCTGGCTGAGTAAGCACCTTTGCATGTACTTATTGGCTATTTGTACATTTTCTTTCACTTAGTGATTTTTTATTATTAATTTTTTTAGTTTATTAATTTTTTATTCTAATTTGTTCTAAATGACAGCAGAATGCATTACAATTCATATTACACATATAGAGCACAATTTTTCATATATCTGGTTGTATACAAAGTATATTCAGACCATTCATGTCTTCATACATGTACTTAGGATAATGATATCCATTTAATTCCACCATCTTTTTTACCCCATGCCCCTCCCTTCCCCTCCCACCCCTTTGCCCTATCTAGAGTTCATCTAATCCTCCCATGCTCCCCTCACAACCCCATTATGAATCAGCTTCCTTATATTAAATTTTAACAGTTCTGTGTTACAGCATAGACTGTAGATAAAGCCCCTTATCAACCATATGATTTGAAAATATTTCTCCTCTTCCATTGGTTGTCTTTTCACATATACTGTTCTCTGATGCATAGAAATGTCTTAATTTTACTAATGTCCATTTTATCCATTTTGTTTCATCTTGTTTGTGCTTTTAATGTCATATCTAAGAATTCATGGCCAAATACAAGATCATGAAGATTTACCCACTTGGTCTTCTTCAAAGAAGTTTATAGTTTCGCTTTTATACTTAGGCCTTAATCCATTTTGAGTTAATTTTTATATAGTGTGAAATAAAAATCCTACTTAATCACATGTAGTTATCCACCAGTATCAGTTCCATTTGCTGAAGAGGCTACTTCTTCCCCAGGAGATTTATCAAAAATAAATTGAGAAGATTCTAGGAAGATGGAGAAGTAGGAAGCCCCCAGAAATCTGTCCCCCACCTAGACAACTGCACTATAAAATCTGTCTGATATAACTATTTTAGAATTCTGAAGACTATTGCAACTTCCAAGAAAGGCTAGGATCATAAATTTTGGGCAATTTCAGTTCTTAGCACTGTAGCTATAACCAGTCCCCCATCTCTCAGCCACTGGCAAGAATCTGTGCACAAGGTCCTGGAGTAGTCTGCAAATAGTGTGCAAGAGCCAGGGTGGGCATGAAGGACCTTGTCCTCCAAGTATTGGGGATCTGTGCTCTGATTACTGATTGCCACATCTTATCAGAAAGGTGCAGGCAAAGAGGTGATAGTCATCATTGCACCTCCTCCCATTGTTTGAAGCCCCTCCCCCTCAGGCTGAAGTTGTTTCTAGGGAATTTAAAGGTCAGTGCCTTTTTTCTTCCCTTTGTTTTTGGTTTTCTATTTTTTTTTCTATTTTTTCCAATTTGGGAGCCAGAACATTCAAAAGCAATTGCATATACAGGGAAAATTAGAAAGTCACCATGAATGCCCAGGGGAAACAAACCTACTAGGTTGTCAGTTATATAAAAGCAGAGTTCGTGCAATTATGTACAATAGCTAATACCTGATAATGATAATAAAGAACTGTGATACTAGTGTATTTACTTACTACACTATACATTCATCATTATTTTCAAGTGTATTCCTTCTACTTATGAAACAAAATTTACTGCAAAACAGTATGCCATATTACACCAGCAACTCCTCATCCACCTTATGTTTACTGCAACTCTTGGATTGCAAAGTTTTCCTGTGGTTGGTTTAGTCTTGTGTTGTATTGGTCACCACAGCCCCAGAGCAAAGGGCTGTCGTATCTATTCTAGGAAACCTAACTGTGAAGTAAGCTATACTATCTAGGTTTGTATAAGTACACACTGGGTATTCACACAATGAGAAATCACTTAACAGTGCACTTCTCAGAATGTGTCCCCATTATAAGTGACACATGAATGGATTAAAAAAAAACTTTCAAAGATTAATAATGAAAAGATAATACAGTAGGAAATAGACAAAAAGAATTGATCAGGCACTTCAAAACAGAGTATATCCAAATAACCACTAAACATTAAATGCAAATTAAACCAAATGAGAAGACTTACCACATTTATCATGATATATTTTCCCTTCTACCATAAACAACTCAAAAACTAGACAAAATGTATGAAACAATTCTTTTCATACATTGGATAATAAATCAAGGTAACCCTGCAAATATCTCAACTTTCTGGTTAGGGATACTTGAATCATGGTATTGGG
This sequence comes from Marmota marmota marmota, assembly GCF_001458135.2. Taxonomy (NCBI): domain Eukaryota; kingdom Metazoa; phylum Chordata; class Mammalia; order Rodentia; family Sciuridae; genus Marmota; species Marmota marmota. The sequence continues at coordinate 247,973 of NW_025999871.1, forward strand.
AAGAAAACCAAATTACAGTGTGGCAGATCTGATCTACTGAGTAAACAGAGCTTAGAATTAGGGAAGAGGAAACAACTGGAATTTATGTTACAGGTTATGGGACAGAAGCAAATTAAGCAGAAACAGTGCTCCAGAAATCTGCAAATAGCTCACGTTAAGTCTTTTGCTGACTGGTAAATTGCATTTGCCTTTGCACAAGACAAAACTCCAAGGGTGGGCAGAGGACTACAATTATGCGCAATTCCCATAACTCAGAAATCTGACCAGAAACGACAGCCATTATGGATGGATTTTGATGAACACCCAAAACACTCAGTAGAAACCCCAAGAGCATAAAGCCTTTGTAAGAGGGTATCACACCCCCAACAGTAAAGTTTAAAAATAACTGTCAAAAGAATCAAGCTGATTTACAGGCAATTTATCTTCATAATGAATCATATAACCCTTTTACAAAAAATAGGAAATCCAGACATTCAACATTATAATATTCAAAATATTTAGCATTCAAACAAAAAGTTATAAGATATTCAAAGAGGAAGGGAAATGTGACCTCAAACCATACTAACAAATATGCAAGGGAAACAAATCCTCTAATGAGAGAGATGATGGGTTAGTGGATGATGGCTTTTGAAAGATTATGAATATGTTGAAGAACTTAAAAGGAAAACAAATAAACATAAGGAGCCAAGAAATGGAAGATGTATAAAAGAGTCAAATAAAATCTTAGAGCTAAAATAATAATAGCTGAAACTAAAAGTTTAGTGAAAGGCTTAACAGATTAGGCACTGCAAAAGAAATAAATCAGGAAACTTGAAGACACAGCAATAAAAGCATCCATTGAAACCTCTAGGAAAAAAAGCTAAAACAAAAACACAAGCCAGGCCTGGTAATTCCAGAAGCTTGAGAGGCTGAGGCAGGAGGATGGCGAGTTCAAAGGCAGTGAAGCACTAAGCAACTCAGTGAGAACCCTGTCTCTAAATAAAATTCAATATAGCCTGGGAATGTGGCTCAATGGTCAAGTGCCTCTGAGTTCAATCCCTGATACAAAAAAAAAAAAAACAACACATTTTTTTAAATGATTAAAATCTTTAACAAATATTTCCCCAGAGAACCACATGAAAAAATGCTCAGCATCACTAATTATAAGGAAAATGAAGATCAAAACAAGATACCATCTCACATCTATTAGGATAGCCACTATCAAAACAATCAAAAATGATAAGTGTTGCTAAAGATGTGGAGAAAATAGAATCCTTGTACATTGTCACTAAGGATGTAAAATGATGTCGGCACTATGGAAAACAAAATGGCAGTTCCTTAGAAAACTAAAAATAGAATTACTATAAGATCCAAGAATTCCACTTCTGGGTACATATGTAAAAGGAGTGACATCAAAGACTTGGAAATATTTATACACCCATGTTTATAGTAGCATTATTTGCAATAGCCAAAAAGTAGAAGCAACCCAAGTGCCATTGACAGATGAAAATGCATTTTGTGTATGTGTCTTTGTGTGTGTCTTTGTGTGTCTGTGTGTGTGTGTGTGTGTGTGAGAGAGAGAGAGAGAGAGAGAGAGAGAACTATTATTCAGCCTTTAAAATGACAGAAATTCTGACGCGTGCTATAGCAGATAAACTGAGATCATTACATTAAATGCAATAAGTATTAAAATAAGTCAAAAACACAAATACCATATGATTCCACTTATATGAGTTACTTAGAGTAATCAAATCCAGAGACAGAAGGTAAAATGGTGGTTACTAGGAGCTAAGGGTAGGGTGCAATAAGAAGTTATTGTTCAGTGGTTATAGTTTCAATTTTGCAAAATGAAAAGAGTTCTGGATATGGATGGTGGTGATGGTAGGTAGCCCAGCAATGTGGTTGTACTCAATGTCACTGACTGTTCACTTAAAAAATGGTTAAGATGGTAAATTTTATGTTGTATGTATTTTATCATAATTTTCAAAATAAAAAATTAAGAGGGTAAAAAATAATGACAAGAGTCTCAGGAAACTATAAGGCAATATGGAGTCACTTAACATACTTTTAACTGGAGTGCCAGAAAGGAGAAGAATAAAGACTTACAGACATGCGTACAAAAGTTGAAAGAATTCATCAACACTACTAGGAATGTTAAAGTTTGGCAGGAGGAAAATTATACCTGATGAAAATATAGTATAAAAATGATAGGGCTGGGATTGTGGCTCAGCGATAGAGCACTTGCCTAGCATGGCCGGGACCTGGGTTCAATCCCCAGCACCACATAAAAATAAAGGCATTGTGTTGTGTCCATCTACACCTAAAAAATAATTTTAAAAAAGAGTTTTAAAAAATGATAAATAAACAAGATTTTAAACTCAAATGCCTATAAAAGAAGTTACTATTTAAACAAAAATAATAGCAATGGATTGCAGGGTTATGATATATATAAATAAAATGAATGATAATAGCATAAGAGCTGGGAGAAGAAAAACAAAGGTGAACCTCTTGTAAGACTTACATGTAAATTTGTTATCATTTGAAGATAGACGGAGATGAATTTAAAGTGTACACTGTGAACATTAACGCAATCTTTTAAGTTAGAAAACAGAGATAGTTAATAAGCCAAAAAAGAAAAGAAAATGAAATCATAAAAAATATTCAATCCACAAAAAAAAAAAAAATAGGAAGGGAAAGAGGAAAGCGGGAACAAAGAACAGATTAGACAAATAGGAAACAGTTATCACGATGACAAATTTAAAGCTAAGCATGTTGAAATAATAACTTTAAATACAAAAGGTCTAATCACCTGATTAAAAAGCAGAATAAAAAACTCAACCATATACAGACTATAAGAAACACATTTGAAAACACATTTAAAAGTAAAAGGTTATAAAAAGATATGCCATGCTCACAGTACTGTTATGCCAGATGAAGTCTAATCCACAACAGAAAAAATTAACACGTTGGACTTCATCAAAATTTAAAACCTCTGCTATTCAAAAGATATTAAAAGAATGGAAAGGTAAGCTACAGATAAAAAGAAAATACTTGCAAATACAGGACTTGTGTTTAGAATATATATAAAAGAGTCCTTAAGAATCACTAATAAGAAAAGAAACTGCCGGGTTTTTAAAAGTCAATTGCATTTTTATAAAAAAAAAAGCAATCAATTAGAAAATAAAATACTAACATGATTTTCTTTACAGCAGCATAAGAATATTAAATATTATAAGTATAAATCTAACAAATAATGCTCAAGAGCCCTGCACAAAAAGCAAAACTTTTTACAGAATTAAATAGTATCTAAAAATGGAAAGATATTCCGTGTTTACGGATTGAAAGAAAGTCAGTGTTCCCCAAACTGGTCACAGTAATTGTCATCAAAGTCCCAACATATCACATGTGTCTAGAATCTGACAAAATGATTCTAAAATTTAAGTGGAAATATAACTGTTGAAGAATTGCAAAGTCACTTTTACTAAATTTATTTATTCTTATTCCAATTTGTTATATATGACAGCAGAATGCCTTACAATTCATATTACACGTATAGAGCACAATTTTTCATATCTCTGGTTGTATACAAAGTATATTCACACCATTCCCATCTCCATACAAGTACTTGGGGTAATCATATCCATCTCATTCCACCTTCTTTTCTACTCCCATTCTCCTCCCTTGCCCTCCCACCCATTTGCCCTATCTAGAGTTCATCTAATCCTCCCATGCTCCCCATCCCAACCCCATTATGATACTTATATCAGAGAAAACATTCGGCATTTGGTTTTTCGTGATTGGCTAACTTAACATTATTCTCCAACTCCATCCATTTACCTGCAAATGCCATGATTTTATTCTCTTTTATTGCTGAGTAATATTCCATTGTGTATATGTACCACAGTTTCTTTATCCATTCATCCACTGAAGGTTGGTTCTACAATTTAGCTTCTGTGAATTGTGCTGCTATAAACATTGATGTGGCTGTGTCCCTAACCCTGTGTGGCTAAGTTCTTTGTGTATAGACCGAGGAGTGGGAGAGCTTGGTAAAACGATGATTCCATTCCCAGTTTTCCAAACAATCTCCATATTGCTTTCCAGATTGGCTGCACCAACTTGCAGTCCCACCAGTAATGTATGAGTGTACCTTTTTCCCCCACATCCTCACCAACACTTATTGTTGTTTGTATTCTTGATAGCTGCCATACTGACTGGAGTGAGATGAAATCTTAAAGTAATTTTGATTTGCATTTATCTGATTGCTAGAGATATTGGAACATTTTTTCATATATTTGTTGATTGATTGTACATCATATTCTGAGAAGTGTCTGTTCAGTTCCTTGGCCCATTTATTGATTGGATTATTTGTGGGGGTTTTTTTGGTGTTAAGGTTTTTGAGTGCTTTATATATCCTAGAGATTAGTGTTCTATCTGATGTGCTTGTGTTAAAGATTTGCTCCCATTCTGCAGACTCTCTATTTACCTCACTGAGTATTTATTTTGCTGAGAAGAAGCTTTTTAATTTGAATCCCTCCCATTTACTGATTCTTGGTTTTAATTCTTGCTCTATAGGAGTCTTATTAAGGAAGTTGGGGCCTAATCCTACATGATGGAGGTTTGGGCCTACTTTTCTTCCATTAGGCTCAAGGTCTCTGGTTTAATTCCTAAGTCCTTGATCCACTGCAAAGACACTTTTGCAGAACAAGGTACAAGGATTTACACTAACAGACAGGAAGGCTTTTATAAAGCTAAGGTAAAGACATGGTAGTGAAGATAAAGCATAGAAAATGATCCACTTGAAGGAGACCGTTCACTTAGGACCAAGGTAGAACTAGAGAACAGTGTAAAAAGAACAATCTCATAACCAATCATAGAACAACTAGATCTTTAGCGGGGGGTATGAATAAACTTGACCTTACTCCACTTCACACTATACAGAAAAAGCCATTACAGGGGGCTGGGGTTGTGGCTGAGTGGTAGGGTGGTTACCTAGAATGTGTGAGGCACTGGGTTCCATCCTTAGCTCCACATAAAACTAAATAAATAAAATCAAGGTATTGTGTCCATCTACAACTAAAAAAAAAATTTAAAAGCCATTACAGGGGCCCATAGCTCTAAATGTGAAAGAAAAATTATAATTTGTAAATTATTTTTAAAATGGTAAATATCTTCATGACATGGAGATAGAATAAAAGATTCCTTGAAAGAATACAAATAGCACCAACCAGAAGGAAAATAACTAGAAATAAGATCTTCTGTTCTCCCACTCCCCCTAACAAAGATACTATTAAAAGAATGAAAATTAAGACAGTGAGTGAGAGCGGGGTTTGTAGCACATTGTCTCCTGTGTATTTTCCAAAGATGGCCTTGATAGCATCTCCCCTTCCACATGCTTCTCTTCAGCAGGACCTTTCTGCTTGTCAAGAGTTAGTGAGGACTGTCACTGGGCAAGGTTCCAACTACTTTGAGAGCATGTAGCTTCCACCCGGTTTTCTTGGGTCCCTCACCTGAAGAAGCCATGTGCTGCACACAAAGTTCAACTAGAGTGTTGTGCTGGAAAGCCCATGAATGGGTACACCAGGCCACAGCCACAGCTGAGCCCCCAGCTGACAGCCAGCACCAACTGCCAGCCATCCAACCCAGAGAAGCCTTCAGATAGCTGACAGCAACCAAACATGCAAGACCCCAACCAAGAATTTACACAGTCAAGCCCTCTTGTCAAATTCTGACCCTCAAAAACATGAGCAAAATAAAATAGGCATTGCTTTGCACCACAACATTTTGGAGTAATCTGTTCCACGGCAATAACAACCAGAACTGACAGAATATATTAAGAACTCCTACAAATCAACAGGAAAAAGACTGACAATGGGCAATAATAGGAGCAAAAGGCTTGAAATCTAAATGACCAATTATAAAAACATGCTCCACCTCAGTGTTCTTTAGGGAAAAGCGAATCAAAACCATAATGAGATGCCACTACAGAACTAAAATGGGTAAATTTTTAAAATCAAAACTAACACTATTATGTGAGTGAAGATACAGAGCCCTGCAAACCATTTACACTACCATAGGTGTGCTAAACAGTACAGATAACTTGAAAAAAAAAATAGTTGGCACTGTCTTATCAAAGTTGAAGACCCATACCTAGAAAATGAAAGAGAGAAAGCAAGGCACATGTTCACCAGGAGATATATATATATATATAAGAGTGTTCATAGCAGCAAAACTTGGAAACCAGTAGAAGCTCACACTTTCATCAATAGTAGATGGACAAATAAATTGTGATGTATCAATCAGTGGAATTCTATGCAGCTATAAAAATGAACAACATATTGTTTTACATAGCAATATACAGATAAATCTCATAATTGATTATGAGTAAAAGAATATATATAGTATGAATTCACTTAAATAAGATTAAAACTAACAAAATACATATTTGGGTGATAAAATATAGAGAAAACAGGGAAATGATAAGGCCAGGATACTAGAAAATTGGAGGTTTAGGGACGGTAAGGGACTTGTGATGGAAAATGAGAGCGGTTTCTGGATTGCCAGTGACATTCAAATCCCTTGTTGGAAACATATTTATCTCACATTTATAATACATTGGTATCTTAAATATTTTAGGTAAATACACTACATCTTACAATAACTTTTGGATATTATTAAAGGTTGAAAAAGGGAATCTGGCTCCATTTGTTTATTCAGTTTTCTAATTTCCCCCCAACACTGTTTATTTGATTATCAAAACCTTTCTCACTACTTTGTGATTCCAACTTAATATCATATTCAATTCTTAGCTGCACTAGAGAGAGTTGGTAACAGTTGTTATCAACCAATTTGGTCTTGGTTTCTGGCAAGGACCAAAGGACTGGGAGGAGGGCATGGAAAAATTGTGAATGGAGTAAATAAAAGCAAGAGAGAGGTTGAAATAGTCATCGTCATGGGATTTATTTTAAAACAGGAAAATTCTAGCGACGGAACCAAAAAGAGAAAGGAAGTCTGTGGTAGGGTTTGCCAAGTCAGAAAGTGAAGTGTCACCTGATAAAAGGACTTATGAATGAGCTCAGAGCAAAAATATTTGGGTGAGATCTAAAGCTGAGGCCAGACCTTCAGGATCAGGAGGAGTGGTCAACTATAGTGGTCCAGGGCTCAAGGGTGCAGCTTCCATGGACACCAAGGAGGTAGTAAGGCATCTGCTGAAAGTTTTCAAAGATTTAACACTACTATTTTCAAGTTAAATTTATTACCTTTTTCCTTACTCTAGTGTTTATTGATGGAAGGAGATTTCAGAAAAATACGTAGTGACACATTTTGTTGGTCCTTGTCTGCCACGCTCTGGTTCCTTCATCAGCCCACAACCAACTTTTACAGTAACCTGCATTCCTCGCCCGCCGTGATTGGCCCTGAAGAGGGCGGTAGTTGACTTGAAGGGGCTATTACCCTGGACTTGGACTGTGCAAAGGATGCACCCTTGACGGTCTGCGAAGGACTTAGGTGCAATGGACGGACTAAGGCGACGGTGACCCGCCCTCCCCCAGAGCCCCGCCCCGACCCCGCCCCCGGCCCGCAGCCCAGTCGGGGCCCCGCCCGCGCTCGCGCTGCGCGCTCACACTCCCAGCCCGGAGCTGCGGTGGCCGCGCAGGTCCTACCCGCGTCGCAGCGGCCGGAGATGCAGCCGGGCGCCGCGCTGTGCCTGCGCCTGTGGCTCTGCCTCGGACTCCTCGACGGTGAGCGCCGCGAGCCGTCTGCTTGCGCCAGGGTTGGGCTGACCGCTAAGGGGAGCCGCGCGCCGGGGGGCAAGGGGTTAGATGGCACCAGTGGGGTTCGGGCGGGGGACAGGACTGTCCAGGAGCACGGGGGTGCGGACACCGGATGGAGCACGGCGGGTTGGGACTAGGGACCGCCGGGATGAGGAAAGAGCGGGCGGGGACTGCAGCCGGGTCAGGGACGAGGCGACCAGTCTGCGCGTCAGCGCTGGGGTAATCCTTGGGATCCCAGACTTCGCTGTACCTTCAGTGGCTCAGCTTCCTTGTAGGCTCGCCCCTTTGGGCTGCATCCTTAACCTGGATCCTTCATTTCTTTATTCACTCCCCCTGCGGAGCTCTGGCGCAGCGCCACTCGGTCCCATGCACTGGGGATTATTCCCTGGGAGCCCTCAGAGGTGACAATCCCCGCCCGACCCCAGACTTGGGTGCGCACTTCCCGACGCCTCGGGGTCAACGCTGGAAGTCCATCCCGGGAGGTCCCCCAGAGGGCGCACCGGACGGGCGTCCACCTTCCCCAGGGCAGGGACTGCAGCAGCAGGGGCAACTGCACGGGAACCAGCAGTCGGGGATGAGGACCCAGGTGCAAAATTAAGATTAATCTCGAGTCTGTGAGCAGTCAGCTTGCAGAAGTGGTACGAGGCCGAGGTTCCCCGGATTTGAGAAGATAGAAGTCTTGAAGGCCAACTGAATATTAAGGCAAAGGTCGCCACCAAAGGGTCTTGTTGAGAATATGGGTAGAGACCCAGACCCAGGGCTGAGGTTGGAGAGAAGTGTCGGGGACAAGGAAAAGAGCGGAGGAGTTGAATGGAGATGCTTGGAAGAAAGCATCAGGGGTGAGGAGAGAATGAGCTGGTGTCTCTGGAAATCAAGAGGTTGAGGAGGGTCTTCGTTTGAGAGAGGAATGCTGGGAGGCCTGAAGGGAGAGATGGAAACTGCACTGTGTTTGCATGTCATAAAATTTAATACTGACTTTACATACTTCATCTCTTAATTATCACAGTCAATGTCAGACCCATTTTACACATGAAAAAAACTTAGACCAAGGACAATAATGTATATTCTCAATGTCCTCAGGAGACCTGTAGAAGGCAAGTAGTTCATCTCCGTCTTTGGGATACCAGGGCTCTGTTCTCTGCTCACCATCTCTATCTTCATAGGCTGAGGGACTGAGAAGAGCAGAGGTGAAGGTGGTATGGTTGAACTTGAAGAAAGGGGGAGATGGACATCTGTCTGAGCTTTTGTCCTCCTGATCAGGGGAATAGCCTTGGACCATTTCTTGCTACCCTATATCCAGCCCAGGGCCAGAATCTCACAGATGCTCAGTATGTGTTTGTTGAGTGACTGAGTAAAGTGTGGGGCAAGGATTGAATAGGGCCCTTGTTGGAGGGCAAGATGAGGAATGGGAGACCTTACACATACACATACACACACACACACACACACACACACACACCTTAAAGAGATGTCTCTCAAGCAGCAGGTGACTGTACCAGAAGCTCAGGAGGGAGGATGGGCTGGGTAGCTGAAGTGGAAATAGGGCAAGGGGTCCAGTAGGGAACTCTGAGGAAGGGAACCTGGAAGGGGGGGGGGCGGTCTTCCAGGGAGATAAGGATATTTTGCAAGTAAAGGAGGACCAGGAGAGGCCAGCATGAGTGGGAGGTAGAGGAGTAGAGGGAGATGATGTCATTCCCTGTAGTAAGTGACAGTGACTCTCAGCAAATCATGTTGTGAAGGGAAAGAGAGGGTATTAGCTGAAGGGGTATATCCCAGGCTAGAACTGGGTGTGACTGGTGAGGAGATGCTAATAGAGACAAAGACCATTCCTCCTCAGCCCTGAACCTTGCTTCATCCGTCTTGTTGGGCTGAGGAGGACCTCAGACTGCTGGAGGTGCTATAGCAGGAATATGAACCCCCAAGTGCATGGGCTGGGGGTGGAGCTCAGTGGTAGAGTGTTTGCCTAGCATGCAAGAGGTCCTCAGTTCGATCCCCATCACCCCTAGAGAGGGGAAAAATCCCTAAGTAGAGTCAGGCATCAGGAAAGCCAGATGCAGTCAGAGAAGCTTTTTGATTCCCCCAAAGGTGGTTGAACCAGACTTTTGCCTAACCCTGCCCCGAAGTTCTTGCTATGTGGCCTGAGCCCCTCCTTTTCCCTCCCTGTACCTGAGTTTCCCCATGCACAGCTGTGGGACAGGCTGGCAAACAATCAGGGGCTGTATGTGCATAGGCTGGATTTTAAGGATTAGGATCCTGGTCTAGTTTCACAGTCTGGCCCCAGCAGTGTCTCTATGGGAAGGGCAGATGGCAGACAGAAGCCCCAAGATGCTTTGTCTTTTTCAGTTTAGTCTGGAAAAGAGGCTGTTTACACCTCTGAACAGTGGGCAGCCAGCTCTGGGACATGCAGGGGAATAAGGAGACTGCTGGGAAGCCAAATGGGTCTGGCATGAGAATGCTACCCCTTGCCATGGTCTGAGTCACACATGGCCATCCCACTTTCTGTTATACCTGCTCCTCGGTTCTAACCCAGACCCAGGGTACAGGAGTAGAGTAGGGATGAAAGTCAGTGCAAGCAGGTCATGGGGTCTGGGCCCACGTTACTGGGCCCATCTTCTGGCCCTAGTTCAGTGCTCTGGGGACTCAAATGCAGGTGCTGCCCACTTGCCTACCATGCCTGAGGCAACAAAGCCAGTTTGGCTAAAGGGGCCCTGCTCCCTGACCAGAGCACAGTGTCTAACAGGCCCCAGACAGGGTATTACAAGTGCACTGTCTGGTGAACTCCCCAGTTGCCAGGGAAGGAGGCTGCAGTTCTGTACAAGACACAAGCCATTGTGCCTGCTCAGGGTGGTGCTGCAAGGGTTTGGACATGGCACTGAACTGCAGGGGTTACCTATGTGCCAGACTGGCCAGGACACCGACATGGCATCAGATGTCTGTAATCCAGGGATGAAAGCGTTCAGTGGCCCAAGAGAAGCCCAGCTGGTGGGTTGTGAACTGCACAGGAAGGCAGTGTCACTTCCAGTTAGGGACTTCCTGGAGAGGTCTGTAGAACTCCAAGAAAGGGAATTCCAAGCAGGGCAAAGAATACCTCAAAGACAGGAAAGTCCAGATAGTACATGGGGACAAGTGAGTGGTCAAATGAGGCCAGAGCCTGAGATGGGAGTGGGGAGAGACCAGGCAACAGAGAGTGACAGAAACTAGGAGACTGCTGTCCAGGTGAGGCAGGAGTCAGGGAATTGCAAGTGGATGAACCCAGGAAATACTGTTAGTTACAGGATAGTGGAAAGAACAGGAACAGGAGCAGGTCCCTGGCTTAAGCAAACAGGGTGGATCCTGAGACAATTTATCAGATGGAGAGGAGCAAATGTGGAGAAGCATGGCCTTCAGGTGGAGGTATCCAGTGCGGACTTCCCAGGAGACCCCAGGTGTCACAACTAGGCAAGATAAGGAAGGAGGAAATTTGGGAGCACTTGAGTGCCATGGGACAGAAGGGAATGGGGAGTAGAATGGGGCAAAGAAATGAAGTCTTAGCATGACACAGAACTTCCTCTCTGTGTCTATCTTACATCTCTCCTGCTGCCCTTTGGGTGTTTTCCTCTACAGGATAGGTCTTTCTCCCCAAGGGCTTACCCTATGCTAATCAGCTCTCTGAGATGCACCCGCCCCCTATGGGGCCAACCTTGGACTCCAGAAGGAAGGGCTTGCTCCACTAGCCCAAGAAACTGGTCCTTATCTGGGGAGAGGGATGAAGGCCACGGAAGGTTCACACCTGTGTTTTAGAGCAGTCTCTTGGGGGCAAGCAGGAAGGCAAATTTCAGAAAGATGTTGGAAGCAAGAGTGGGGATGAGGCTGAGTAGGAGGACTGGACCCGTGGGCAAAAAGAAGAGTTCAAGGAACCTCTCACACTCTAGGCGGACCATCATTAGAGAAGCAGCCGACATATCCCAGCTGGAGCCAGGGATTCCTGACTTTCGTTCCTTTTCAGACACTGGCTTCCTCTGGGATCTGGGTTTTCCGGTTATGTGGAGGGGACAAGTCTGGGAGCAGGAAGGTGCGGGCATTCCATGCTGGAGGAGGATCAGGGCGCCTGCCCTGCTCCTGGTGGGCGGAGCATACAGCAGACACGCCCCCCAAGCCCCGCAGCTTCTCCTCTGCCGACGCCACTGGGCTTAGGCAGTTGCAGGTTTGGGTGGCAAGTGGGGGAGCCCCCGCCACGTGGCCGGCAAGGTCAGCAGGGGTTCATGGGAAAGGACTTGTCGGTCATAGAAGAGGACATCCTGCCTGCGTTTCCCTCTTCCTGCAGCAGGAGCTGGTGGCCCCGATTTAGCAGCACTGGGGGGCCACCTCGAAACCAGCTGGACTGTCTGATAACACAGCTCGTCCTGTCGACTGGTGAACGGAGTCCTGACCCCAGAGAGGCCAGGGTAATGGCCTGACACAGCTGGCTGCACCACAGCAGCCCTGCACCAGGTGCTAGCATCTGCTAGGGTCACCTCTATTCCTTAAACCCCTCCACTAGGTACTCAGGCAGCCCACACTCAGAGGGAGAAGGGGGTGTCAGTGTGAGACACACCCTCACAGTCAGTGTGAGACACACCTCACTAATGGTTCATCAAATTGCTTCACACTAGGGTGTGTGCAGGTTTTAGCCTTGTGACAAAAACTTCATTATGCATCCCGCTTTTTTGTTGCTGCTGTTGTTTTGCAGTCCTGAGGAATCAAAACCAGGATCTCCTGCTTGGTAGTCAAGTACTGTACAGCTGAGCTTCATCCTGAGCTCCCATTTTGCCCATTTTGAAGATTAGGAAATTCAGGGCAGAGGACTGAAGTGGCTAGATGCTAGGTGATAATGGTGAATTGGCTTATTTGAAGGAGGTGATGGATGTCTGGCCCCAGATGGCATGGGGACCAATGGGCAAAAGGAGAAAACAGCAGGTAGTTGTCCCCATGCCCCAAGAAAGGCCTTAGAGAGATGGGCAGGTGGGATCCTAAATTTATGACCACTTCTCAGACATTGTTACCTTGATGTCCTGGCACGCCCCAAACAGTAACATCTTGCCCCAGGGTCTGCTTCTTGCCTGGTGTGGTTACTTCAGTGCATGGCATCTCCGCCTTTCTGGGTAGTGCAGGCCTCACCTCCACACCTCTTCTACATTATATACAGTCTTTTTTGTTCCTTGGATTCCCAGAGCCAGTCACAGGTCAATCACCAGCCAAGCCCATGCTGGGAATGCTACAATGAAAAGACAAACAAAAGTCCTGACCTTGAACAAAGGAGTTGTCAAATGTAATAAGCCAGCCTCTACCAGGACCTGCAGAACAGTTCAGGAATCCTGTGGAGGGACCTCAGTGTGTGACCCTGGGGGTGTGGCATTGGGGCTGAGATATCAGAGTAGAGGAAGGGACTGTCCCAAATATATGGCACATGGAGGGCAAAGTCTCTGAGGCTGAAGAGGGCAGGGGGTGGGTGATGGGGAAGCCACCAGTGCACTCAGATTTCACTCAGGCAACAGGGAAGCAGAGAATGGTTTTAGGCAGGAGAGGGACTTGTGTCATAAAAAGGTCATTTCATTGCCTGGTTAGGACTGGACCAGTGCAGATACATTGGTGTGGTGATCCAGGAGAGATGTACTGAAGCTGGACAGACAGTAGGGTAAAAAGGAGGGTAGATGGTCAGCTCCAGAATGTCTAGTGGAGGCTGTCTGTCCATAAGGTGTCCATTGCAAGGTCTCTGAACACTATAAGTACAAAGTTCTCTGACAGCAAGGCAAGGAGAGGAGAGTACAGCATCTTGGCACTTCTAGCCACTCTGCCATTGGTACCCTCCTCCTGAGCTAGCAACCTCCGACTCCGTCTGAAAAACCCATTTCAGCTCTGAGAATGGATGTGATATGTGACCAGTTGGTTCTGGGGGAGGAGGAAGGTTAAGAATGCCTGGTGGGATGGCCATCACTCAGATGGCCTTCCTAGGGGATTGGAGAGCAGTATTTCCAGGGGTTGCAGAAGAAAGATGATTTGATCTGCTAAAGTCCTTTCTATTTCATAAACTACAGAAATGCAAACAATGCTGACATCCATAAAAGTAAATAATAGCTTTCTGTAATCTGACTCCCAAAGATAATCCATGATATAATGTACTTTTGGGCAAGTTGACCTCTGTGTGGCTTAGTTTTCTCATTTGTACAATGGCAATAACAGCACCCAACTCAGGGCGGGTATTAAAACGGTGTAGGACGTACAAGTGTGTAGGACTGTTTTGGCACATAGAAAGTGCTAAATTTGCAGTTGTTCTTGTGATACAGGATGTATTAGTCTAAGCAGAATCTGGGGGTCAAAGTGTATAAACATTTTTTATCATTACTGCGTGAGTGCCTATTTCTCCACATCCTTGCCAACATTGGGAAGTATCATTCTTTTTAATACTTGCTCATCTGGTGAGTGAACAGTTGTGTGCTCCATGGGTCCAGATGTCCTCACAGTGATCTGGGTTTAAAGTCTGGGGTCCCTAAAGGTCCACCAGGAATGGAATGCAGAAGAGCTGCTATCAGGGAGGCTGGGGAGAGCACAGAGTGGAGTTGAAATCCCAGGGAGAGCCACTGCCGAAAGGAGAGAATGAGCTAGTGAACAGGACAGGGGCCCGAGGCTAAGCCTGTGATCCTGGGCTTTGCTATGTGGCCTCATTACCCCACACTATGTTCCATCCTTTCCAGCTGATTGTCAAGGGCAAATTCAGGACAGAGGAGTGAAGTGGCTCACTAGATGCTATGTGATAATGGTGAATTGGCTTATTTGAAGGAGGTGATGGATGTCTGGCCCCAGATGGCATGGTGACCAATGGGCCAAAGGAGAAAACAGAAGGTAGTTGTCCCCATGCCCCAAGGAAGGCCCTAGAGAGATGGACCGGTGGGATCTGCCTTTGCATACAACCTTCTAATTTATGTACTCCCCTCCTGGGCCAGCAAGCTTCAGTATATGAAGCCCAAATCAGCTCACATGAAAACCCTCCCTGCCCCACAATCAGCAAGGTTTTCCCAGATGCCCTACCTCCATGCTATGGCCACAGCATGCTAGAGTCACAGTGAGATGTGGCAGCTATGATAAGCCAAGAATTTAGCAGACAGGTGATAATAAATATTCAGTGTACATGAACCAAAGACAATTTACTCTTGTGGTGTTTTATTGTTTCGCAGTACTGGGGCTTGAACCTAGGGATATTTTACCAGTGAGCTGCATCCCCAGAGACAGGGCCTCATTAACTTCCCCAGGCTGGCCTTGAACTTGTGATCCTCCTGCCTCAGCCCCCCAAGTCATTGGGATTACAGGCGTGAGCCACTGTACCTGACTTTTACAGTGGCTGTTAATGTGTTATTTTGCTATTTATGACCTGTGTGGTTCCTAGTAATCTTGGGAACAATCTACATTTCACACACGTGGGGAAAATTAGGGGCTTGGAGAGAGGAAATGAACTGCTCAAGGCCATATAACTAGAGAGTAGAATTGTAGGGTGCCCAGCTGCGTTCACAGAGCTCTAAGCACACACTTGAAACAGCCCCTCCTGTCCCTGCTGACTCTGTCCTACAGGGTGGGAGGTGAGGAACTGATGGTCCCTTGACGCTCACCTTTGAGCTCTAGAGACGCAGAGCTGACACCAGGTCTGGAGAAATTTAGGACAGAACACTTCCTCCTTGCCAGATATCTATACAGGTCTGTCCCCAGGAGTGAAGAAAAAGGATTTTGGTTCAGGTCTCTTCCATTCTTCCCAGCCCCAAGACCAATACACAGTGACCCTGACCCCCTCCCAGCCAGCTGTTGCCCATCACCCATATCATAACTTGCCTTTAGTGTGCACCAGCTGCCTGGCCCCTGGCTGCCTTTGTCTTCCTGCCCTGTCACATCTGCCCAGGAGAGTGTGTCATACTGGCAGGATTGGCATAGGCCCCCTATCTCCAAGTCACTCAAGAGAGAAGGAAAAGAGGAGCCAGGCCCAGGGTAGCCACAACAGAGTCATGCTCCCTGTTCCCAAATGGTCTTGATGTCATCCTGTGTCACCCATAATGGCCCTGGAGAACAATCCATGTGCTGTTGACATCCCAGCCCCAAGGAGCCCCCAGATGACACAAATCCTCCCTGTGCTACAAATTAGGGTCAGTGTGGGAGGTCAGTGCTCTCAGCTTCAGGTGTCAGGGCAGTGTGCCTGGGTCTGAGGGCAGTAGCAACAGTCCACCAGGCACAGACAGCAGGGGAAGACAGAGGACACAGCCTGAGCCCTGAGATGAAGGTGGGCAAGCCCTGGTATGCTCAGCAGGTGGACTCTAGGAGTGGCAGAAGCTTTGAAAAACCAGCCAGGAAGGGGGTGGAGGATTCTTGGGACCCTTATCCTCCTGAAAATCAGGCTGAGAGTATGCAGATCCAAGTGGCCAGGAGAAGCCAGGAAAGGGTCCTGAAGCCATGCTGCCTCTAGGTTGGAGGCCAGGAAGGAGGTTTCTGGGGTCAGGGAGGCACGGAGCCAATGCTCAACCTTATAGCAGGATATAGGGGACAGAGAGATATTAGGGTCAGGGTGGGAGCAGCTGCAAAGATGCACCTGTTGACCCTTTGCCTTCTCCTGCCAGCCCTCCTTCCCCCACTATTCTGGGACCTGGACCTGGCCTTTCTTTGTTGACTTTAGTGATCAAGGGAGCTCTCTAGAAATGACTCAGAGCCCAGGCCTTATCCTCTTGCACTGGAAACAGGACCAAGACCCTGATACATTGGAGTGTGTCTTCAAATTCTGTCCAGGTGGCCCCGGAAAGAATTTCCTGGGGAAATGTAAATTCTATACATAGCAAGGGACATGGGACTAACAAGTTTGGAACTGAGAGAAGGGATAGGAACCTCCTTTATGGCACCTCCCAGAGCCACGCTGGGACATCCATGGGATAAAAGTAAAGTCTTGCTCTCTCTTAGCAGTCTTCATGCATTTCGGTGGGTTTTTCCTCAATTTCTCAGGAAGTTTCCTTTGAAATATAGTATTGGTTGTTTAAAGGACTTTACTTACAGCCAACCTGGCCACGGATCTACACAGAGGATCAGGACCCATAAAGGGAGTGTGATGGGGGCAGCTGGGGGATCAGAGGCCCAGGTACCCATTGACTTCCTGTGTGGACATTCCTGCTTATTAGGTATGAGGGGTCTCTGAGGCTTTCATTTGAAGGACTTCTCTGCTCTTTGCCTTTGGAAAGCAGCATTGTCCTGGAGCAGGGATGGCCCTGAACTCAGCTGGACCTGGGCTTCTATACAGCTGCTAGGCCACCTACAGCTATAAGGCCTAAACCCTTGATTTCTTCATTCATTGACTACATTTATTATGATCTCTTCCTCCCTTCCAAGCTGTTGTGAGGACCAAAAGAGACAGCGATGACTAGGCCAGCTTCCCACTGCCTGGCTCATGTCCAGCACCTAACCCACCATGGGACTTCCCTCCACACCCTGCCTGCCACTCATCAAGGGATACTGGTGTGCCCCAGGAGAGGCTGCAGGACCCCTGAATGCTGCTTACGCAGACTTTTGTGCCTGTGGCTGATGCCTGGGACTCTGTGGCCCAAGGCCGTAGGGCGTCCCAGAGCTGCTGACAGCACAGAGAAAAGGAGGTGTGCACTCTGGCCTCACTGACCTCAGTCTGGCGCCTGCCCTGACTGCTCTACTGCAGGCTTGGAGGCCAGGGCCCTGCTGGCCAGGGGAAGGAAGAAGTCAGTTCCTGGGCCAGAAACAGGAAGGCAGGGGGAGTGCGACAGAGGCCAGGATGACAGCGCTTCCTGGTGCGGGAAGGGAAGGACAGTGGAGACAGACAACAGCCAGGCAGGAAGGATGCACCTTCTTTAGGGCTGCAGGTGGGGGCTGGGCAGCCATGTAGCCTCTGGACATGGCAGCTCAGGCCTGTATCTCTTCTGGCTGCAGAGCTTCTTGAGGTTCACATTGTCATCAGACATCAGTGACTGTCCTTTAAAATTGCAAGCATCTTTTTCAAAGGAACAACAGGGTCTGATACAGTTTCAGCCTGAAGAAAGGCCTCAGAGGTCTGTTTAGCAATCCATTCATCCATTCATCAATCTAACCATCTGTCCATTCATCCATCTGTCAACCTCCACCCATCCCTCTTTCCCTCTGTCCACCTATCCATCCATCTATCCATCCATCTACCCACCCATCTATTCTTCCATCCACCCACTAGTCTGTTCATTTATCCATTCTTTCATTTACCTGTTTCTCCATTAATCCATCTATCTACTCACCCATCCAACTATCTGTCCTTCCATCTACCAATTCATTTATCAATCCATTTTTCTGCTCTCTGCCTGCCCATTGATCCTTCCTTCCAATCATCCATCCATTTAGTCATTCAACAAGTAATTTATTGAACCTTTATCCTGTGCCAGGTTCTGAGCTAGGCACCAGGTTGGGTAGAAAATAGTACCTTGGTACTTACCCCACCAAAACTTAATGCCAGCGGGAGACATTGACAAACACAACTTAAGCAAATAACTAAATAAGATAATTACAACTTATGATCAGAAGAATAGAGCAAGAATCCATGAGGCTGAAATGAAGCCTAAAGAGGGAACTTATGTTTTTGTAAGGATGTGCAGGTTCTGTCTAAGCTGAAGCCTGAAAGTGAGAAGAGTCCAGCCGTACAAAGAATAGGTGAGGAAGCCCATCAGGAGGACCAATGTTGCAAAGGCCCTAGAGTATGAAGGAACATGGGATGTTGCAGAAAAATGTGGAGATCGTGGTGGCTGGAGGATGTGAACATGAAGTGAGAGAGGACCACAAGGACTTGAAGAGCCGGTAGAGGCCAGGACTTAGTCAGGAGTTTGGATTTTCCTGGAACTGTAGTGGGAAGTCACATACAGGATTTAAGCATAAGTGTGATGTGGTCCCTTTGTTTTTTTTTTAAATATCACAATGACTGCATGGAGAAGAACTGTAGGAGGACATTCACAGGACCAGGAGGTGGCTTTGGGGCAAATGCCACTGTGCAGGCACCCATTGGGAGAGCAAGGGCCAGCTCTGGAATGCATCTAGCCTGCATCTGTTGTGGATGGATATGCTGGGGAGGGACAGGCACTGATCCATAGTGATTCCCATTTGGAGAGATTGGAGCTATCAGGGAAGGGACTTTCAGCAGGGTGGAGGAAGTCTAACTCTAAAGTTTAGCATCAGAATCATGGAACTCAGGGTGTCTGCAGGGTATCCACATTGACAGAGCAACTGAACACCTAAGGCTGAATTGAGATAAGTGATCTGGGCTGGAGATAGAGGATTTGAAGGTATCTGGACCCTTAGGATATGGTAGTTGGGAAGAAATAATGAGAAGCAACAGGAATTAGTATTGGGCAGAGGGAAGGAGAAAGATGAAAGGAGAGTGAGGTCACAGGAGACAGGTCTGCTCCCTGCCCTTGAGTGCTCACTGGATCTGTGGGGTCACTGGAGGCTTTGACTAGCAACTCCCTTTCCCCCTCTAAAGAGAGGGTGTTTGCCACGTGGATGCACAAGTGAATGTGGCTGGGGGGTTGATGCTACTTTAGAGCTTTGGCTCTGAAGGGAAATAAGAAAAGAGGTAATGGCTAGGAGGGAGTCTGAGACCAAGGAATTGTATTGTTTTGTTTTGACGATGGGAGATGATTCCATAGAGAAAGAATGGTGATCAGAAGAGAAATAAATTGTTTGGGGAATCAGGTCCAGGGGGTTGGAATCCTGAACATGATGGAGAGTGGCAGAGGGAACACCCTGAACTCCATTAACGAGGGCCTGTTTGAAGTCTGAAAACAGGAAAATCAAGGGGAAGCAGCCAGCATGAGGAGCTTTGTGCTGCAGTGCTGAGCCACTTGGGAATATAGTAGTGACACAGGGTTGAAATAGAGGACAAGCAGACAATCAGATTGATGGTCCAGGACAGAGATGACACCAGGAGGGTGCTGAGAGGTAAGGAAGGAGGAAGCAGTGGGGCCTTTGCTACATCTGAAGGGTTTAGCAGGCGTAGAACAGGACACCTGGGCTAGAAGGGGGAAGAGAGCAAAATGGAGGAAGTCAGGCATTCAATGATGGCACGATTTCTGGTGATGACCATGTTCAGGGAGTGTCCCTGGAAGCCAGTGGCTGAAGGGGAGAGGACGGGAGGACTCAAAAGGCAAGGATGCTGGTGAGTCACCACGTGGATGTTGAAGTAATGGAGAATGGCAGGAGTTGGGGTGGGAAGGGGGATGGTGAGCCAGGAGCTACAGTCAGCAGAGAATGAGGGGAAGTGACCAGGAGAGAAGTTGATGACAGCTTTAGTGGGCACAGGGTGGTGCCATCAAAAGCAAATGCCTCATAGGGGTTGCTGTGGGGAGGAGAACTGGCCAAAAGGAATTCTCTGGGCGTAGGAATCTCCCCTGTGGCAATGGTATCCTCAGAAAACCAGGGTTCACAGTAAGACAGGAGGGAACAGGAAAGATCGTACCGTTTGGCACAATGATGTGGTTGCTTCCACTGGTGGGATGGTGCTGATGGGAGGAAGTTCTTCCCCCATCCATCCACCCACCCTCTCCCATCCAGCCACCACTCATTCCCATTCATTTGCCCACCTATCCACCCATCCATTTATTCATCTGATGACCCATCATTCATCTATCCCTTTCTCATCCATCATCCATCAAATCATCCTTGTATCCATCTCCTGAGTCTTTGTTGCACATCTCCTGTTTGGGGGCTTAGGAAGATGAAAACCATAATTCAGTCTGATTAGTGTTTGGGAGCCCCAAGGAGGGTGAGGCAGAAGCTGCCTAAATGATGATGCCTGCTCTCATAGGGAAGGGACATGTGACCTGAACCCTAAAGAGGGAGATCCACAGGAGGAAAAGAAATGGGAATGTCCCAAGCAAAAGAACGAATGAGCAAAGCAAAGTCTTCAAGATATGAAAAACCTGGTACTTTGAAAGTGTAGTGAGAAGTCCTGAACCTCTTGAGATTTGAAGCTGGGGAAAAGAAGAGGCCAAAATGTCACTATTTATCTGCTTTATCTTAGAAGCTAAAGAGCCACCAAAGAAAACGAAGTTGACAACTTCTACAGCCCTACAGCTGGCAATTACCTGGGGCTTGCTCAGATGTGCACTTCGGGGTAGGGGGAGCTATGGTCTCCCCAGGGCCCTAGCACAGTACCCCAGATCTCAGTGTGGGGATGTCCTCTCGCCCCGGGGAGGAGACACATGGAGCTGAGGCAGTGGCTCCTGGCTGAGGCAGCACTCCTCTTGTGCTCACATGCTGGCCTCAGGCCTGACTTCCAACTAAGTCCAACTGGGAGGGCAACAGTTCTTTCACACCTACTGGTCCAAACCCACGCTCATCATCTCTCACTTCTTACATAGCTCAGGGGACAGACCACCATTCACTTGGTTGCCCACATATTTGCCCCGCTGTCTGCCTGGCATAGCCTTGTTTACTTTTCACTGACTGGAAAATTCTACTTTGCCTTGGAAGCCCAGTCCAAAGTGCTCCCCTGGGGATTCCTTCCTGGCTCCTCACTGTTCTGAGAAGGTTACTCCTGTCTGGGGGTCCCCCTCCCCTGGTGACAGCTCTCTCCCCAGCAGCCCCAGGGAGTACAAGTAAGGGGCTGCTGAGTGCCCAGGCCCTGCTCACATGCCTGAAAGGGCTCCGCATGGGAAAGAGGCTGCAGGGCCCAGGGCCATCTCTCACCTCAGGACCCCAGTACAGAGTTGACTCCAAGGACAGGGATATTGACCTGAGTGTGAGGAGGTACAGTCCCAGCAGCTGGCCAGGCAAGGGGATACCTTCTTAGAATGGCAGCTCAGTTCACCTGGAGAGCCTCATATTCCCAAACGGACAGTAAAACTAGATGCTTGATGAGGACTTTTCTGCTCTGACCCTTGGTGCAGTGGTGCCTAGAAGGGTTTGACCAGGAGAGGGGATGGGGAGGAATGGAAGAAGGGAGAGGCCAGTGAGTGCTGACTGGGGGCTATTTTCTACACAATGCTTAAATGAGACCTTGGTGTGTGGAGTGTGATATCCTGGTACCACTTGGTTGTATGGCTTGGGGTTAAGGTGTGTAAAACCATTTATGGTGGGGCTTCCCAGGTTCCACCCCACCCCATTAGCATGGCAGGACCCTAGGGCTTCAGAAGCTGAGGAGCAAAGGAATTGGACTTTGGCTCCAATATTGGGGAATCTGTGAGACTAGAAGGGCTTGGGGATAGGAGAATGGGCTCTGCTCCCCCCAGGAGGACAGGGACTTGGGGGAGGGACAGGACACAGCCCTGGGCCTCTAGCCATACAGTCCTCCCTTCCTGTTGTCTCAGGATGGTCCTGGCAGGATGCATCTGCCAGAGTTCCAGGCCCAGACCTCCCCCAGAGTTTGCTCCCACCCCCACCAGGATCCCACTCTTCCACACACATACATTTGTGTGTACACAAGAACATGAACCACAGATGTTTTTACACACCCTGACCCCAAGCCACACAACCAAATGATCAGGACAGCACACTCCACACACCAAAATCTCATTTCAAAACATACTGAAGACACACAAAGATGCACTCTTGCACACACATACAAAGCTACATATACCACCCAAAGACAGATTCACATGCCCAGGCCCACAGATACAGACATGCACGTGCCAAAGACCCACACCTGGCAACACATGCATGCAAAACACACACACACACACACACACCACAACACCCCACTACCCCACCAGGAGGAAAATGATACATGCAGAGCTGGAGGGGAGGAGGGCTGGCATTCTGGTAGGCAGAGGGGCCTGAACCCAATCAGCCTGCAGTCATCTAGGGCTGAGGATGGGTACTTAACCACGTCAAGCAGATTTACTTGTGCATCTAAGGAACAGTTCTACAGGAAGACTTGAGGGTGTTGGGTGGAGGCCTGGGCAGGGAGAGCCCCCTGAGGCTGGGGCAATTAGACAGGGCCTATGCAGATGAGGAAAAAAAAAAGCTGGTTGAGCCAAAGAGCAGTCATGAGATGGATTCCCTGGGATCTTGAAGTGGGTGAGGACATAAGAGGCTGGGTGGGGAGGCCGAGGCCTGGGTGTGTTTGGGGGAAGTCTGGGATGTGCAGGACCCCCTCATAAGCAGTGAGCGTAGGTGTGCAGTTTAAATGAAGCTGTGGGGGTCACATGCTTTAAGCCTCCCCCATGTAGAATGAGCCCTGCAGTCTCCTCCTTCTCCTTCATAATGGCCACTCAGCTCTTTATGGCCAGAGGCCAGAATCCAGGGCAGTCAGTTATCACTTAGGGCTGGCTGGACCTGCATGAACTCATGACCCAGTGCTACACTAACCCTGTCTCCCATGCCAGGCCTGGCAAGTGGTTACTCCATGACCCCCCCAACCCTGAACATTACGGAGGAGGCATACATCATCGACACCAGTGAGAGCCTATCCATCTCCTGCAGGTACTGAGCCCTTCCCACCTGGCAGTCCAAGGAGGCTACAGAAGGCCAAGGTGGGAGGTGATGGCTGAGGACACAGAAGACAGCTCCTCCTCAGGCCAGAGAGGCCTTGAGGCTGAGTAGGGTTCCCAGGATGTGGGTACCTAGAGGCCCTGCAGACAAAGGCACCAAGTACTTCCAAACCTTACCCATACCTACCCCTCAGGTCACCCTGTATGGGCCCTAGATCACCTGCATTGACCCCCAGCCTCCCTTCTCTGGCCCCAAGCCCTCCCACTCTGCTCCCAGGACCTTCCTGTAGCCCCAGCTATGATCCAAGGCCTGAGCTTCTCTGCAGGCCAGCCTGCCAGGGGTCTCAGAGAGTTCCCTGGCCCAGGCTGGGTTTATGATATGTGCCTAAACCCCGGGCTGTCCCATCTCTGTGAGACAAGCTGTGGGTGAGGCTATTGGCCCTTTAGGGAGGCTCCTCAGGAACTGTCCCCCTGGGTTGCCACTGAGTGCAGGGGGCTTCCTGACCTCTCCTATCTTCTGCCAGGGGGCAACACCCCCTTGAGTGGGCCTGGCCAGGAGCTCAGGAGACACCAGCCACAGGGGAGAAGGACAGCGAGGACACAGGGGTTGTGCGAGACTGTGAGGGCACAGACGCCAAGCCCTACTGCAAGGTGCTGCTGCTGGGCGAGGCCCACGCCAACAACACAGGCAGCTACCTCTGCTACTATAAGTACATCAAGGCCCGCATCGAGGGCACCACAGCTGCCAGCACCTACGTGTTCGTAAGAGGTGAGGTCATTAAGACAAGTGAGCAGACCAGATGTGGGCAGGGTCCTGGAAGGGATGGTTAGTGCCCATGCTGACCCCAGGCTGGCAAGAGGGGAGAAGGAGATCTCCCCCTACTCCAGATGGCAGCAGGCAGCTGAATCATCACCACCCAGCCCCCATGGGGCTGCCCTGCCACCCCTGACCAGCCCTGGCCAGAGACTCCCTGAGCCCCGTCCTTCCTCAACTCCTACTCCCTCTCCTTAGACTTTGAGCAGCCGTTCATCAACCAACCCGACACACTCCTGGTCAACAGGAAGGACTCCATGTGGGTGCCCTGCTTGGTGTCCATCCCTGGCCTCAACGTCACATTGCGATCGGTACAATCCCAATCCCCATGCCAGGATTCAACCCTACTACCCCATCCCTGGGAAAGGTGGCTGCTGGTCTGGTCAGGAGGAAAGGAGTAGCCAGGCACTTACAGTCAGTGTATCCCTCCAGCAAAGCTCTGTGCTGCAGCCTGATGGGCAGGAAGTGGTGTGGGACGACCGCCGGGGCATGCGGGTGCCCACGTCACTGCTGCGCGATGCTCTGTACCTGCAGTGTGAGACCACCTGGGGCGGCCAGAACTTCCTTTCCAATCTCTTCCTTGTGCACATCACAGGTAGGGCCTGCTCCTGGCACCTCACCCAGTCACCACTCCCTGTGCCTCCAAGAGGAATATGGCAGGAACCCCCATTCCCAGTAATAGGGCTATTAGTGACACAGCTGATCTTGAGGAGCATCCAGTGCTCTGCAGTCTGTGTGGTGGGTGTCCTGTGTATGTCCTGTGAGGGGTATGGGAGTCACTGTGCATGTTTCACCAGGCAATGAACTCTATGACATCCAGCTGTTCCCCAAGAAGTCACTGGAGCTGCTGGTCGGGGAGAAGCTGGTCCTGAACTGCACAGTGTGGGCTGAGTTCAACTCAGGGGTCACCTTCGACTGGGACTATCCAGGGAAGCAGGTGAGGTTGGCAGCCCTGCAGGGCGCCTTCCTCCTGCCCACAGCTGTCCTGTTCCCATCACTGCCCAAGCCCACCTGTACCTGGCACACACTGGGCCTCTGTGTGGAGGAGGTACAGGCCCAGCCAGCCCCATGAAATCCAGTCTGATGGGAAAGTTTTCCACCCCAAGGAAAACTGGGTCAAGGCTTCCAGAGCCAGCACTGGCTGGGCAGGGGTGTGTGCCTTTGGTAGGTCCACTCTGCCAGAGCCCACCTGCTGACCCTGGGCTTCCCCTGGGTGTGGGCAGGCAGAGCGGGGTAAGTGGGTACCTGAGCGGCGCTCCCAGCAGACTCACACAGAACTCTCCAGCATCCTGACCATCTACAACGTCAGCCAGCACGACCTGGGCACATATGTTTGCGAGGTCAACAATGGCATCCAGAAATTCCGGGAGAGCACTGAAGTCATTGTGCACGGTATGGCCTGGAGTTGGATCATTATGCCCAGCTTGGCCCCGGGGTGGGTCCAGCATCATAAAGCCTGAGGAACAAGGGTCCTTGTGCATTATAGGCTTGGGGTCAAAGGCCATGGTGCACCTAAGCAGCAGGGAGTCTAGCCAGAGAAAAGGGAAGGCTATGAGCAGAAACCCTGCCTGGCTCCCACATGCTGGATGGCACGGCAAGCCTCCATCTTCAGGCTACTGGGGCTGCAGGGGCTCTGCAGGGGCTGGAAATCCCTGGTCCTCGATGGGTCAGCCCCAGATTTACACCCATGCCTCCTGTCTGGCAGAAAAGCCCTTCATCAGTGTCGAGTGGCTCAAAGGACCTGTCCTGGAGGCCACTGCAGGTGACGAGTTGGTGAAGCTGCCTGTGAAGCTGGCAGCGTATCCCCCGCCGGAGTTCCAATGGTAACAGCCCTGGGCCCCCCTCCCTTTCCTATCTTACCAGGCCCAGCACAAGAAAGGACTGAGAGACGAGAAGGGCAGTGTCCTTCCCCATCAGGGCCTGCACCCTGAGACCCAGGTGGGGACCTTCCATGAGGATACCCCCTAAAAAGCAACTACATCATACAATAGTTCAACTAGAGGAAGGTTGGCCCAGGATGCTATAAAACCATGAAAAGATTAAGTACCAGCCTGCTTAGTACATATGGTGTGGTGGCAGAGAGGAGGACTTTAACTATTTCCTGCAACTCCTCAGCATCTCTAAAGCCCTGAAAGCTGGACTCATTTACATGCTGAGTAACTATAAGGCCAGTCACACATCAACGACCTCAGTCCCTTAGTCCTTTCAACTAGGTTGCCTCTCCCAGGACCCTCTTCTCCAGAAATCTGGAGATACCATAGGGATTGAACAAAATGTTATGGAGCCTGGCCCTGGGCAATAAAACTAGAGAGTTTCCAGGAGGTTTACCGAATGCTAGAGCCCAGGCTTCATTCTGTGAGCTGAGAAACCAAGGCTTCCCTGTGGGGTGTGTTCAGGGCAGTGAGGGGACCCCTCAGTAGTAGCTCTGCCCTTGCTGGATGCTCCCAACAGAACTCAAGGGAGCACAGAACCTCTCCCCAATGCTTCCTCAGCCCTCTGAGCATCCACATGGCTCATCCACGGTAGATCATGCTGACCCAAGCTGCTATTATACAGGTGAGAAAACAAGTCAGAAGATGGAAAGGGCATTCGTCGCCTGGGCTCCAGCTTTCTGTCCTCCCAGCCTGAGTACCTCTCCCACCTGGAAGGATAGTTTTTCTGGTGCTGGGCATGCAGATGCCCCAGATATCCTCGGCCAGGAGCTACTTACACTACTGTAGACTAAAAGCAGGCCTCTCTTGGAAGAGCCTGGAATGTCCTGGCCCTTAGCCTAGTGAGGCCACAGCCTTGGGAGTCCACCCGGCACAGTGCCAGAGCTTTTGAGGCAGAGTCTTGAGGGCAATGGTGTAGCCAGGAACTTCACTTACAAAAGAGGAGTTCCTAGAAACATCCAGAGCCTGTCCCCTGCCTTCCAAGGCCAGAAGGACTGAGCCTGCTCAGGGTGAGTGACCAACTCTGCTGCATCTGGGGTCCAGCCTGATCCCTAGGCAGCTATTTTTCCACTGGAACATTCCCACCACATCTGGACCTTCTCCTGCTTGGCCAGCATCTACTTCCAAGAAGTTCTCAGCTGGCCCAGAGCACTACTAGGTAGTCACCAGAGCCCCACAGGTGCCCACTATTCGGTTGGCATCATCTTGTGATAACTCTGAGACAGTGACTGAAGGAAGGTATAGTGAACATAAACAGACAAGCTGGTCCTTGGTTCCCGAAGTTCCCAATGTGCTCAGCAAGGTGCTGATGTTGTCTTGGCCCTCACAACCCCTGCAAGGTACATTTCCCCAGTTTTCAGATGAGGACCCTGAGACTTGGATGGAAAGGGGATCTGCCCAAGGGCAACAGTCCCAGCAAGTGGCAGAGTTGGATTCTAACAGCCCTCTGCACCAGTGCCAGACAGATAGCACAGGCTTGTGCTTTCCTGCCTTGTCCTGCTCTGTGACCCTGTGCAAGTCATGTCATTCTCTGAGTCAGACTGCTGTCAGAGGTGAGAGATCTCTGTGTCCCCATCACCGTAGTTCTCTGCCCAAGAGATGTGCCTCTCCCAGGCCACACACACAGCATCTCTCTGGCTTAGCACAGTTGGTACCCAGAGGGGAAGCACCTGAAGAGGAAGGACTGTCTGAGTCCAGAACTCAGGTGGCAGAGGCAACTGCCTACAGAAATTCCAGCTCATGACTAGGGAGGAGCCACTGTGGGGTGGGAGGCATCTATTTCCTCCAATGTGCAGCAAGTATCTATGGAGCACCTACAGATGTCAGGCAGAGCTCTACATGTACGATGTACAACAGGAAGGAGACAGTCCTCATGGGATTCATAGCTCAGTGGGGGTGTGGACAATCAATAGACACACATATCTAAAAATCAATAGGCTATCTGGAGATGTAGCTTGTGGTAGAGCAAATAGCAGGGCGTGAGGCCCTGGGTTAATCCCCAGCACTGAAACAAAACGAAAAGAAAGAAAACCAATGGGCTAATGATCAGTAAGACAGGGACAGGGTCCAGCCAAGTACCACCCACATAATGAGACAGGAGAGGATAAGCTAGTATTCTTTAGTGAATACTCTAACCCAAAAAAAGAAAGTAAAGAGCCCTGCAGACTATCATCTATAGGAAAGAGGATCCAAGCAAGAGCAGCAGTAAATGCCAAAATCCTGGGTAGACCATGTGTCTGGAGAGCTCAGGAAAGGGCAGGATTGGGGATCAGAAAGCCAAGCAGGGATCTCCTTGCATGGTAAGAAGTCCAGTTGTGCTCCTTGGGGGCTAAAGCTTCACTTCTGGATTTGGACTGTGAGAAAGAGGACATTGAGAGCCCTGTAGTTGGTACCTGATGCTGCAGCCCAACTAGTATGGAAGAGCCAACCAGAGGAGACTGGGGAGATGGGCAGAACCTTCCTAGACTGAACTTGATAAGCCTGGTAATTGAAGGCAAACCAAGGCCACAGACAAGGCAGAGTTAAGGGGACTGCACTGAGCAGAAACACAGTCTCCCCATCACTTGGGGAAAGATCTCAAAGGCTTTAGGAACAAAGGCAGGAGTTGCTGCTGCAAGGTCTCAGGGATGTTCCTGAGCTGACCACCTGATGGAGTTATGAGACCCAGCTGATAAAGCCTAAAGCCTTTGACCATCTGTTCCCCAGACCAGAGACTGCTGCCCCACCCATCCCACCCACACTGCTACTGGCCCTTTCTGGCCTGATCCAGGAGGGGCTGCTTGCTCTGACCTGGCCCATCAGGAAAAGCCACTTGGTCTTCTCTTCCCATTTCCAGCAGTATACATGGGCCCTCCATATCTCTGTGTTCTGCATCTGTGGATTCAAACAACTGTGGATTGAAAATATTTGGAAAAAAAATTGTGTCTCTACTGACCAAACATGTTCAGGCTTTGTTCTTGTCATCATTTCCTAAATGCTTTGGTATAACGCAGCATTTACATTGCATTTACATAGTATTTATATTGTATTAAGCATTGTAAGTAATGTAGAGATGGAGGGATGTGCATGGGTTATATGCAAATGGAAGAGACTAGAGCATTCAGGAAGTTGGGTATACAGTGGGGGGGTCCTGGAACCATTCTGGCTGGATGGGGTGGAAGTGTCAGCATGAGGCAGGGTCCACACAGCCCCTGAACTCCCTTCCTGGGCCAGGTACAAGGACAAAAAGGCAGTGACTGGGCGCCACAGTCCACATGCTCTGGTGCTCAAAGAAGTGACCGAAGCAAGTGCAGGCATCTACACACTCGCCCTGTGGAACTCAGCAGCCGGCCTGAGGTGCAACATCAGCCTGGAGCTGGTGGTGAATGGTACAGGCAGGGACGATGGGAGAGGGGACAGGTGGTTGGGTAGGTGTGGTGATGGGGCCACCTGATTGGCCGATGCCTGTTCCCCTAGTACCCCCACACATCCATGAGAAGGAAGCCTCCTCCCCCAGCATCTACTCCCGCCACAGTCGCCAGGCCCTCACCTGCACAGCCTATGGGGTGCCTCCACCTCTCAGCATCCAGTGGCACTGGCGGCCCTGGACACCCTGCAAGACATTTGCCCAGCGCAGCCTGTAAGTATGCCCCAACCCCATTCTCCTCTATTTAACCTCCATTTCCCCAACCTCAACCATGGTGAACTCAGTTTTCAGCCCCTCTTGCCACCCAGACCTTACCTGTACCCCTCCCAGAATCCCTATTCTGAACTCAAACCCTATCTTTGCTTTTGTTGCCTGTGCTTTTGAGGTATTATTCATAAAAACGCTTTCCCAGACCAACATCATGAAACAGCTTCTCTATTTTTTCTTGTAGTAACGTTATAGCTTTAAGTATTATAATTTTAATCAATTTCAAACTGATTTTTATAACTGGTGAGAGACAAGAGTCTAGTTTCATTCTTCTGCATGTGGATAGACAGTTTTCTCATCACTGAAGAGACTTTTGTTTTCCCAGTGTGTGTTCTTGGCACCTTTATTGTAAATCAGCTCTAAGTGCATGTATTTATTTCTGGGCTCTCTAATCTGTTTCATTGGTCCAAGTCCCTGTTTTAATGCCAGTACCATGCTACTTTGGTACTGTACCTTTATAGTATATTTTGAAGTTGAGTAGTGTGATGCCTCCAGCTTTGTTCTTTTCATTCAAGATTGCTTTCACTATCCAAGGTCTTTTGTGGTTCTATCTGAATTTAAGATTGTTTTTCTATTTCTGTGAATATTGTCATTGGCATTTTGATAAAAGCAATTGCATTGAATCTGTAGATCACATTGGACAGTATGAGCATTTTAACAATATTAAATCACTGATTCAGTCCTATGCCAGCAGGCCAGGCTGGACTACGGGGATGGGGCTAGCCCCCACCCAGTTCTCTCAAGAGCAAGCCCCTGGATGCATAATTGCATCATTTAGGAAGGACAAAAGGAAGTGCATCTGGGTACCAATGATGGCCCCTCCCACGAAGTGGGCAGACTTGGAATATTGCTATAAAACTCTGTTCTGGGCCTCAGAACACACTAAGCATGTTTATGTGCCTTTGCTCATCTATGCAGCTCACAATCACCCCCCTATAGATAAAGCAACAACAGGTTTAAAGAAGAAGGGCAACATTCTCAACAGAGAAAACAGAGCCTACCCAACTGCTGAGCAATGCCCCCTTATACTAAGCTGGATATCAACAAGACAGATGGGCCAGGGAGAATATTTATGGCAGAGACAACTTAGACAATGCAGGGGACAGGAGAGGAGGATGCTGAGGTGAGCAGAGGTCTTGAAGGCACTAGGGTGGGACAGTAAAGAACATTAAGCATGGAAGTGATAGATCAGATTTGCCATTTAGCTAGAGATCCTGTGTCACAAGCTAGGGAGGGATGGATGCCAGGAACCTAGACAGGAGTTAAGGGAAGCCCCACCAGCAACCAAAAGGCTATGGCTCCAGAACCGTCAGTGGGGGAAGCTCAACTCAGTAGAAGTGGTGTGAATCTGAAACAGCCTGAAGTATCCAAGGATCATGAGGGATTCTTCAGGATCACATAGCCTACATCTCACACTGGTACCTCAAATTTGCTTCCCTCTGATGATTCACCATTATACTTCATACCAACTGAAAGAGCCAGGGGCCCAAATATGCTGGGGATGCACATCTAACCCCGGAGGAGAAAGGGAAAGATTAGTGGAGTGGTCCTCCTGAGGCAGAGTGATGACATGCTGCCCAGAGGCAAGCGAGGTAAGCAGATCCCAGGTAAACTCTGAAGGAAGCAACACAGCAAAAGTGGGATATAGTGCACAGGATGGAGTGCAAGGCCCTGAGCAACACTGCAGAAACAAACTCACCGGCCCTATTACTCACTTGGCCTGAGAACTGGCCCTACCCACTAAGGTGTAAGATGACTCTGAAGATGACAAAGACCCCTATCCCCCAGTGTGAGCTCTCCCTGGCTGTGTCTCTGATCTGCCTCCTGGTTTGTGACAGCCGTCGTCGGCAGCAGAGGGATCGCATGCCTCAGTGCCGCGACTGGAGGGAGGTGACCACACAGGACCCTGTGAACCCCATCGAGAGCCTGGACACCTGGACCGAGTTTGTGGAGGGGAAGAATAAGGTACAGTCCAGCCACCAAGGGGCAAGAAGAGAAGGGGAAAGAAGGGTGGTTAGGAGGGCTCTCTTCTGCCTTCTCTGTTTCCACCTGTCCAGAAGAGCTTGGGGAAAGCAGCTGAGAACCAGGTGACCCTTCCTCAATTTCTGGGCCTCAGCTTCCCTTCCTACATGCACATAGGAGTCAGGCTTCCTGCTTCTTCCCAGACAACGAAGCAGAGATCCAAGATCTCCTGGCCAGGCCACAGTCCCCTGTGCTCACAAACACCAAGGCTTGGAGAAGATGGGGCTGGAGGCTGACCAGGTCTCCACAGAAGTCTGCTGAGCTGCTAGACCAGCCTGGGGGCAATGCTAAGAAGAGGCCAGGAGGGGGAGGGGGAATGAACAAAGGCACCCACTTCCTACAGTCACTTCCTGTTTTCCTACACACCTCCAGAGCCTCTTCCTGTTCCAGGGCTGGCCAGGAAGTGCCCGGCTTGGGGTGGGGGTGGGGGTCTTTGGATGGTAGGCAGGGCCTATGGCCCTGTCTCCTCCCATACTTCTCAAGTTTCTTACTCTCTGAAGCCAGAATTTTTTCTGAAAGCCTGGGACACCTGCTACCTACCTCCCAAGATTATCCTGGACACTAGAAAAAGGTGCCCTGGAATCAATGTGGCACATCACAAAGATCTCACACAATGACCACTATTGACCTTAGGCCAAGCTTGACCCCAGTTCAGGAGTAACTGATGCCTTGATGTGACCACAGTCTGAATTTTAAACCTGTCTTGTACTGACCCAATTGTCACGTTGACTTCTGACCCTTCAACATGGCCATAGACTAAGCCCACTCACAGATTGAAGTCTCTCTGTTCCTGCCAAAAACTGCCCTCTGACCTCAGCCACAGGAAAGAGGAACTGTCCATATACTGTCCCTTGACTCTTCTAGGGACCCTCCTAACTCTGCTGTGTGAAGGCCATTCCTTCTCTTCCCTGCCTCACCATTCCTGGTCCTGTCTCTGAACTTTGTTCATTGACAGCCTAAAGCTTCAGTTTCCCCATTCCTGGTGGGCATAGTGGCCTCCTTGCAGAAGGGGAGGGTCCAGGTTGAAGAACTCAGGCTAGAAATGGATCTTTGTACCTGTGCTCTACCTAGACTGTGAGCAAGCTGGTGATACAGGATGCCAATGTGTCTGCCATGTACAAGTGTGTGGTCTTCAACAAGGTGGGCCAGGACGAGCGACTCATCTACTTCTATGTGACCAGTGAGTGACCAGACTGCCTTTCAGAGAGGGCCTCTTCCCCTGATCAGCCCTGGGTGCAAGGTCCAGAGCCGGGTTTGACTCATTGTATTTCTGGTGATTATGAGGCACTGGAGAGAGATATATAATGCCCATAGGGCCTTGGGGCTGGATGAGAGGGATACATTTAGAGATTATCAGCATATGGACTAAGTGTTGGTGCACTGGGGTAGTAATACTGTCTGCCCTCAGCCCTGAGCCATCTCCTTCAAGGGTGTCCTCTGGTTCTCTGCAGCTACACTTGACTCCTGCCACCCTTCCAAAACTCTGTGGAGCCCTGTGGTTCATGTGCACATTTTGCTCTGGAAAGGTCTACAGCTTACTCAGATTTTCAAATGTATTGATGACCTCAGGAGAACTCAGAAGCCTAGGAGTGGGCAGTCACTGGACCCAGGGGTGTCAATGAGGGCACCCCCAGAGAAATGGAACCAGGGAGAACACTTGGGGGCAGGGAGGAGCCCATAAAAGCCTGACAAGAAATGATTAGAATCAAGAGATGGAAACCCAGAGTGTGGTACGGGCAAAAGTTAATGAAGAAATTGTTTCAAGAAGAGGAGGAGTAGTGGGGTATGGTCAGTAGGAAGAAAGAATGAAGAATGGGCCCCACTGAGTCTAGGAGACTCAAGGAATCTGGCCTCCTAGGAGAGGTGAGAGCAGCAACCTGGTTGGGGCTTGATCAGGACAAAGAGAGGTAGGAAGTCAGGAGGAGACCCAGTGAGGTGGGGCTGACATCAGAGATCTGGGTCCATTGGTCAATGAAGGGGAGAAAGAAGAAGGAAGTGAGCTCTAGAGTGGTATGATCACCTGGATACATATGTGCACACCCTTCATTGGGAACTAAGTGAATTCGAAGGCCAACTGGGAAAGGGGAGAGGGCAGATAGGTGAGCGAATATCTGGGCAGAGTCACAGAGGTTCCTCCCCACTTCCCAGCCATCCCCGATGGCTTCAGTATAGAATCGGAACCCACTGAGGAGCCTTTAGAGGGCCAGTCCGTGCGCCTCAGCTGCCGAGCCGACAACTACACTTATGAGCATCTACGTTGGTACCGCCTCAACCTGTCCACGCTGCACGATGCCCAAGGGAACCCGCTACTGCTCGACTGCAAGAACGTGCACCTATTCGCTACGCCGCTGGAGGCCAATCTGGAGGAAGCGAAACCAGGGGAGCGCCACGCCACTCTCAGCCTGAGCATCCCCCGAGTGGCGCCCGAGCATGAGGGCGATTACGTGTGCGAGGTGCAGGATCGTCGCAGCCATGACAAACACTGCCACAAGAAGTACCTCTCAGTGCAGGGTGAGGCGAGCCAGGCCAGTGTTCAAGGGCGGAGCCACGCTTCTCATCTCGCCTCCGCGGCTTCTGCCTTTGCACCCAGCCCAGTAGCGCTTGGGTAGTCTATTTGCAAGTCTGGGTCGGCAGGAGCATTCCACTACCCAGCTCAGCCCCGCCTCTCACCTGCACGCACAATCCCCGACCCTTCCTTCAGTATTGTGCAACCCATCTCACCCTTGCACCCCCACCTCCCACACCTCTGCTCCCAGTCCTGCCCGGAGTGCTGGTTCTTAGGTGATTTTTACTTTCTGCGCCTCCACTTAGCTCTCTCTCCACCCCCACCCCCAGCCTTAGAAGCTCCTCGGCTCACGCAGAACTTGACAGACCTCCTGGTGAACGTGAGTGATTCCCTGGAAATGAGGTGCCCGGTGGCTGGAGCGCATATACCCAGCATTGTGTGGTACAAAGACGAAAGGGTTCTGGAAAAAGAGTCTGGTAAGGAGGCTGGCCTGTGGCGACCGTGGGGGTCGGGAGGTCTTCAAATCCAACGCCCCTAGGCCCACCTGAGCTGGAATCTCCATGCCACCCGATAGGAATCGACCTGGCGGACTCGAACCAGAAACTGAGCATCCAGCGCGTGCGCGAAGAAGACGCTGGCCGCTACTTGTGCAGCGTGTGCAACGCCAAGGGCTGCGTCAACTCTTCCGCCAGCGTGGCGGTGGAAGGTCCGAGCTCCGCTTTGCTCCCATAGACCCATTTTCTTCCCTAACTGTAGCCTTCTTTTGTCCCATCTCATGCAAGTCATGCCTATCAGAAGGGGTAAGGTATAGCCTTTCCTCCCTCCCTCTTTTCCCATTCAGGCTCGGAGGACAAAGGCAGCATGGAGATCGTGATCCTCGTTGGCACCGGGGTCATTGCTGTCTTTTTCTGGATCCTCCTCCTCCTCATCTTCTGTAACATGCGAAGGGTGAGGTAGCTTCCCCTGCTGAGCCTCTCCCCAACTCCTAATGGGGTCTTTCTTTCGGCCAGCCCTTCCTTAAGAATAAAAACAAGTTCCCCAGCCTGGTTTGTCAGGTAGTCTCCTGGGAAACTTCCCCATCCTTCTATGCTGGGCTCCAATAAGAGAAAAGGTTATCTGTTGGTCAGACCTTTACTCATTGAACCCCCAAACAAGTGCCATCTGTAGCAGGCAAAGTTTTGCCCAACCCCCAAACAAGTGCCATCTGTAGCAGGCAAAGTTTCGCGACCAAATCAACAAGCTGTTCCCACCCCTACCCTCAGCCGGGACATGCAGACATCAAGACTGGCTACCTGTCCATCATCATGGACCCAGGGGAAGTGCCTCTGGAGGAACAATGTGAATACCTGTCCTATGACGCCAGCCAGTGGGAGTTTCCCCGGGAGCGTCTGCACCTTGGTGAGGCCAGCATCCAGCCTGCCCCAGCCACCATGCCCTGCCTGGCAGAGGCAGCCTCAGCTGCTCCAGGGTGGGCCCCACTGGTGTGCCAGAAATCCCTCCCTTCTCAGAACTCCTGCCAGGAAGGCCTGCCTGGTCCCCACCTGACCTGACCTGTTCCATCTGGGCCTTCATCCCCCAGAACCCTTGGCCAGCACCCCCAGTTCCCAGGCCCCTAGGTCATTTCCTTGCTCTGAGCAAAATGGATGTATCACACCTGCCTGGAGAGGATACTGAGGGCTTCCTGTCTGCCTCTCCTCTCCCTTTCTCTCTCCAGCTCCCTCTCCACACACTCTTCCTGTTTGGCAGAAGAGGTACCCCATGTTCCTCCTGCTTCTGCCCCTTACTTCCTGGCCTTGGGACAGGTCACCCTGCTACCCACCCTTCTCCTCCCTCAGCCCCAGGTTCCTCACCTGGAACCTGCTCCTTGCCTCCGCAGGGAGAGTCCTTGGTCATGGAGCCTTTGGGAAGGTGGTGGAAGCCTCAGCTTTTGGCATTAACAAAGGCAGCAGCTGTGACACCGTGGCTGTGAAAATGCTGAAAGGTGTGGTGTCGACTGGGTCGAAGGGGCTTCCCAGCTGGGTGAGGAGCACCAGCAGCTCTTGGAGGGACTGTGGTGTAGGAAGGGAAATTGATGTTCAAAGATAGAATATCACCCAAGGATTTACAGGGAGGCAGTGGGAATCAGAGCAAGGTTTCTGCCTGAACCTCCTGCCTCAATGGGACCAGAAAGATGTACTGGGTACCCTGCGCCCCCACCCCATTGCTCCCTAGTACTGACTGTGCCTTAGTTAAGTCAGTGGCATGGGAGGAGGGGCGGGCAGGTCCCGCACCATGCTAAATCCCATGTATCCCCTCCAGAGGGCGCCACGGCTAGCGAACATCGCGCCCTGATGTCGGAGCTCAAGATTCTAATCCACATCGGTAACCACCTCAACGTGGTCAACCTCCTGGGGGCGTGTACCAAACCCAACGGTACCGAACCGGGGTGCCCTGGGGGAAGGACTGGGCAATTGCGGGGTGGGCTCACTCGCGCTAAGGATGGGAGGAACACGCTGGGATTGGGTTGGCAAGATTGGAGTGGGGTGGGGTGGGGCGCAGGAGGGATATCAGGCAGTGGTGGTGTAGGGCCGGAGCGTTACTGTACATCTGTCCCTCCAGCTTGCCCTCAGTCACCAGTGCCTGGCTCTGCCCCACCTTTCTCCAGGGCCCCTCATGGTGATCGTAGAGTTCTGCAAGTATGGCAACCTCTCCAACTTCTTGCGCGCCAAGCGGGAAGCCTTCAACCCCTACGCGGTAAGTAGGCCCAGCCAGCAGCCAGAGTTCTAACGCAGAGCCAAGGGCTGAGGGTGGAAATGGAATGCGCCTCCCTAATGGGAGGCGAGCCCCCTCAGACCAGCTTTATCCATCTGTAGGAGAAGTCTCCCGAGCAGCGAAGGCGCTTCCACGCGATGGTTGAAGGCGCCAAGGCTGACCGGAGAAGGTCGGGGAGCAGCGACAGGGCCCTGCTCACTCGGCTCCTGATGGGCAAGGGAGGGGCAGGGCGGGCTCATCCTGTTCAAGAAGGTAAGAGCCTGGCTTCCCCTGGCCCAGAGTCTGATTGGCACCTCATGATCAGGCAGCCCAGAATAACATCCTGGGGCCCTAGTGGAGAGGCTTCCATTAAAAAGCATGTAATGGACTCTGACTTAGGAAGGATTCCCCAGCGATAGTTTCCACAGAGCTTTTTGACATTTGAGTTGAGCATCACAGTGTGAATAGCAGTTTGCATGAAGACAAGGTGGAGAAGCAGTGGAGGGTGGAGTAGCAGGTGCAGAGGCCCAGTGGTACAACAGTATTTACTGCTCTGGCAGTGATCCTAGAGAGTGGAGGTGAAGGTCAGAAGAGTGGGCTGAGAGCTAGTACCCAGGGCCTCAGGGACCTGGCCAGGAAGGATGTAGTCAGGGTGGGTGAATAAATGTTCCCTTTGGGCTGGGTGGAAGATGAAAGTTATGGAGGAGATGCTCCTGAGCCCACCTCCGTCCTTTGTGCAGTGGAAGACCTGTGGCTAAGCCCACTGACCATGGAAGACCTTGTCTGCTACAGCTTCCAAGTGGCTCGGGGAATGGAGTTCCTGGCCTCCCGTAAGGTGAATCTCCCAAACCCCCATCAGGCCCTGTGGAGGGGAGAAGGTGCAAAACCAACAGGATGCCTATGTGTGCTCAGTCCAAACTTCACCCCAAAGTAGCCCCAGGATCAGCTCCTGTCTCTCCCATTTTACAGAAGAGAAAACTGAGAGCAAAGTAAGGAATTCACTTTCCAAGTCCCCTGGCTAGTCAGTGACAGAACTGGATGTGAAATCAGTCTGGCTGACTCCCTTTCTCTGCTATCCCCACAATTCCATGAGTCCTGGGAATCACAGAAATCTTTCCCCAAAGGAGCAGGAATCAAAAAGGACACCCCCTGGAGCACTCTTGAGCTCCAGGCATGGGCATCACCCAGGCCATCTGAGCTGAGTAAATCCCCACCTCCTTGCAATCTAGTGCATCCACAGAGACCTGGCTGCACGAAACATCTTGCTGTCAGAAAGTGACATAGTGAAGATCTGCGACTTTGGCCTTGCCCGGGACATCTACAAAGACCCTGACTATGTCCGCAAAGGCAGCGTGAGTGCAAAAGGAGAAAAGTTGGGGGCCTGGGGAGATGGGGAGGAAGAGACCACAAACCTCCTGTTTGAGCAGGAGGGGTCGTGCTGGCTTAGGGTGACATGGGCTCCTTAGTCTACCAGGCCACCTGCCCAGATGCTGGGGGACTCACTGCTTCCAGTGCCTCCACTGAGCCTACAGAGGACCCTAGTGACCCTATCTACTAAGGCAGCCTGGGGTGGGAAAGTGAAGACATGAATTGACAAGCAGGGACTCTAGTGCTCCAATCAGAACTTGTGTTTTACCCAGTGTCTTGGTCCATTTGGTAGACACCACCTCCCTGTGTGGGCAGAGGAAGCCAGGTGATGTCTATCTGGAGATGGGTAGGCCTGGTGCAGGGGCCATCCTAGAAAAGTTCATCTATGTCCTACTGGTGAAGTTCAGAAGGTGCCTGAATGAGCATCCATGGCTGATTAGGGGTTTGCTCAAGGGAGAGGTGGGAAGAAGGCTGGAGGAAGGAAATGAGAAGGATGAGTCCAGAATGTGTTGTGACAGCTACCCTGTCTAGCATGGTCCCACACAGAAGGCTTTTGTCCTTCATTCCAACTCACAGGTGGGTGACAGCAGGTAAAGGAAGTAGTTTACAGAAGGCACTTTCTGTAAGCTGTGAAGAGAGGGGATGGGGATGCTGGGCTGGAAGCAGAGACCCTTAGGTAGAAGTAATGAGAGGAAAAGAAACAAATGATGAGGAAGAGACATCAGCAACCCCGGGAGGAAGGGTTAGGAACTGACCTCTGGGAGGAGGATGTTTCAGTGTCTGACCTCAGTCCTCTCTTCCTTGCCATCCCGTGGAACACACTTCCCTTCATGTCCCCTAGGCCCGGCTGCCCCTGAAGTGGATGGCCCCTGAGAGCATCTTCGACAAGGTGTACACCACACAGAGTGATGTCTGGTCCTTCGGGGTGCTGCTGTGGGAGATCTTCTCCCTGGGTGAGTGCAGGGTGAGGTGTCCAACTTGGGGAGGAGAGAGGGGACCAGCTCCAGATTGTACCATCAGCATTTCTGATGCCAGGGGCGGGGCATGGAGGTGTGCACTTGGAGCAAGCTGTCTGATCATTCTGGGGCAGGTGGTTTGTCGTGTGCCATGAAAGCCTCCTGCCTCTACCCATCCTGGCCCAGCTCCCAGAGAACTTTGCCTCCATCCTGGCATCGTCTGGGTCCTGTTGCAGGACAAAGCCTTGGTTCACATGACGGCCTCCACCTCTCATGGCTCCCTGAGAGAGCTTGGTGCTCATTCAATGAACAGACCTACTTATACAAGTCCCACATAGGAACATGATGAAGTCCCCTTCTAGGGTGGAGGGAGGCAACAAACAAGAAAGTATCACCAATGGCAACGATAATAAATGCTGTCACTGAAAATAAAAGATCAGGAAGAATCTAGGAGCTTGGGTACTGTTGTGTGAACAAGAGGCACTCGGGAGGTCCAGGGTACATGAAGGGGAGTAAAGGGTAGGCATGTAGTTCAGTGGCAGAGGGTATGTTTAGCTTGCACTGGCCCTGAGTTCAAACCCCACCTCTGCAAAGTATTAATAATAATAATAATAATAATAATAATAATAATTAAAAGCGGGTAGCATGGGTAGGCCTACAAAGACAACAATCAAGGACAGCCCAGCCCATTGTGCTTGGTTCTAATGTGTTGGAGATCCCAGGATGTGGGCACAGTGGGGCATTGGGAAATGCAGCAAGAGGGAAAAGTAGCTTTGTCAAAACTGGTTCTGTGGAATTCCACCACCCATAAAGGTCCTGGTAACTGTGAATTCACTAATTCGTATTGAATGTGTAGACATTCATGGCCCCCTAACAAATGAGTGGCCTCATCCTCCTTTAACTAGATAAAGAGCTAGACTGGGGGAGGACAGGGCAACAACTTGTCTAGGCCCCAGGTTGGGCACAACAGAGTGAACCCCATCTTCACCTTGCTACAGGGAGGAAGAGAAAGGGTGGATGGAATAGGACAGGGGAAATTGGGAGGCTGGGCTGAGCAGTGGGCAGCCTGCTCCCCACTCACCTCCGTCCTTTCCTGCTCTCAGGGGCCTCCCCATACCCTGGGGTACAGATCAACGAGGAGTTCTGCCAGCGACTGAAAGATGGCACCCGGATGAGGGCTCCAGAGTTGGCCTCTCCTGCCATGTAAGTCTCTGGCTGGATGTGCAGGTGCTGGGGACTGGGGGGATGGGCACAGGGAGAGAAGAGTACAAATGCAACAGGTGGGGAGGGGGGATGGGAGGTGAAGCATGTAGGCTAGAAGAGGGTGTGCACACATAGAGGAAGGCCTGGGGACAGGCACAGAGAGAGGACACACAGCAATGGGGGCACTCTAGGGGACATGTAAACATGGAGGCAAAGGATGGCATTCAGGCACAGGAAGTACAGCATGCTGGCAGCAGCAGGAAACAGGCAGGCCAGGATGGGCCTGGGGCCTGTATAAACAGGCCCTCACTCCACCACTGACCAGTCAACAACTCCCTCCTGCTCTGTGCCATTTCCAAGGAGACTAGAGCCAATAGAGCTGGACTGGCCCTGGCCCTGGCAGGCAAAAAGGTAGTTAAGTAACCATAACTGTGATGGACAGGAGAGGTTTGGGTGCTCTGAGAACAGCCAGCAGGAGTTAGAAGGAGTCAGGGTGATCATGGAAAGCATCCCCAGGTGGGGATACTGAAGTGACACTTGAAGAAGGAGTGAAAAAGCAGCTGGAGAATGGTGGGGAGGGGTACCCCAGACAAGGGGAACAGTGCCTAGAGTAGGGAGACAAAGGGGGTGTAAGAGACAAGCTTAGTCTGGTTTTTGTTCCTATAACAACAACAAAAAATAAATAGTGGGTATTTTATCTGGAAAAGAGATGTATTTAGCTCATGATTTTGGAAGTTCAAGAGCAGGGCACCAGCATCTGTTTGGCACCAGCGTCTGTTCGGCATCTTCTGGCTGTATCATGTTATGGTGCAAGGATGTGAGAGAGAGATGGCCTGGCAAGAGACCCGGCAGGGGTTAGGCTCCTTTTATAACAACCTCCTTTCTTCCAAATGAGTTACTCTTGTGAGACCCAACCCACTCCATACGACCAACTTTAATCCATTCATGAGGGTGGATGTCCTCACCCCACCACCACCCCCATGAAATTACCTTCCACTAGGCCCCGCCTCTTAAAGGTTCCACCACCTTAAAGGTTCCAGCACTAACACACTGGGGACCAAGCTTCCAGCACATGAACCTTTGGGGAACACATTCAAACCTCATCCAAACGATGTCAGGGATCCAAGGGAGAAAGGAGGGCTAGGATGGGCTGGTGGAAGGGTCAGGGCATGCCCAGATCACAGGCCAGCAACCAGCTTTCCCTTGCAGACGCCGCATCATGCTGAGCTGTTGGTCAGGAGACCCCAAAGCAAGGCCTGCTTTCTCAGAGCTGGTGGAAATCCTGGGGGACCTGCTTCAGAGTGGGGACCGGCAGGTGAGCCCCATCTGTGCTCTGACCTACTACAATCTCTGACCCTGACTTTGGACTTGCTCTTACTGCCCCCTAAGCTCTGCTCACCTCTCAGCTACCAGACAAGGGTCATGCATGTCCAGGCCCTAGGACCCTGAGCTTGCCCTTTCAGTGCCCACCACCCACATCTCTGTCTCACACCCAGTCACTCAAAGGGAAAACACAGGCATCTTCCTTTTGTGCACACAACCCCTGATGCCTGCTCCAGCTGCCATCCAGAGATCCTTCTTGCCCATGAGGAGCTCCAGGCTAGTCCTTCCCAGACCTGAAGGTAGCCTCTGACTCCCCAACATAATGGTGATGCGTTCTTTCACCTCCTTGGACCCACTGAGCACCCAGGTCCTGGACTTTTGTGTCTTGCATCCCTCCCTCCCTGGTGGTACTCATGGCTAGTACCTCATGCTTTGGGACCTGGAGGAGTGACCAGGCAGCAGGCTTCTGCCTGAGACTCAGGGACTGGAAAAGGGTAATTTGGGTCTGGTTCTGCCCAAAAGAAAAGGTAAAATGCTTACACTGGTTCTGGAGGCTGCAAGAGCAGCCAAGAGACTGAAGTGAGGATGCTCTGCTGAGGCCCAGCCCAACCTGCCTGCTTCCTCTGCAAAGGGAGACCTGGGAGGACTATTGGGAGAACTGAATGAGGCTGGCCCAGCAAGACTTCAGCAACCTTGACCCCTGCACTGCCTTGAGCACTGCTTAAGTCTGCTGGGTTCTGGCAGGAGCTTATTTAATCCTCAGAGCACATGCTCACACACACAGCCCGTCGTGACCCCACCTGAGAGGTCAGGACCCCAGCAGTCCTGAGTGCAGGGGCAGGGCCTGAGGTACAGTCTCTGACCCTGATCAGCTTCCACATTCTTGCCAGGAGGAAGAGGAGGACTGCATAGCCCCATGCAGCTCTCAGAGTTCAGAGGACAGCAGCTTCCTGCAGGCATCCACCACAGCCCTGCATGTGGCCACTGAAGACCTGGAGGACAGCCCGCCCAGCATGCAACGCCACAGCCTGGCTGCGAGGTCCTTGCTTCCCTGGGTCTGGGAATGATGCTGGGGAGGTGGGAGAAGCCGTTTGGAGACAGTATATTTTTATCCTCACACATCATCAAGGAAAAGCAATTTACAGTGACTTGAGAGATGACTTGGATGTTAGAATCATTTAAATAATAGCAGTAGGGTCATCAATGCCCTTGTGGGCTTGGTCAGCAGCTGTAGGGCCCCCTTCAAAGCCTTATGGCCTTACAGCTGTGCTTTCCTCTGAGCCTCCTCAGTCCTGTTTTCTGCCCATCAGTGTTAAGACATTTCCATTGTTATAACAAAATACTGAGTACTGGATTCATTATAAAGAAAAGCGGTTTATTTAGCTCACAGCTCTGGAGGTTCAAGAGCATGGTACTGGTATCTCCTTACCTCTGGGGAGTCACATGGCAGAGCCCATTATGATAGCAGGAGCATATACAGAAGAGAGCATATGGTGGAACAGGAGGTCAGAGGGATTCTGGGGTCAGCACAGCTCTTTTTGTAACAACTCATTTTCTTAGGAATTAGCCAGTCTGGAGAGAACTACATTAATACCTTCCAGGGGTAGTCCCCCCACCACCACCAATAACCTTGTATTCGGCCCCACCTATTAAAAGTTCCACCACCTCAACACTGCCACACTAGGGACCAAGCTTCCATCACACGTACCTTTGAGGACACATTCAAGCCCTTATCCAAACAATAAGGCAATTGGCCTTCTCTAATTCTCTGCACTTCCAACCCCCTCCCTGAAAAGGCCCCCTCACCACAGTTCAAGCAGTACCCATCCCAGTGACATTTTCTTGCAGGAAGACTGTCCAGTAGGTTGGATTTGGGGCCCAGACTCTTCCCAGGGTGTGATCACTCACTGCCACTGTCTTGGAAGCAGAGTCAGCCACTCACTAGTGGTATTCAGCAGTGAGAACTTAGCCTAAGTTCCCAGAATTTTAGCCTTAGGAAGTTGC
Organism: Marmota marmota marmota; assembly: GCF_001458135.2. Lineage (NCBI taxonomy): Eukaryota > Metazoa > Chordata > Mammalia > Rodentia > Sciuridae > Marmota > Marmota marmota. Next base: position 291,703 of record NW_025999871.1, read on the forward strand.
ACCATCCACATTCCCACCAGCCTGGCTAAGAGACATGGAACTGAGAATCTTGCCAGGTCTGCTTCAGCCTAGGCAGGGCCAGGCCATCCAGTGGCTATAGCAGCAGGACCAGTTTGATGTGCCCCACTTTCCTACTACTGTGCACACCATTTTCTTACTACTGTGCACCCCACTCGGGGACTTTGGAGATTTTATCCTTCTTGTGCAGGTGAGGAAATGCAGCTCAGGGAAGGGGAGGGATGTGCCCAGGATCCCTCAGATGGGGCTGCATGATGGACATCCAAGGCAGGACCAGGGACATGTCCAGACCTCAGGCCCAGGCCCCACCCATGCTCATACCCCACACTGGAGGTCCTTCATCAGGGAGAAGAAGGCAGATTGAGAGGTGAGGGGGAGATTTTAGTAGGGTAGTTGGCTCGTGCCTCTCCAGTACCTTCTGTTTTCTCCCCACAGGTATTATAATTGTGTGTCCTTTCCCGGGTACCTGGCCAGAGGGACTCAGACCCAGGGTGCCCCCAAGATGAAGACCTTTGAAGAATTCCCTATGACCCCAACAACGTACAAAGCCTCTGTGGTAAGGGAAGGGTGGGGGGAGAGATCTGTGTACCTCAGATCAGGGCCAGGGGTACCTCAATGGGAGGTAAGCATCAGAGATTTCTGAAGCAAGTGACAGAAGTCAACTGCTTTTTAAAATGCTATTTTATTATCAGTTAATATGTATAAATTGTACATATTAATGGGGTTCAGTGTGATATTTTGATACATACATACAACATGCACTAATAAAATCCAGCCTCCTTTATCCACCCTTCCCCACCTTCTCAACATCTGTTAATCACTATTCTACTTCCAGGTAAATTGGTTTTTTTTAGCTTCCACCTATGAAAGAGACTATATTGTATTTGTCTTTCAATGTCTGGGTAGTTTCACTTGACATAATATCTTCCACTTCCATTCATTCTGCTGCATTGACAATATTTCATCCTTTTTTAGAAATGGAATAATATTCTATTCATCACATTTTCTTTATCCATCTGGTACCTAGCATGATTACATATCCCACCTATTGTCACTACTGCCAAAATAGCATGGGGGTACAGGTATCTCCTTGGCAAAGTCACTTGAAATGTCAAGGCCAGGGAGCACCTCAGGTACTTTTGGGTCTCATACAAAGCCACCACCTTCAATTGTTTTCCCCTGTGTTCTTGTCACTCCCACACAAGGCTCCCCTCCCTGGCAGCCCCAGGCCCTCTTCTTCCCAGGGGGGGGGAACAGCTGCCCCTCAGATAGTTCTTGTTGCATCAGCTTAAGTCACAGACTCCCTCCCTCCTTGACTGGCAATTAGTGCCACCAGGCAAGTAGAGGACAGTGGCACTACAAGAGGAAGATGGGATATGAGGAACAGAAAAACTTGTAGTGTCCACTTATATAGTGACACCTGTGTCCTCCGATGTGAGTCAAGCATAGTTGAGCTTAGACAGCTCTGTGAGGGTGGACAAGTATGTCCACTTGTAGAAAAGGAGACTGAACCCTCAGACCTAAGCTCTGGTGAAGCACAGACAGGAGTCATGCCAGGACTTTCAGTGCCAGCCCTCACCTAATGGGACCAGTGAGTTCTGAGCCTGGCCAATGAGCACCGGCCCAAGGAGGTTGGACAGCCAAATCAACAGAGGGAGCCCTCCACCAGTCCACACAGACTCAGGCTCATGTCTCTAGGGCCAAACAAAGACCGAGAGAAGACTGCAGTCCTCTCCAGTGGAATTCAAAATGAAAACCATACCAAGCCACAACTGAGAGGGAACAAAGGCCCACTAAACCCAGGATGTGTGTCTCCAGCAGGATCTGAGTTCCAGATAACTATGAGTTGCCAGAAAATTATTTCACATACTCTCCCCATTTCTCCTATTGCTCCTGTTCTACCCGTACTTTGAGAACATGCTTGGCTACCTTATAGGCTCTCCAGCATGGTGTCCCCATGGCTCCCCCAAGACCTGTTTCTCCCTCTATGGTGGGGACATGTGACTCACCTGCATGCTCCGGAGGTGATAGAATGGACACCTCCAGCCTGGCTCAGTTTCCACAGGGATAGGTGTTAGATGAGCAGAATGAAGGTACACACAAGTCCTTTCTTGGCTGGTGCTCACAGCCTGGCCCACAGCCTTGCTGGTTCTCTCCACACAGGATAACCAGACAGACAGTGGGATGGTGCTGGCCTCAGAGGAATTTGAGCGGATAGAGAGCAGGCATAGACAAGACAGTGGATTCAGGTAAGGGCTTGGGAGGCCTCCTCCCCTGCAAAGGTGGGCATTGCCCTCCCTAGGAGGCTCTGAGCAGAGGCCTGGTGAGGGAGGTTGGGGCTTGGTGTGCACTGCCACTCTTATCTAGAACCGTTGGTGGCTCCCTATTGCCTTTTTGTATGTTCAAGGGAAGCTGCTCTAATACTGCAGGACTTTTGTCCCCCATCACCAAAGAGTCCCCTTCTGGCTGTACCTGGGTGCTGGTCCAAATACCTCCTTTTCATTTGATGGATGATCAGATGTCACATTTTGTGAAACCATGTGTGATCCACTGTGCCCAGTGCATGGGCATGCACATACACACACACACACACACACACACACACACACACACACACACCAGCCAAGGGGAGACTACTTTCATCTCCAAACCCCAAATAGCCCATGGTCATTTATCCAGACCACTCCCTTGACCTTAGTGTCTTTGTCAAGAGCCCCTTTTTGGGTCACCTGTCATAGCTTTGCAGAACAAATCCTTGGCTTCTGCCTATGCTGTTTGGAATCAATATATGACGTTATCACTAAATATTTTACTCTAAACCTCACCTATTTATTTATATAACAAGAAGACAGTTGATCTTATTTTCACATTTGTTGCAGGTATGTTAATGATTTACAACTTGTCAGTTACAGGTTGAGTATCCACTATCCAAAATACTTGGGACCAGAAGTTTTTGAATTTCAGATATCAAAATGTTTTGGATTTTAGAATATTTTGCATAGACTTTACCAGTTGAGCATCCAAAAATCAAAAATTTGAAAATGCTTCAAAATTTCAGTTTTCAGAGAAATTTGCATTTTGTAAGCATAAGAGGGACTTTGCAAGTATACTTTAATTTTTCATACAGTTAGTCAGGAAATCAGATATTTTGCCACCTGTTTATTATTAAAATCCTAAATTAGTAACTTGGTTTTAGAAAATTAATGATAGTAATATTTCCTGGAGTATATTTTGGCTTATGTTTCCTTACTAAACAGCATTTTATCACTTAAAAATAATTAAATAAAAGGGTTGGCTGGGGATGTAGATCAATGGTAGAGTGTTTGCCTAGCATTCATGGGGCTTTGGGTTTGATCCCCACCCAAAGCAAGAAGGAGGGGAGGAGGGAGACAATAGACCAGAGTATAATTGTGATTTAAATTCAAGTCTGCACACATCTTGCTAAAAACAACACAGCTTTTCAAGGAGAAGAAGTAAGGCCACTAAGCCCATGTCTATGATGTACCCAGGAAAGTGTGTGTGTGTGTGTGTGTGTGTGTGTGTCCATCCACACCCAGAACCAGTAGAGCCAATCCTAAGCCATGGCAGAATAGCAGAAGAAGAGTCATATGAAGACTATCCCATGAGAGAAGCATGTGGCAAAGTCCTTAGGACAAGCCAGGTGCAATGGCATGCACCTGTAATCCCAGGGATTCAGGAGGCTGAGGCAGGGAAGATCACAAGTTTTGAACCCAGCCTTAGTAACTTAGAGAGACTGTATCTCAAAATAAAACATAAAAAGGCCTAGGGTTGTAGCCAAGTGGTATAATGCCTCTGGATTCAATCCTCAGTGCAAAAAAAAAAAAACAAACATGTCCTTGGAACAGTGACCAATCCCACTGGGGAGAGAATGGAGGAGGCTGAGAATGGAGGAGGCTGAGCCTGGTAGGAGACAGCAAATCCCCAGGTGCAAGTAGGTGGCCCCAGGGCTGGTGGTCTTGGTAAGCACTGCTTCTGAAAGGGTAGTAAGCTGGAAGGGAATACTGCTTGGTGGCGACCAAAAAAGAAAGTTCCAGAAAATAATAGTCCTACAGAAGCAAGGTAGAATCCAGAATTCAGAAGAAGACACACACAATGATTTGTTCATTACAGAAACTGCGCCTCACTATGGCAGCAACAGAGGGCACAATTCTTCGCACAGGTTCCCTTGGAAACATTATGATAAGCCATGAAAAGGTGCAACAGATCACTGGGCAGGTGTGAAAACTTGGAATAAAGAACCTTCTCCAAACAGGTGCAAAGACAGAATATCTTGGAGACATCTATGGGAAGAAGAAGGAAGTGGTTTACCTGCCCAGCCCCTTCCTGTCTTCTCTTAATCCTTGGTCCACACTCACCCCTGGGGAGTCAACTCTTCTTCACTCCCAGGTTCCATCATCTTTTCAGTGACCCTTCAGGATGCCAGATTCCTTCCCCTGCAGTGTAATGTTTCGTCCAAGTCTGTAGGTGAAAGATCTAGAAAACCTGGGCTTGTGGTTGGCCAGCAAAGGACTGGTTGGCCCTTGGTGGAAGTATGACACCTGACGTGAAGAGCTGCCTTTGGCAAGAAAGAATTAGTGATACCAAAGATGTGGATCTGATATGGCACTTTTGAGTGAAGAAACCTAAGAAGCCCTCTATTTTAGTTCATCGTATGCTTCCATAACAATACCTGAGAATGGATAACTTAAAATTAGCAGAAATTGATTTGGCTCCTGGTTACCAAACCTGGGAAATCCAAGAGTATGGTACCACCATCCGGCAAGGTCCTTCTTGTCGCAAAATCCCATGGCAGAAAGTGAGAGAAACATTGAGAGGACCCAACTGCTTTTATAACAAACCCACTCTTGTGATAACAACATTAATCCACTTGGTGACATAACCAACTCTTAAAAGTCCTGCCTCTCAACACTTGCACTGGGGACTGAGTTTCTAATAGATAAACTTTGGAGGTCACAGTCAGACCATAGCACCATGTGTATCCTCAGCCCCTTTCACAAGATAATCTATTATTTTTGGTGTAGGAAATTCCAACATGAATAATCATGAATGAAAAATTAAGCACTATTCATTCAGAGTTATTGTAAGACTAAAACAGGAAATTAGAATTAAAATTCATAGTGGAGTTTTCTTAAAAAGATGAAAACTTTTTAAGATGAATTAAATATATAATGAAACAAGAAGCTGCACCATAAGTCAGACATTTAAAAAATCCAGAAAATAAATGGAGAGAATGGAGATATAAAATGGGAACTTATGTCACAAATAAAATGAAGATTTTAAAAAATGACTAAATTTAAGAAGGAAATTGAAAGCAATTTGAGATAAATCTTATCAAAAATGAAGATCAGGGTGCCAGAGGGACAATATATATGAACAGAGTTATAGTGGAGGTTATATAGAGAATGATCAAGAAAAGAAACTGAAGTAAAAGGATCAGAAAGAAAGATATAGAAGATGAATAGAAGACATACAATATACATAAAAATCAGAGTCCCTGAGGAAGAAAATACAGAGGAGTAAAACTAATATTTTAAAGTTATAGTTTAAAGATAATGCTCTTAAATAAACAAATGAAGTCATAAATTTTCATATTAGAAGGATACCTGGGAAAACTGACACATGAATAGTAAATTCTAGTAGAATGATTTGACTTTAAAGAGAAACGTTTAGGGAGTTTAGGCGAAAAAAGAAACCCTAATGACTTTTAAAGGAAACAATTGGTATATCAGGGTTTTCTCAGGAGCACCATTTAGAGCAAAATAATAATAAATCAGCATTTTCCAAAAACTCAAAGGAAGTGACACCTAAGAATGAAGCTTAGGGAAGTGGTCAGAGAAGCCTTCATGGGCTGGAACCTGCAGAGCTTCTTAGGCCGTGATGAGAAACTTGAATTTCTTTCCAAGGGCAATGGTAAGCCACTGAAGGGTGTGTTCTGATGTCATGACTAACTTTAAGGGTCTCTCTGAAGACTGGAGAACAGGGAGGCAGGAGTGAAAGCACAGAGATCTTCCAGGAGAGTATTACAGAGCCTGCAAACCCACTCTTGTGTAGGGATGGAGGGGTAGAGACTTATGCATAGGTGTATTATGGAGTTAGAGTGGACAGGACATCTGGATGCATTGGGTGTGAGAGCTGAAGGAAAGCAAAGACCGCAGCCAGATGCTTGGCTTGAGCCATTGAGTGAACCTTGTTGCCATTTACTGAGATGGGCAGCACAGGGGCAGCCATCTTGGAAGGACACTATTTCCAAATGGGCAGTCTGCTGGACCTCAAATGGCAGGTGGTAAGGGGAAAAGAAAGTCCTAGAAAATAGGGTCCTAATGAAGTAGGATATAATCCAGAATTCAGAAGACTGGTACACAAGGAGTTTGTTCATTAGAGACAATTGCTGCTCACTACAAGTGGCAACAGAGGGCGCTATTCTCTGTATGGCTGGAAATACATCTGATGAACCATGAAGAGACAGATGCACCAGAGGCATCTGCACTGGGCAGGTGTATCATAGAGAAGCAGGTTTGGGGGAATGCAATCAGACATTCCAGGTGGAACTGTGTCCAAGTTTGGGACAGAAAAAGTTCCCCAGAGTGTTTGTCAGATCAGATTAGTCCTGTTGCTGTTTAAGCCAAAGGTGTGTGTTTCCCAGAGTCTCTGAACGTGCTGTGTTCAGACTGTGTCTTTGATGATTCCAATCAGAACCTGACCCACATCCGATCTCTTCTGTCTTTTTACTAACGACATCCTCCCTGTCTTGGCAGCTGTAAAGGACCAGGCCAGGATGTGGATGTGTCCAGAGCACACTCTGACCCCCAGGGGAGGCGGCGCCGGCCCAACCGGGGGCCACAAGGAAGTCGGGTGTTTTACAACAGCGAGTACGGGGAGCTTTCGCAGCCATGCGAGGAGGGTGACTGCTCCCCTTCTGCCAGTGGGCCCTTCTTCACAGATGACGGCTACTAAGGCAACACAGGGCAAGGCTCTCTGACCCTGGGCTCCAACAACTGGGGCAGGGAGCTTCCCTGGCTGGGCAAGCAGAGGGCTGGAGACCCAGACTGAGGATCCATCTTCTGTAGTTCCAGTCCTGGACGAGTCTCCTCTTCCTTCTCTACCTAGCTCAGAAGAGCAAGACTCCAGGCTCAAAGGTTCCCCTGAACTTTGTCACCAATATTTGTCCCAGGTCATCTGTCAGGCACCCTTGTCTCCCTCAGATTCAAATGCAGTTTAGCTCAATGTCCACAGGTGCTGGCGCTTAAGCTAGGCACTCCCATAGAGACTGGCTTTTGATTACCTCCTTTTGTTAAAGTTGGAGTGTAACACCATTTTCTGATAAAGAATGAATATATCTGAGGGTCACACAGAGGTAGAGCTAGCCTTGAGCCAGCATCTCCCAGCCCCCACTTAAAACACTGTCACATCCATGTGTAGCCTTCCATTCCCATCAAGAAAAACTTTCTTCACCTGTCTCTCAAAGATTGAAGAGAGAGCGCCATGTTTTCATCACAAAGTGACAGAGGAGGAATGGGGGGGTGGGTTTTATCCTGAGATGGACCAACAACTAACTAATTATGGGACAGCCATCTGTACATGATGACCCGATTATAAAGAGTAAAAAGCAGGATGCCCTGAGTGTTGAGAAGAAACATTCAACCAAACATATTTTTTTTCATTAGAACTTTGGAGACTATTATAACTGCTGTGAAGCATTTTCTTTGCAAAACTTCAGTCACAGGGAGCCCAGGGATTGTCTTACTGAATCTAGCCAATTCTTGCTTGAACTCCAACCAAGTCAGGGGCTATCATAGCAGATGCTGCAGTCACCACCTGTCTCTCTTGAGAAGGCCCCAGCCCCTTACCATCTGGCTCAGAATCTGAAAAATCAACCGCTGTTCCAGAGTTGCCTTGTTTGGTTCTGGATATTCCTACCCCAGGTGCTCCCAAGATGTGAACATCCTCATGAAAGATGAACACCATGGGTTCCACTAAGGAAAGCTTTGAGGCTGGCACAGAGAACAGCATTGTCCTGTGCCCCTCAACAATCAGTGGATGTTGTTGTGGCCCTGGGAGGGCCCTGCCATCTGCCTTTCCTTTGACACCTGGGCAGGTCAAACCTTTGCCCCTAAGGGAGCAGCTGAGAGACCCCTGAAGGCTGGAGCCACTCTGCCCAGACCCCTGTTCCAGCTTACACTGCCCACTCCACCCCCACCAAGATAAAGACCCTCATCTTGGTTAATACCATGGAAATCAACCCTCCCAACTACTCCCTGAGCTCCATCCCAACACGACGCTTGCAGGACAGGCGGCCATGCAGCGAGCAGGGGCTTGCTCAGCAGACCCTCCCTACAGAGTGTATTTTTACTTTATGATAGGTTTGTTGAATGCATGTATGACTGTAGTCCTCATTGTCCCCCATGGACCCCCTTCCTCCTTCCTCTTCATGTTACCTGACTGTGGGTCTTGGGTCCCTCTAGCTTACCCAGTGGAAGTTCAGATATTGTTCTTTCTCAGGGGACCAAAGCCTGCAATGTAGGTGCAGCCCTCCCCCCGTGTGTCCCACCCGTTTGTGTCACCTCATCTCCTGCCCACACAAAATGTACTGGGGAAGAAAACCTGCTATGCCCTTGTAGATTCTCTGAAAAGATCTAAAATATTTAACAAATGATAATAATAAATTTGATGCCAGTCTTTGAACTACAATGAATGGATTCTAAGTGAAATTCCAGCTGTCTGAAATTTTGATCTTAACTCTCCCTCCAGATCAACGGGTCCTCTTAGGGCACTTAGGAAACACAGCAAGGAGGTGTGGTTTCCCTAGAATGAGCTGCTGAACTCAGTCTCCATCTCTCCCCAAGTCGACTTCCATCCCCTTAATGTGCCAGCAGATGGCGCAGGGAGGCAGCAGGATGCTGGCTCCCATCCGCAGAGAGGAGATGTGAGCGCCCAGCCCGCTACAAATGCGCTCCCCGCAAACCTATTTTATTTATAAACTAACACAGCAGCTTGTCGCCTCCTACTACAGCCATATGCTTCCCCCTGAGCATCGGTGACCCGTGGACTTGGGGAGCTCAGCCTAGGGTGAATCCTCTGCGTCAGCTCTTAGCGTCCGCATCCGGAATGGCCGCCCCTGCGCAAGGGACTACCCAACACACCCAAAGAAACATTTCCAGAAGGCTGCAGTACGCGCCTGAGATCACCTCTCTGGTTTAATCTTGCCTGTACTCTGAGGTCAGGGAAGTCTGAGCTGGGACCCGGGGCTGAGCACTGGCTCAGGTAGATGATCCCAGCCAGGAGAGTGCAGAGCGCTTAGGCTGCGGCGCCGCTGGGTCCTTCAGGAACCTGTGTGCTATGTCTGTGGAACTTTGTCAGCAGTAAGCGGCTATCTTAGGAGGCAGCAGGAGACTGGGGAATGACACAGGCCACAGGACACAATCTCAGCAAGTTTTCTAGGAGAAGATGGCCAGGCAACTGGCCCAGAGGCTCTAGAGGAAAAGCCAGTGATGTCCACTGGGCGGCAGCAGCCCTGTTAGCTGGTCCCCAGTAGATGAGCGTAGCAGGGCTATCAGCACTGCCCCAATGGGGCCCCTCACTCAGGAGAGCAGAAAGGACCCAGGCAAAAGGTAGAAATCCTGGTCTCTCCCTCCTCTCTGTGGTCTGCTTCCTGTCCATAGCAGTGATACCTGATGTCCCCAGCCTTGTTTTCAAGGTGGGAAGAGGCCCTCCCCATAAAGGCAACTATTAGTGATGGGTTGGTTTTTGTTGTTGTTGTTGTTGTTGTCTTTGTTAATTGCTTTTACTTGTATAGAATAAATCTGAAAGTAGAAAAGATTCCACACTGAACGTTTGTGTGTGTTTGGAATGTTTAATCTTGTACTGTAATTGATAGAACTTGGACAGGATGAGACAACCGTTCCTCTCCAGGTACCCAGGTCACCAAGCCCAAAGTCCACCCACGTAGGAAGTGGCACCCTCTGCTGTACAGCCTTCCCAGGTGGGGCTGCTCTCATATTTCTGGGCTCCTGTGGTCCTGTCTGGACTGGGCCCTTAGTGCTAAACTTTGGTGTCCCCAAAGTCCCACCCCTGCTTTCACTCCCTGGAATACCACAACTCCAAGATTCATGTATAGGAACTTAACCAGCAAGGAGTGGGGGTAACATGAAAGAAGTCACATTAGACAAAAGTGTGCTCCTTCCTACCTCAAAGATCTCTTGGCCCCTTTCATCTCTCAGACTCCAGACTGTGAGCAATGTCCTCCACCCAAAAAGCATAAAGTAAGAAATAAAGGCCTTTAGCACCCTCAGACAGGTTTCCAGCCCTCAATGCTCATTGTATGGAGGAGGTAGCAAACCCAGGAAGCAGCTTCTGGCATAAACATTGGCTCAATCCTCTTCCCTCTGGTGCCTGCTCTCCCAGGCCACTCCCCAGCATCCCCACATCATTCATAAAGCTGGACATTCAACCCAGATAATTGACCACAAAGTGTCCCCAAGTGATGGCCCATGCCCATGTCACTGGGACCACCCCTACAAATCTTCATATACAGATTCAAAGAACAAGAAGAACAGATCACATCTTCACTGAGAGGGGTCCTTGGTCTCCTCAGCCACCGGACAAAGCTCAGGGCTGAGTATGAAGAATGGGTGATCAGATATGCACCTCGAGGCCAGTGATCCTGGGCATGGCACTGTCCCTCAGAACCTGTTTCTCCTCTGGTACGCATCACACAACAGAGTTTTGGTGATAATAGTTATAAAGCCCCCAGGGACACTGGGAGTGACTATACCACAGAGGAAGCTCCTGCCCCCACCAAGTCAAAACCATAGTGATATCCTTACCTCCCCCTGTCATCATATCACCATGTCCCACTCATCTGCAAAGGGCTGAATATTTGTGTACCTCCAACATTCATTTGCTGAGCCCCTAATGCCAGATGATGTATTAGGAGGTGGGGCATCGGGGAGGTAATAAAGTCATAATGATAGAGACCTCATGAATGGAATTAGTGCCCTTATCAGAAAAAGCCAGTGAACCTCTTCACCCTGTTCCACCTTAAAGAGTGAGAAGTCAGCTTTCCACAAATCAGGAAATGAGCCCACATCAGAAACTGGATCTACTGGTGCCTTAATTTTGTATTTCTCAGCTTCCAGAACTGTGAAAAATAAATGTGTTGTTTAAACCAAGTCTAGAGTCATTTGTTAATAGCAAATCCAAATAAATCACCTTCCTCTTTTCCATCCATTCACAGCAGAATGAACAGGGTACTTCTGGGTAGCAGAAAGTTGAGTGGGACTCTGGTCCAGAGACTGGGCTGGGACCTTCCAGGTCTAATCCACTGATTCACACCCCTCACCTGGCAGGCCTGCAGGCCTGGTGAACAGAGACATCACAGGGCACTGGTCAGTGGGGGAGCTGCTAGTCCTGTGGGGGCAGTGGGCATGAAATGAGCTGAGCACCTATTCAGGACCTGTTCAGGAGGCAATACATAACATATGTAACTTGTATGTCCTCTGAGATGGCTTATGGATTAATATGATCCACCCCTCCCCACCCCAAGTACCTTTCCATTTAGGGAAACATTACTGGGTCCCTTTGGTCATGAACTTGATAGGGCTCCACCCTAACCCAGACAGAAGCAGGTAAGCTGGACCTGATTATATACAATGTTTCTTTGGCCACCACCATATATGTGGTCAGCATAGACTTTTAGAGCAGTGGGAACCCACTGAAACCTTATGGGAAGGCCCTGGGACAGCAGCATGGCTCATTTCCCTAAGCCTGAATCAGCATCTAAAGTTTGTCATTGCCAGCTTCCAGCTTTTCACCCAAGAGGACAACTAACTAAAAAACAAGAGCCGAGAGGCAGCTGAGAAAAGCAAGGTCCTGCTGATACCATTTGAGCCTCGATCAAGCTTTGCCTGAAGACAGTCCTTGGAATTTCAGTCTTTGCTTTAGCCATGTGCATCAGTTTTTCTGCCACTTTCACTGATGCTGCGCCTGCACAGCAAGAACCATATTGACCTTGTCTTTTCACCCTCTCTACTACAGGGTCCTGCAGGGAAGAGAGCTCTGGAAAAGGAAGGGACAAAAGGAAGTACTTGAGAGAACCAAATCAATATTGACCAAGATGAAGCCATCCACAGAAGTAAGAACAGTATGCACTGGTGACACTGCCCAGAGTCCCACAGCCCAGATGGCTATGCTATGAGGAAGAAGGAAGGAGGCTGAGAAGGGAGTACTGGCCCTTAGGGATTAATGGGGTGACCCCTGAGCAGGACACCACACCTTTGTGAGCCTAGCAGGTGACCTAGGGAGTCATGGTTTCACCAGATCTAACTTGTCTTCTTCAAGCCACTGAGTGCCTGAGGAGAGAGCCTCATCTCAGCTTCCAGCAGAGCCCCATATGTGCCCACCTGTCCTTGTGGTGACTATGCAGGGCAGGAAAGAGAGAGGGATCTGTTCCTTGGCCAGTGCTATGGCCCTGGCTCTGGAGGATTTCCCTAGGAAGGGATAGGATGGCTATATTGGCCAGGCACCTTCAAGAGCAGGCTATAGCCATGAGCCTCTATTGTCCCCTGAGGAGGGCCTGGAATCTTGGGAGGGAGCAGGGTACTAGCAGAACCCTCCCAGGGCTGTCCACCCATTCAACCTCCCAGTAAGAAAGGAACTCAGAAAGAAAAAGGAAGGCCCCCTTCCGTGCTTGTGTGTGCATTGGATTTAGAGAGAGAGGAAAAAAAAAAAAACACATTTCATACATGAACAGCATCACAAATACTTCCAACAGTATGAAATTATTGCACCATGAAGGGCTGACCTAACTAGTCCTCAAGCTAACTGGCCACAGCAAGGCTACAGGACAGTGAGTTATGATAAAAGACTGGCATTGAGGACGCCCTGAGACAGCTCTCATGCACATTAACCAAGATGCATGGTTTAAGCCGGGCACAGTGGCACACACCTGTAATCCCAGTGGCTGAGGCAGGAGGATCAGGGATTCAAAGCCAGCCTCAGCAACAGTGAGGTGCTTAGCAACTCAGTGAGACCCTGTCTCCAAATAAATACAAAACAGGGCCGGGGATGTGGCTCCATGGTTGAGTGCCCCTGAGTTCAATCCCTGGTGCAAAAAACAAAACAAAAAAAAAAAACATGGTTTGAAGGGCCAGAAGGCTGCCCAGAACTGCTGCATTCCTCACTGAGAGATGGAATTGGAGTCCACAGTCTGCTCCAGTTTGCTTAACCATTTCCGTAGACCAGGTATCAGAGAAGGCTCCCAGGTGGCAAGTCTCAGAAATTGAGGTGCTGGTTTGACAAAAAGGGAAAGAGAAGAGTAAGGGGCCTGGAGCCTCCAGGGACTCTTATGGTGTTAGGGAGCTTCTGCAGGGTGGCCCACTCTGCATGTCTGAGCTCCATCTCCACACACCCATGGCAGCCACATTTTAGGCCCAAAGTGGTTATACATGGGATGGAGGGACCTTGGGCTGGGCCATGCTGGCCCTAGACCAGGCTAGGATAGGAATCCAAGCATGGAGTACTTGGGCATGCAGCGATGGGGGTGTCTTTGCACACAAGGAAAGGGATCAAACAAGTCCACTACAGTTGGCCAAGGATATGTCCTGAGCACTTGCTTGCTTTGCTTCCTGAGTTACAACACTTGTGTCTCCCCCAGGGTACAGCATCCCATTAGTTGAGCACCAGGCTTGGAGGCCTTCATGGTCCTTCCATAGTCCCAAATTTGATGTTTGGGCCATATCCAGGGCTGCTGAAGTCATTTGCCTCCAGCACTTCCTGATTCCCAGAGGATAAGGTGAGGTGCAAATGTTTATTTTGGCCCAAAGGATGTCCTGCAAACATTTCCTGGGACAGGCTGACCATGTCATCAAGAGAAGGTGCCAAGTATTTTCTGTGTCCCAGTCAGCCCTCTGCCAGCAGGAGACAGGCATTCAGGAGCAGTGGGGAAGGCCCAGCCTGGATGCTGACAACCATAGCCCATCCCTGCACCTTCTCTCTCTCTCTCTCTCTGCACCCTCTCAGGCAGACTCTGGAACCCATACTGGAGACCCTCGACTGGCCTGGCCTGCAAGGAAACAATGCAGAAATTAGAGGGTGGGTCATGCCCGAAAATCCATCCAGGCTTCAATTTATGGAGCCTTTTGATATTACTTTATATGGGAAAAAGAATCTTGGAATTGTGATTAATTATTCTGAGATAAGGAAATTCTTCTGGATTATCCAAGCCAGCCAAATGCAATCACATGTAACCCTATTAGAGGGGAGGCAGAGAGATTTTCTCTCTCTCTCTCTCTCTCTCTCTCTCTCACACACACACACACACACACACACATTTACATACAAGAAAGAGGTGGTGTGACCCTGAGTCAGAGACTCAAGTGATGTGGCCACAAGTCAAAGAATGATGGCAGCCACCAGAAGCTGGAAGAGGCCAGAAATGCATTTGCCCACGGATTCTGGAGAGAATGCAGCCCTGCCAATATCTTGCTGTGCCCCAGTGAGATGGGATTTCTAATCTCCAGAACTGTGAGCAAATAAAAGTGGTGTTTTTAGACACCAGGTATGCAGCGATTGGTTATAGCAGTTAATTAGGAAATGAATTTGGAGGCCTCTCCTGGCCCCACCATAGAGGCAGACCCCAGCAGTTCCCACTGCCCACTGCCATGGATGGTTTCTCAAGGGAGCCAGTGTGGGGTAAAGGGTTGTACCAGCCTGGGACAAGTCTTGGTCATGACCTTTACAACTTGGGAGATGGGGGCAGCTTCCTCAGTGGTGAAACAGGGACAAGATGGCATACTTTGATGAGTGGCTGGGGGAATTGGAAATCTTGGAGGCATGAGAAAGAGGTCTGTGGTCACACCACAGGCTCATGGGAATCCAGGAACAGATCCACTCAAACCACTATGAGCCAGAAATGTAAAGGGGGTTGAGGTTTTTTTGTTGCAAATGCTGAAGATCAAACATAGAGCCTCCTAGGTCATGAGAAGCAAGTGCTTCCCCACTGAGCTATACTCCAAGCCAAGGAAGTTTTAAAGACAAAGATTGCCAAAAAGGAGGTGCATATTTTATAAGGATGTTGTATTCAGAATATATCAAGAACTCTTACAACACAGAATAAAAAAGACTAAAAAAAATTGGTAAAAGGACTAGATATTTGGTAAAAGCATAAATATTTCTCCAAAGAATAAAAGCAAAAAGCATATGAAAAGATGATGAATATCATTAGTAATTAGAAAAGTGCAAATAAAAATCACAATAATCACTACCTCACACCTTCTAGGATGGCAGTAATAAGAAAAATAATAAAACAAAATAACAAGAGCTGATTAGGTTTTTTGTTTGTTTTGGTACCAGGGATTAAAACCCAGTGGCACTCAACCACTGAGCCACATCACCAGCCCTTTTTATTCTTTTAAAATTTACAGACAGGGTCTCTCTAAGTTGCTTAGAGTCTTACTAAGTTGCTGAGGCTGGCTTTGAACTTGCGATCCTCCTTCCTCGGACTCTGGAACCACTGGGATCACAGGTGTACACCACCGTGCCTGGTTGGAACTCTTTTTTTTTTGGTGGGGGAGTGATACTGGGGATTGAACTCAGGGGAACTCAATCACCGAGCCACATCCCCAGTCCTATTTTGTATTTTATTTAGAGACAGGGTCTCACTGAGTTGCATAGCTCCTTGCCTTTGCTGAGGCTGGCTTTGAACTCATGATTTTCCGGCCTTGTTCTCCAAAGCCACTGGGATTACAGGCATGCGCCACTGCATCCAACCAGCTTCAACTCTTATACATTGCTAGTGTGAATATAAAAATGGTGTAGATACTGTGGAAAACAGTTTTATGGTTCCTCAGTAAGTAAAACACAGAATTACCATATGAACTAGCAATTACACTCCAGGTCATACTCAAAAAGAGGTGAAAACAGGTGTTCATACCTATAGTCACATGTTACAATAGCCAAAAAGTGAAGTGAGTAAATGTCCATCAGTGGATGAATGGATAAACAAAACGTGGTATACACTTGCAATTGAATATTACTCAGCTATAAGAGGAAAATACTGATGCTGGCTACAACATTTCATAAAATGAAAAAAAAACAGACACAAAAGTAACATGTAATCCAATTTATCTGAAATATCCAGAATTGACAAATACATGAGACAGAACATAGATTAATGGTTGCCAGGATCTGCAGGGGGAGGCAGGAATTGGGAAGCACAGACTAATATATATGAGGTTTCCTTTTGGGGTATTTGCTTTGAAATGGCTAATTTTCTGTTGTATTAATTTCAAATTTTATATATATTATCTAAATACATTTTTAAAAATAATTTTAGTTGTAGATGGATTCAATACCTTTATTTTACTTATTTACTTTTATGTGGTGCTGAGGATCGAACCCAGTACCTGGCACATGGTAGGCAAGCACTCTACCACTGAGCTAAAACCCCAGCCCCCAAGTGAAATATATTTTATATAATATATACTTTATATAAAGCATGCATATATAAATACATAAATGAATAAATATATAATATATGTGTGTGTGTGTGTACACACACATACAGGCAGTACTTAGGATTGAACCTAAAGTCATTTTATTCCTGAGTCACATCCTCAGCTCTTTTTATTTTTTATTTTGAGACAGGTTCTCACTAAGTTGCTAAGACTAGCCTCAACCTTGCCATCCTCCTGACTGGGACTCCCAAGTAGCTAAGATTACAGGAGTGTACCACTGTTCCTGGCATCAACAATAAATTTTAAAACTTCATTATATAAACAAATAGCAACAACCAAGAAAGCCCAATCACTTTGGGGAGGTGGGAGAAAGAATAGGAAGCTTGATAATGCTGAGGCAAAACCAACAAAAAATATTGCAGGCCGTTTGCAAGGTGAGAGCAGGAAAACATCTGATCCATTGTCAGTTCTACAGGGAGGAGCAGTTGAAGGCCCAGGTCCCCTCCTCATCCTATACAAACAAGTGGTCACCTCCCCCAGCTTGCCTGGAGTCTGAGGTTGACACTCTGAGAAAATGGGGACAAACACAACTCAGGAGGAAGCAAAGGGAATTCCTGGGTGGGGGAAGTCCCCAGGATCCCCTCACCAGGGACTTGATAGAGGTGTCTCCTTAAAATTCTATACTTGGTAGAGGGCCCTAGGGAAGCATTTTGGTCCAGTTCAGGAAGAATCAGCAAAAAGCTGCAGATACAACTTAGCAAATGCAAGGCAAAGCACTAATATTTGACATCAGAAAAAAATACTGGCTTACAAATAAGAAAATAATTTTGAAACTTTAACCTAATTAAATATTTCTTATTGTCCTTCTTTTTTTCTCAAATGGATGCAATATGTATAGGGGTGTCTGGCCTGAGCATCAGAGGCAAGGAGACAGTCAACTGGTGACATAGTGATGGTAGTTTGGCTGTTTTGGTGAGGAAGTCAAATCTCTATGTACTCTGCCTGGCTCTGGAATTCCTGATCAACTCTTTGACCATCTCCTCTGATTGGTCTCTGACCTTTATTTTATGAATACAAGAGTCCTAAGAAAGTCAGATAAACTAGGAAAAGCAATCTTTTCACATTAAAGTTGATGTTGAGTTTCAGATGCCTGTCTTTAGATTTTGTCCAGAGATACCCAAGGAATCCTGCCTAACTTCAGGCATCCCTTTGGGACCTTCAAAGGTGCAATGGCAAAAAGCAAACTTATGAGAGTATTTTGTGCCTTGAACCCACTGAGGGTTAATACGGTGGACCCAAGCTCAGAGCCTTGATTATTACCCTGAGGGGCTACTTTCCTGACCCAGTACTTGAGGGAGAGAGAAAAGAGTCAAAGGGCTAGGTGCAGTGGTACAATCTTTTTTTTCTATTTATTTATTTTTTAAATTAATTATTTTAATTGGTATATATGATAGCAGACTGCATTTTGATTCATTGTACACAATTGCAGCACTTTTCATTTCTCTGGTTGTACACGATGGAGCATTGTACCATATATGCATTCATACCTATACCTAGAGTAATGATGTCCATCTCATTCCACCATATTTCCTGCTCCCATGCCCCTCCCCTTTGCCCAATAGAAGTTCCTTCCTTTTCCCCATGCCCACTCTCCCCGCCCCACATTAAGAATCAGCAACCACTTATCATAGAGAACATTCAACCTTTGATTTTGGGGGACTGGCTTACTTCACTTAGCATGATATTCCCCAACTCCATCTATTTACCTGTAAGTGCCATAATTTTATTCTCTTTTAATGCTGAGTAATATTCTATTGTGTATGTATACCACAATTTCTTTATCCATTCATCCATTGAAGGACATCTACATTGCTTCCACAGTTTAGCGATTGTGAATTGAACTGCTATAAACATTGATGTGGCTGTGTCACTGTAGTATGCTGATTTTGAGTCCTTTGGGTATAGACTGAGGAGTGGGATAGCTGGGCAAATGGTGGTTCCATTCCAAGTTTTCTAAGGAATCTCCATAGATTGGTGGCATCAATGTGCAGTCCCCCCAGCAATGATGCCTTTTTACCTACATCCTCACCAACATTTATTGTTGTCTGTATTTTTGATAACTGCCATTCTGACTGGTGTGAGATGAAATCTTAGTTTTGATTTGCATTTCTCTAATTACTAGAGATGTTGAACGTTTTTTCATATATTTGTTGTATATCTTCTGAGAAGTGTCTGTTCAGCACCTTAGCCCATTTATTGATTGGTGCTTTTTTGTGATAAGTTTTTTGAGTTATTCATATCCTAGAGATTAGTGATTAGTGCTCTATCTAATGTTCGAGTAGTAAAAATTTGCTTCCAAAACATAGGCTCTCTCTTCACCTCATTAATTATTTCTTTTGTTGAGAAGAACCTTTTCAGTTTGAGTCCACTCCATTCATTAATTCTTGACTTTATTTTTTGCACTTTAGGAGACTTCTTAAGGAAGTCTGGGCTTAATCTGATGTGATTTGGGCCTAATTTTTCCTCTATTAGGAAAATGGTCTAATTCCTAGGTCCTTGATCCACTTTTGAGTTTTGTGCATGGAGAGATAGGGGTTTATTTTCATTTTGCTGCATATGGATTTTCAGTTCTCCCAGCATCATTTGTTGAAGAGGCTATCTTTTCTCCAATGTATGTTTTTGGCACCTTTGTCTAGTATGAGATAACTGTATTTATGTGTTTTTTTTCTTTGTGTCTTCTATTCTGTACTATTGGTCTACATGTTTATCTTGATGAAAATACCATGCCATTTTTGTTACTATAGCTCTGTAGTATAGTTTAAGGTCTGGTATTCCTGCTTCACTCTTCTTATTAAGGATTGCTTTGGTTATTCTGGGTCTCTTATTTTTCCAAATGAATTTCATGATTGCTTTTTATTTCTATAAAGAATGATGATGGGATTTTAATTGGAATCACATTGAATCTGTTTAGCGATTTGGGTAGTATGGACATTTTGACAGTATTAATTTTGCCTATCCAAGAGCATAGGGATCTTTCCATCTTCTAAGGTCTTCTTCAATTTTTTTCTTTAGTTTTCATTTTAAAGTTATTTCACCTCTTTTGTTGATTCCCAAGTTTTTGTTTTTGAGGCTGTTGTGAATGCAGTAGTTTTCCTAATTTCTCCTTCAGAGGATTCATCACTGATGTATAGAAATGCATTTGATTTATGGGTATTGATTTTATATCCTGCTACTTTGCTGAATTCATTAATTAATTCTAGAAGTTTTCTGGTAGTTTCTTGGATCCTCTAAGCATAGAATCATGTCAGCAGCAAATAATGATAGTTTGAGTTCTTCTTTTCCTATTTGTATCCCTTTAATTTCTTTTGTCTAATTGATCTAGCTAGAGTTTCAAGGACTATGTTGAATAGAAGTAGTGAAAGAGGGCATCCCTGTCTTGTTCCAGTTTTTAGAGGGAATGCTTCCAATTTTTCTCCATTTAGAATGATGTTGGCCTTGATTTAGCATAGATAACTTTTACAATGTTGAGGTATGTTCTTCCTATTCCTAGTTTTTCTAGTTTTTGAACATGAAAGTTTGCTGTATTTTGTCAAATGCTCTCTCTGCATCAATTGATGTAATCATGATTCTCATCTTAAGTCAATTGAGGTGATGAATTATATTTATTGATTCCTATATGTTGAACCAACTTTGCATCCCTGGAATGAACCCCACTTGATTATGGTGCACTATTTTTTTAATGTTTTTGTATGCATTTTGCCAGAATTTTATTGAGAATTTTTGCGTCAATGTTCATCAGGGATATTGGTCTGAAATTTTCTTTGCTTGATGTGTCTATGCCTGGTTTTGGTATCAGGATGATACTAGCTTCATATAATGAGTTTGGAAGGGTTCCTTCCTTTTCTATTTCATGGAATAATTTGAGGGGTATGGGTATTAACTCTTCTTTGTAGGTCTTGTAGCAGTCAGCTCTGAATCAGTCTGTTCCCAGGCTTTTTTTGGTTGGTATAGGCTTTTGATGGCATCTTCTATTTCTCTGTTTTGAAATTGATCTTTTTAAATTGTGTATGTCCTCTTGACTCAGTTTGGGTTGATCACATGCCTCTAGAAATTTGTTGATGTCTTTGAGGTTTTGTTTTACTGGAGCATAAGTTTTCAAAATAGTTTCTAATTGTCTTCTGTATTTCAATAGTATCTGTCATGATACTTCCTCTTCATCAAAAATTTGAGTTTTCTCCCTCTTTGTCAATTTTATTTATTGTTTCAAAGAACCAGCTTTTTGTCAATTTTTTTGGAATTATTTCTTTTGTCTCAATTTCATTGATCTCCGCCCTGATTTTAATTATTTCCTGTTTTCTACTACTTTTGGTGTTGGTTTTTATTTTTCTAGGACTTTGAGGTATAAGGTCAGGTCATTTATTTGTTGACTTTTTCTTCTTTTAATGAATGAGCTTAATGCAATTAACTTTCCTCTTAGCACTGCTTTCATTGTGTCCCAGAGATTTTGATAAGTTGTGTTGGAGTTCTCATTTACCTCTAAGATTTTTATTTTTTACCATCTCCATTATGTCTTCTGTTACCCATGTGTTATTCAATAGTGTATTGTTTAACTCCAGGTGTTGGAGTAGCTTCTCTTTTTAATTTTATCATTGATTTCTAATTTCATTCCATTTTGGTCTGATAGAATGCAGGGTAATATCTCTATTTTTTAAAAAAATATTTGCTAAGACTTGCATTGTAGCATGACATATGGCTTATTTTGGAGAAGGATCCATGTGCTGCAGAGAAGTGTATTCCTCATTGATGGATGGAATATTCTATATATGTCTGTTAAGTCCAATTATTGATTGTATTATTGAGTTCCACAGTTTGTTTAGTTTTTGTTTGGAAGATCTATCTAGTGATGAGAGAAGTGTGTTAAAGTCACCCAGTATTATTATGTTGTGGTCTCTTTGGTTCTTGTATTTGAGAAGAGTTTGTTTGACATACATAGATGCCCCATTGTTTAGGGCGTAGATATTTATGTCTTGTTGATGTATGAATCCCTTAAGCAGTATGAAATGTCCTTCTTTATCCCTTTCCATGAGGTTTGGTTTGAAGTCCACTTTATTTGATATGAGGATGGAAGCCCCTTCTAATTTACATGGTCCATGTGAGTGGTACTTTTTTCCCACCCTTTCACCTGGATGTCTTTTCCTGTGAGATGAGTCTCTTTAAGGCTACATATTGTTGGGCCTTTTTTTTTTTTAATACAATCTGTCAGTCAGTCTATGTCTTTTAATTGATGAGTTTAGGTCATGCACATTCAGGATTATTATTGAAATATGATTTGTATTCCTGGACATTTTGGTTTATTTTTGGTTTTTAACTTGATTTGGTTTCTCCTTTAACTAGCCTTTCCTTTAATGTAGTTCCTCCCTTTGCTGGTTTTCATTGCTGTTTTTCATTTTCTCCTCCTAGAATATTTTGCTGAGGATGCACTATAGTGCAGTCTTTCTTGCTGTAATTTTTTTTTTTTTTTTACCATGAGGTTTTTATTTTGTCATCAAATCTGAAGCTTAATTTTGCTGGATTTGGATTTGGCATCCATTTTCTTTCAAAGCTTGGCATATTTTGTTCCAGGCTTTGAAGGTCTGGGTTGAAAAATCTGCTGATATCCAAATTGGCCTCCCCTATATGTGATCTAATTCCTCTCTCTTGCAGCCTTTAAGATTCTATCCTTATTCTGCATGCTAGGCATTTTCATTGTAATGTGCCTTGGTATAGATCTGTTGTAATTTTCTACATTTGGTGTCCTGTAAGCCTCTTGTATTTGATTTTGTAATTCATTCTTCATTTTGGAGAACTTGTCTGATACTATTTCATTGAAGAGATTGTGCATTCCTTTGGAATTTCTGTGCCTTCCTCTATCCCAATAGCTCTTAGATTTGGTCTTTTGATGCTATCCCATAATTCTTGGATGTTCTGCTCATGGTTTCTTACCATCTTCACTGTGTGGTCAACTTTATTTTCAAGATTGTATACTTTGTCTTCATTATGTAACATTTTGTCTTCCAAGTGATCTAGTCTGTTGGTGATGTTTTCTATTTGGTTTATCGTTTCCTTTATTTCAAGTATTTCTAGTCCCCTCCCCCATCCCCCCGAATCTCCATCTCTTTCTTGAAGTACTCTTTTGCTACCTATATTTGCTCCCTTAGCTCTTGGTTGGTGTCATCAATGGTTACCTGTATTTGCTCATTTAGGTCATTCTTTAATTCACAGATCATCTTAATTATGTACATTCTGAACTCCTTCTCTGACAGTTAATCAACTGTGCTGTTCATGGATTCTGTTATTGTAGTATCTTGGTTTGTTTGGGGGGTTTCCTCCCTTGTTTTTTCATGTTGTCTATATGTCTTCCTTTCTTATAGTATGGATCTGAGGTACTACAGTTTCTACCCTATAATCTTGTAGTGTCCATGCAGATTATCTGTACCTCACCTTGATGTTGGCCTTCCAGATCCTGCCAGTGTCCCGCAATGCATGCTACTGCAACTAAAGGCGGTGGTTGCAATAGCAGAGTTAACTCAAGATAGCATTGGGGGTGTCCCAAGATAGATGCAACCACTTTCAGAGATGGGGCTGAAAGGGTGGGCCTTACAATGGCTTTGGGCTGCCTGTTCCAAGATACAGCTGCTTCTAGGCCCTGACTGTTGTTGTAAGGTGAAGGGTACTGTGTGGGGAGGGCCATGGTTGCTGTGTCCCAAGATGGAGGTGGGCTAGGCCTGGGCTCCCAGGTGGGCCCAGAGGGTGGTGTTGGGCCTGACCTGGACCTAAGCTCCTGCATGGGTCAGCCAGTTGGTGGGGGCAGTCCTGCACCCTAACTTGGGTCTGAGTTCCCCTATGGGTGGTGGGGGCAGACCTAGGCCTGGGCTCTGGAGTGGACCTGCTGGTCAGTGGAGGTGGTCCTGCGCCAGGGCCTGGGCTACCACATGGGTGGCAGGGTAGGTCCTAGGCCTGGGCCTGGACCCATAGGTAGGCAGGTCGGGGGAGGCAGTCCGGAGCTGGGTCCTGATCTCCAGCATGGGTCTGCAGGTCGGCCTAATCTGGGCCTGGGCTCCCATGCAGGTCAGCAGAGGTGGTCCTACTAGTGGTACAATCTTAATCCATTAACTTGGGAGGCTACGGCAGGAGGATTGCAAGTCCAAGGCCAGCCTGGTCAACTTAGTGAATCCTGTCTCAAAATAAAAAATTAAAACAGATGGGGAAGTAGCCCAGTTAGCAGAGCACCCCTGGGTTCAATCCTCAGTACAAAAAAAGAAAAACATAAAAGGGACAGAGAAGGCCCATACTGGATCAAGTTGAACAGGTCACAACAGTTGGACAAAAGAAGAAGATGAGGTAGATCTGTCAGTGAGCAAGGCCCACCCTTTAACAGCCCAAGGCATGAAACTGGTGGGCAAGAGTTATCCAGCTGGGAGAAGCAGTGTGTTGGTGGGAAGGAAGCAGAGACCCAGAATTCCTTCCCTATAGGGTAACTTGCTTCCATCTTTTCCTTCCTTTTATAATTGCACTGTTAAGGGTGTAGTCAACTAGGCACAGGCCATGTCACTGCTCCGGATCTCTGTTGTTATGGCAGGGCTATGTTTCTTTCATATCCAGATATAGTCCCCTGAGGAATGCTTCTAAGAACCATGAAATAGGTCAGTGATAAAGTTGACTCTAAGGAAACACTCATCAAGAATCTTGCCCTGTTCCAGTTTTGACTGGGAAATAGGCTTAGTCATATTGTCCACGCTCTGCAAGTTGGGCTGTGATGAATCCAACACACCATATTTGAGCAATGGAAATGTAGGATGAAGAATGCAGTCTCATCAAAAATCTCTACAATTTTTAAACAATAAGTCCCCACAGAGAATTGTAATCTAAACCTTCAATCCTCCTGTCTTCTTTGTTGGCTCCACCTCAGCCAGAAAAAACAAACAAAAAAAAAAAAAAAAAAAAAAAAAAAAAAAAA
>NW_025999871.1:316378-318039 GCF_001458135.2 Marmota marmota marmota
AAAAAAAAAAAAAAAAAAAAAAAAAAAAAAAAAAAAAAAACAGAATCCTCCCTACCCAGAACCCGTAAGCATTGAGTAGTCTGTGGTCCTTCAACTGTCACTAGGTCTGAGCAGCTGGCCCTGGTACTGGCTAACTTCTCCCCTCTGCTAAGCCTTGATGAACCAAGCGGTACTCTTGTGAGATGCACCTTAGTCAGCTTTCCATCACTGTGAAAAAATGCCTGATAGAATAAACTTATAAGAAGGAAAGGTTTACTTTGGCTCATGGGTTCAGAATTTTCAGTTCATGGTCACTTGGTTCTATTGCCTTGGACCTGTGGTGGCATGGTATGTCATGAAGGGAGCACATGGTGGAGGCCCATTCACCTCAGGATGGCTAGAAAAAAAGAGGGGAGAGAACAGGGGGGTGGGGAGGGAAGGAGGGAGCCTTCTCTGAGGTCTAAATATCCTCTTCAAGGTCACATCCCTAATTTTCTCCCACTGGGCCCCACCTCCTAAATGTTCCACAACCTCCAAATAACACTGTAAGCTGGGGACTAAGCCTTTAACACATGGGACTTTGAGGGACATGCAAGACCTAAACTATATAGCAGCACATGTCTTTAAGCAACAAAGAAACAGAAGGGCATATAAGAACATTCCAGCTCCAACATACACATACACACACATATATGAGAGGGAAAGAACAGAAAACTTTCCTAGAGGATTCTCAGTTGCACAGCAGCTTCTTACCAAAGTACCTGCCATCATCTCAAGCAGAGGTGATACTCCAGGAAGGGAACTGTGCAGGCAAGACCCACCTACTGGGTTCACCTGAAGAAACTTCAAACCTCACTGAGGATGTAGCTCAGTTGGTAGACTGCTTGCCTAGTGTGTGTGAGGCTCTGGTTTTAATCCATAGCACTACAAAAAACAATAGGTGAATGCTTTTTCAAAGAAACTTTACACCCTTGCAAACATGGGGAAGTAGAGTACACCGAGGGAGGGAATAAAGAAAAGTCAAAATCTACCTTTTTATTGAAAAATAATAATTACATATAGTTATGGGGCATAATGTGATATTTTGATATATATATATATTTTACAATGATCAAATCAGGCTAATTAACATACCTATCACCTCACATTTTTTTTTTTGTAGTGAGAACTTATTTTTTTCCAGTTGTAGATGGACACAACACCTTTATTTTATTCGGTTTTTAATTTTTTTATGTGGTGCTGGGGATCAAACTCAGTGCCTCATGCATGCTAGGCAAGCACTCTACCACTGAGCCATAACCCTGGCCCCAGCAATTTTAAAATACTATATTCAATATGTAATTATTAACTGTAGTTACACAACAGATTTCAAAAAGGATCAGAGAGATGGTGTGATCAACAGACACAAAGTTAGAAAGTTCAGGAGATATAATATACTGTTCAATGTGATGGCTACATTTAATGTATTATATACTTGAAAATAATGAAGAGCAGATTTTAAGTGTTCTGAACACACACACACACAACAAAAAAAAACTAAAGAAAATGGTGGATTTTAGATGTTAATTGGTTGAATTTGGCTATTACACAATTTTAAAACATCATGCTGTAACTATATATATATATATATATATATATATACACACACACACACACACACACACACCATATATATATATATA
>NW_025999871.1:318648-361052 GCF_001458135.2 Marmota marmota marmota
TATTATTCTTTATTAAAAAAAATAACCTTAAGCCAGACAAAGTGGTGCACACCTGTAATCCCAGTGGCTTGGGAGGTTGAGGCAGGAGGATAATAAATTCAAAATCAGCCTCAGCAATTTAGTGAGACCCTAAGCAACTAAAAATAAAAAGGCTGAGGATATAGCTCTGTGCTTAATACCCCTGAGTTCAATTCCCAGTACCAAATAAATAAATACAATTTAAAAATAAAAATAAACTGGGTGTGGTGGTGCATGCCTGTAATCCCAGCAGTTTGGGAGCCTGAGGCAGGAGGATCGTGAGTTCAAAGCCAACCTCAACACTTAGCAAGGCCTAAGCAAATTAGACCATCTCAAAATATAAAAAGGGATAGGGATGTATCTCAGTAGTTAAGCACCCCTGGGTTCAATCCCTAGCACCAAACAACAAACTACATTCTTCCAGTGTAATTGAAATATTATACCCCATGACCAACATCTCCAATTCCCACCACCTGCCCCCGGTCCCTGGAAACCACCATTCAACTCTCCATTTCTATGAGTTCACCTTTTTTAGATTCTTCATATAGAACAGTCATCCCTCAGTATGCATGGGGGATTCTCTTCAGATACCAAAATCTGTGAATGTTCAAGTTCCCTCTATAAAACACTGTAGTATTTGCATATAACCTCCACACTTCCTCCCATATACTTTAAATCACCTCTAGATGACATGATCCCTAATGCAAAGCAAATGCTATGGAAGCAGTTGTTATAATATATTGTTATACTATGAAACATCAGTACACATTTGCTGCAGACGCACTGTTTTCTCCATATTTTTGATTTGTAGTTGGTTGAATCCATGAATACAGAACCTGCAGATGTAGGTGGCTGTTATTTGTCTTTCACTACATCTCATTGGTTTCAAACTGGGAGAAATCTGTCAGGTATGTCTGCTTTTATTCTCCACCTTTTGTTGTTCATTCACTTGGAAACCAGGCTCCACTCTGGAAAGCCCACAAGCTTCCACATGGTCGTCATGGAGAAGCATCCTTGGTATTGCTCTCTTTCCAGAGCCCTCTGCTTGTGGGCAAGGCACTTACCCTGACCAGTGGAAGGTGGTACAGCAGTCTACCCATATCTGAGGAATACATTCCAAGAATTCCAGGGAATACATGAAACCTCAAATAATGCCAAACTGTTTCCCCCAATATGTCCTACATGGTTGCCACACAGTGCCAGAGTTATCTTCCATGTTTTAGGCCCTGGTGCCTCCTTTTCATTACCAGTCTTGTGGTTTGGGACCATTCTTAAGTAAAACACATGTTATTTGAATACAAGCACTGCAATACTGAAAGTCAATCACACAGCTATGTTACTGACAGGTGGGTAGCTCATACAATGTGAATGCACTAAACAAACGGATGATTTACAACCTGGGTAGGATGGAGTGGAAAGGCACCACATTTTATCACATTACTGAGACTAGCATGCAATTTAAAAATTATGATTTATTTCTGATATTTTCCATTTATTATTGTTTAAATCAAAGTTGACCACATAGAGCAAAGCCATGGATAAGGTGGGACTATGGTAATTAGATCAGTAGGTCTTGGCTTTTCAGGAGGGTAGGTGGCCCATGAGTAGCAAATGCCCCCTTGAGAAAACAAGGCTCAGGCCCTCTGGGTGTGGCCACAGAAACCACTATGTTCATAGTAACAAAGGTGGCTTTTCTCTTATCTCATAAGCAATATTCATTCCAGAAAACCCCTTGCAAGGTGATGAATAATCACTACCTTTTAAAATGTATTTTCCATTGGAATTATTTCCCCAATGACCAACAAAACATATACATCAAAGTCCTAGCTTATAATGCAAAGTTTCCCAGACCAAATAGTCGATTAAAAGTGTAAGAAACAGCAGAGAGAGTGCACACACTAGTCAGCTATTAAGAAACCACAGGCTGTCTGCAGGCGAGATTTGACCAGTGTGGGACTTATTACCATGGCAGCACAGGGGTGGCTGGCAAGCTATCCCTGCCACAAAAGTCAAGGCATGCTTCTGTGTCATGGTAGGGGTATTCTAAGATACTCCCCCAAAGTTAGCTCCTCCCATTGATGAGCCTGTTTCAGGGGTATCAATGTTTTCCCTCCACCTGTCATTTCTGCAGGTGACAGATGATTAAGGAATATTTCAGAGGAATCTACAGGCTTCAAAGCTGATTTCAAAAACAGAAAAATGTCCCAGGTCCTTCTGTTTGCATCAGTGACTATG
The DNA here is from genome assembly GCF_001458135.2 of Marmota marmota marmota. NCBI lineage: Eukaryota > Metazoa > Chordata > Mammalia > Rodentia > Sciuridae > Marmota > Marmota marmota. The sequence continues at coordinate 320,902 of NW_025999871.1, forward strand.
GCCCAACCAAAGAGGTGGCCAGGAGTAAGGCCTGATCACCTGGGGAGGCTACATGAACTTTCCTCTTCCCTGACTCTACTATCCTGGCTTCCCCAGGACTGGAAGGAACCATGAGGAGCCCCAGTGCATAACATTTCCATGGTATGGGATCAGGGACCCATACCATGTCACTTAACTGAAGCAAGATTTGGGTCACAGATCAGCTGTTTCACAGTGTGCTCTGCAAGCTCCCAACCTACGCACACCCAGCCTCTTGCCTGTGTGGGAAGTCTCTTCTCCACCTGGGCCTGTGCCCTAGTGCTTATACTGTGGTGAGGGCAAGGTGGGGTCAGACCACAAAGTAAGGGTGCCAGCCTGGGTGGGCCTTGGGGAAACAAAACACACAGCCTCAGTTCTTGTTCTCAGCCCAGCACTGTGGCCTAGGAGACCATGCCAAGAGGAAATTCCTAAGACATAAAATGGAGTCAGGCATTGAGGGGGCATGATATTCTCAGGACCCATCAGCCAGAGCAGGAAGTTGGCTGCACCTCTGCCTATTAGCTGAGCAAACAATGCATCTCAAGAAGTTGGGGTGAGGCCCCAGCACTGGGTATATGAAGCCCTCAGGGCCTGGCTCTTGTTTAAGGTCCCGAGGGCATCCAATAAGTCCTACTCTGCCATGAAGCTCATCATCACCTTCCTGGTGTTCTACCTGTCCCTGCTCAACTATGGTGAGTGGCCTTGGCATAGGATGGACCTGCCACAGACGTCTGCTCTTCCCTGGCCCGTACTCCAGACAGTCCTGATGCTGCTGCCTCTGTAGTGCACAAGGCTACTCATATTGGTCCTTTCTGCTTTGTCTCTGGTGCTCTGGCTGTTCCTTCCAGGGTTTCCTGTCTTTTTCCTTCCTGTGGCCTTAGAAACCTTCCAGGGTCAGCCATGCCCGAGAGACCCCTTAGGCTTTCTCTCACCACACTGCCTGCCTAGGTTACTCATTTCACCCACCAACACCAGGCTTTCTCCAGTCTTGGACTAGTCCAAGTGTCAGCCCTGATTTAGGAACAACCATCTGTTCTCTGTCTGGTGAATGCCCCCTCAACCTCCAAAGCACAGTAAGAATGTACTCTCCCCTGGAAAGCCTGCCCTCTAGCCTATGCAGAGATCACTTCTTTCTCCACCTCCAGACCACTTCCCATAGATCTCTTTGCAGCCATCTCCTATTTACGTGGCCACTTCTCCCTATTTCTGCCCGTCTCGCAGACTTGGCACAAGGCAACCATCTGTGAGGAAATAGGGAGATGGTCTGGGCAAGCTTTGAAACTTCCCTTTGAAAGTGTCCTCTCAAAGAAACAGGTCCTCAGCTAGGCCTCTCGGAATCCACTGTGTACAGGTGTGAGTTCTTCCTATGTGTTGACAGGTGACGGTTTCTTCGTGGACTCGGTGGTTAAGCCTGTAGCCCAACCTGTAGCTGCTGTAGCTCCTGCTGTGGAAACTGTGGCTGGGGCTGTGCCCAAACTCCCTTTCACCTACTTCAACCCCCTGAAGATCATGCTGGCCAGCCTGGGCATCCCAGTGGAGAACCTAATTGAGGGTTCCAGGAAGTGTGTCACTGAGCTGGGCCCTGAGGCCGTGGGGGCTGTGAAGACACTGCTGGTAACAAAGGCAACCTAGGAACCCCTTCCTGTGTTGCTGTCCCTCCCTGGTTTCTCAAAATTGTTTTAAGAGGCATCCAGTTCTGTTAGGGAGACCGTGCTTCTTGTCCTGCTCCAACAAGCCATACTCCTGGAGTGCTGTGACCTTGGGTATGAATCAGGTTGACCATATGTGAGCTATGGGGGCTGCAAAGGGCCCAAGTGGGGCACAGTAAGGACACATCTCACAAGGAGGCTGCCAGTGGGCTGTGGCATTTGTCCTGGTGCTCATTCCCCATTTACCATCTAAGAACCCTCCCTGGGGCCAGCAGCTGTGCGTGCCTTCCTGACTTGAGTAGCCTCAGATGCCCAGGGCCTCATGTCAGCTCTCCCTGGTAGCAGTGAAGCGGAAGGGGCACACTCAAACTTGTTTTCTCTTTTCCAGGGGGCACTGACATTCTTTGGTTGAGCCAAGGCAGGATTAACTCTACCTGAGGACAAGAAGCTACCCACTGGCAAGGGCTAGAAATCCAGCCGCTGGTCCTGAAAACGGCCACATCCTTTATCTTCCTTAATAAACCTGGCTAAGAGCAGTTTTGCAGTTGTTTTTTTCCTTCTGAAAGTCAATCCCCATAGGGGACCAAGAACACCTAATACTCCAGATTAGGTAGGTAGGTAGGGTGTTTGTGAGAAGGAAGGAGGGAGGGAAAGAGAAGCTGGGGAGAAGATGAGGGAGAGAGAAAGAAAGGGGAAGAAAGCCAGCCAGAAATTAAAGGTGACTGGAATTCAGTTAAATTGGGCGTGGAAACTGGGAAATTTTTCTTTAAACATTTTGCAAAATTGACATTATAACCATGTAAATATTCTACATTGCTACAAAAGACCAAAATGTTTTAAAAGGCAACCTCTAAAGTTGAAATAAAAACAAGAAACTTAAGTTTCTTTTAGTGGCAAAAGCACTATAGAGCATCTATTTCAAGTAATGTGAAAATACAGTACTATACATCATGGGGGATGCTATCCCAGCCCCATTCTTTACGTGTTGTTATGAATCATACACTATGTGAATGCCATTGAAACCTGAGATTTCTGGAACAGCTAAAAGGAGATACTAATTTATATCATTAAGGTTAAGTAAAAACGTTAAGAGACGAGTGCTCCATGTCTGGAGATGTTACAGATATGAAGAAAAGAGGCTGGGCTCAACAGCATGGTTTCCAAGAAAGCAGCAGACTTTTAAACAATGCTATCTGCAGAAAGCTCAATATGATCCCACATAGACTAGAGTATCTTCAAGGACAAATCCCTTCAGATTCCCAGAAAAAAAAAAAAAAAAAGTCTATTCTTTCTGTAGTCAAATGAATCTTTCAGAGGTTTCCCAAACCACTGTTTATCAGCCAATCAAGAGAGCTAAATCTGAAACCATGGTATAAACTTCTATTTTTGTCAGCCCTTTACATGTACCTCTGAATTTCATGCATTTCTACTTCACAGGGTAATTATTTTATATGTACTGGCAGCAACATACAACAAATATTTAGTGTTAAAAAAAAAAAAGTAGGGCTCGAACTGACCCATTTTATCTTGGGGGACAGGTTCTCATCTCTGTTCCCTAAAGACCCTAGAAATTGACTCATTAGTAGAAGACAGAATTCTTGCATCTAGATTTTGGTCTCTAGATATTACTTCCCACTTTAGGAACCAGGAATCGTTGGATCAATGGCTGATTCCAGGTCTGGAGCAAGAAACAAAAAAGAATTTCTCATAAGAGGAGGCTGCTACCAAGATTATCAGAATTTACCCAAAAGACACAAGAAGCCAATCTGAATAAAGCTCCCATCAGCTGAAGATGAGTTAATTTAGAACACTAGTAATGGTAATGGCTGCACCAGACAAAATTCATCCAGTGTTATAAATGCACATATATTTGATAGAGGGGAGGGAGAACCTGCTTATTTCGTTACCTTTGGAGGACACAGGGAAACCAATTCATTACTTTGAAAACTGATAATCTGTGCCACAGATCACCAACATTTGATTTTTTTGTTTCACAAAATATAAACAAAGGAATGATAAAAATAGGCAGTCACTTTTAAACCTGTAGTAAATCAATGGATATAGGGATGTTGATAAGGTTGCTAATACCACAGAAAGATAATACACACAACATACACCTAATAAAAGTATATAACACCTTTGAAGCAGTTAGTCTTAGATCTGTCTGGTTTTGATATCAGTGTAGTGATACTGGACTCAGGATGGGTTGTTTTCCTTCTCTATTTTTAAGAATTTAAAATTGATATCTAATGTTAGTAGTAATGTCCTCCCCTTCATGTGTGCAGTTGTGGTATTTTTCCTGTTCAACTTAAAGGCTCACAAATTTTGCTGATCTTTCCCAAAAAACCTAACTTTTAGATTTTGATTTTTCCATGTTATTCTTTTTTATTCTATGAATCTCTGCTCTAATCCTTAATCCTTGTTATTTCCTTCTTAACACTTGCTTGCTTTAGATTTGGTTGGCTGTTTGTCTTACAATGAAATGTTCTTTGAATTCTGTCTTTAACATAAGTCTTTACAACTATAATTTTCCCTTTAAGCATCATTTTGATGCATACCATGTTTTAGTATGTTATCTTTTCACTTATTTCAGAGAATGCTCCAATTTCCTTTTTCTTTGACCCACTGTTTATTTAGGAATGCTTTACCTTCCCTATAATTCTGAAGTTCCCAACTTTGTATCTAACTTTGTCTCAGTGACTGGAGAGTATACTCTGTATAATTTCAATCTTCAATTTAGGTCTGAATTAGGATATATATAGTATAGCAACCCCAGCTGTCTCCATAAAATACTCAGATAAATAAATATCATATAATGTTACTGATCATCAGTAAATGTTGGTTACAATCAAATCCATTCTTTGACATCAACTGGCTATTAGTTTATGTATAATATGAACAAGTAATGAAACGATTATCTTATACGATATAACAGGTAAAAATGGTCCTATAATCAAGTTTCATTTAACAAAGAAATATTTTACTGTGCCAGTCACACTACTCATACATAGTTCAAGTGTTCAAAAGTCTCTCACGGTTCAAGTCTGCTAACAAACAGAGTTAATCCTTCACACAAGAAAAAAAAATGTGTTTAGAATTCTTGGATCCCTTTGATCTGTTAAGTATTGCTCTATTTATATACCTTCTAATGCTTAGTCTTACCAGTAACCTCTTTGGAAGGCAGTTTATACCTAAAATCATTTTCAGTAATATAAAAAGCCTTAAGAAACAAGCTTTTAAAAACAATTTACTTTCTGTAATTAGTTATTTAGTAAGGGCTAAATCTGAATTTAATTCAGACTAAAATCTGAATTAAAAGTAACATGAAATGGTGTAACAAATGAAAAAAATCTTTTAACTAAATACCTTTGTCAAATCAATAAACGAAAGTGGAGGGCCAAGACACAGCACACACTGAATCAGGGTCTACTCTAATGAAAACAATGAGTCTTAGATAAAACTCACTTACTGTCTCTTCACCCACCTGCAAGGTAGAAATTGAGGTTCTCATTAATTCTATTTCAAATTCCCCTTCTTTCTATTCTTCTCTGCAAGCCCTCATCAGTTTAAAATATGTCAACTGAACCACACCAGAAGCCAGCTTAGTCTGACACCAATTAGTCTTATTTTTTTCAATCCATTCAACACAGTATTACTTGGTGGTATCTTCCTAAAACAAAAATCTAGCAATGCTACTCCCATTTAAAACCTGTGTGTAGGGCTGGGGATGTGGCTCAAGTGGTAGCGCGCTCGCCTGGCATGCGTGTGGCCCGGGTTCGATCCTCAGCACCACATACAAACAAAGATGTTGTGTCCGCCAAAAACTAAAAAATAAATATTAAAAAATTCTCTCTTAAAAACAAAAACAAAAACAAAAAACCTGTGTGGCTCTTTACATCACCTACTGGATGAAGTTCAAACTTTTGACATGTTGGTCATGTTCTAAAGGCACCTCTGACTTTACTCATCATGTTCCAGTCCAGTCACTTCACTGGTGTACTCTGTACCCATTGGCACACATTATGTTCAAAATCCATTGCATTTATAGTTAAAGATATTCCAAAAGGCCTTTATTAAGAGTTCCCATTATTCATCCTAGAAAGAAGTTCTTGGTCCTTCAAAATACAGCTCAGAGATTACCTCTGAGAGATTTTTCAGGCTTATGTAGATTGTTGCTCCCTACATAAATGGTGTATCTTTAGCACTTACTACATTAGATTATAATGATCAACTAGGCACAAAGATTGTACCTGTAAACATCTACTTCCAAACTAAGCATAACATCTACAATTCCAAATGTTATGTAATTCTCAATTACAATTGAGTCTTGCATCAGTATACGACCAACAAAAGTGGTTTGACATTAACCATCATGATTCACCAATGGATCAATGATATGTAGTCCTTTCACCCACTGAATCTGTACCCAGCAGCTTAGATTCACTTTGCTAATGAAGCTGGAAAGTACCGGACAGTAAGAGTTCTTGAAGCCCATATCTGGTCACATTCAGAGAGTAAGCAAAAGTTTCTTGAGTTAGATCCAAAATAATTTAATAGCATTTGGACAGACTAGAGAGATTGGAAGTTTGCAGCTAAAACAAAACAAAACAAAATATCTTATTTATGTGGAAATGTTACATATGCTAAGGGAACCACAGAAACTGGTTTTTAATCTACCCTATAATCCAGCACTTTTCTAAATTCTTAGCTACAGACTGGCTAGACTCTAAACTTAAAGAACTTAATAATATTCTGACTTATGGCTATTATACAGGGCAAATTTACTTATAAAATATTCTTCAAATCATCCTGAATTCTACCAAAAGTCATTTTTTACTAAATTTTTGCAAAGTATCCTGTTATGATAAAATTATCTTTGCAATATTTGTGAAAACTTATTTTAAAATTGACCGAAATTCGAAATAAGTAAATATTAGCCAAAAAGAAATCTTTGTATATACAAGGTCACACTGTTACCCAAAACCTGATGTTATTCTGAATATATTTCAATTCATGTTTCTTTAGGTACTTATTCCTCTAAAAAGAACACTGATTAGAATTTATAAAATAACATGGCACGCATACTTTCGTTATCTTTTTTATACTTGTTTTTGCACAATTATATGGCAAAACTAGTAGTAAGAATGGGACATCTCAGCAAACATTTATTTTCTCTAAACTGTCTTCTGATTCTAAATGATTTTTTTTTATCCAGCACCCACATGAAATTTACATTTACTGTTCTAGAACTAGTTCCTAAAAAGCAAATCAATGTTTTCTCAATTATAATTATCCCCACATCTGAAGACTTAAAAAGTCATACATTTTTAAAGGTTACACATACAACAAAATAAACATGTACCATGTAAAACATTTAATAAATTAGTATAATCCCAACACAATGTTTGCTACTGTATTTAAAAGCATTTATTTAAAATATGTCAACCTCCTTCCAAAAGACGTAAGACACATCAGTCCATTTCTTATATTATGAGGTATATGGCAACAACAAAAATCCTAAATTCAGAAAGATCATCAGGTGCCTAAATATAACATTGAACTTTGGCAAATATATGAGTGTTACACAGAATAAGACAGCCAATAAGGAAATACATATGTTTACACCATTTCCCCATATCGTGGCCCTGTCCCCATTTACTCGTCCCTTTGAAAGGGTGAGTTATAACCCTGTCCCAGATGACTGAAAATTTTAAATATGTGGTCTGCTGATTAACAGTTATTTTTCTCAAACCTAAGTACTACAACTATACAAATTACACTTTTAAAATATTTGAAACAGATATTGAATTTATTGGTTGGCTATGAGTAGGAAAATACATCGGTAAAGAAAAGAGACCCTGTATATAAATATAATACTAGCTAGTTACAATTTGACCAAATAGGTTCCACTGAAAAGAACAGTAAAAGCCCTTGTTACCACCAGTCCATATGGTATAAATTCAGTTTCCCATTACCCTTATCAAAGAGCTGCCTAGGCAAATGTGACATTCTTAGAGCTTAGTGCAGATAATGTGCTGGGTTTTGATATATGAATGGTAAACAAGAGATAGTCCAGTGCATTACACAATATAATGTACTGTGAGTAAAATGACTAGATACTCTATTTTAGACACCACATCAACATACCAGTTTTTAAAATTTATGTAACCAAAAAGAAGAGCAAAGCAAACATCTTAAAATACTGCTTTTGATTGGGGGAGAAAAACTTGCTTAAGGTGTTCTATGAATTATCTGCAATGTATGTACTGAATATTCTGAATGAATCATTAAAAGACTATTTTGCCTAGATTGGCTTTTGTCCTTATATGACATAGCCCCCAACCCTCTTATCATGATGGAAATTAATTCCGTAAGTTTAAATAGTAAAAATGTGGAACTCTAAAATTTGAATGTTATTTTTGAAAATCTGAATCTTAGAAGAGCTTTGAAATTACAATTTCAATATTCAGAAGTGCATTTTACCAAATTTAATGATGTCCTTAGGTTTCAAAAGTGCTAACCCTAAAAATGTTTTACTGGTTGTTACCAAATCAAATAAAAATACAAACAAAAACACATTTCTTGGAGATGTTCTTTGCTTATCTTCTGGAACTATTAAAGTTGCAATCAATTTATTTCTATAACTGTAGTTTAAATTAGACCATAAATTAATCTTGATGAACATTATTTTAAATTCTCAAAGCATAAATAATCACCACAAATATGGTAAACTGTACTTCAAGAGATTTACAACAAGGAATTGAGTGCCTCCAAATTTCTCATCTTTAAAACAGAAAACACGCCCCATATTTTCTGTAAAACATTCCTAATTTGGATTTATCCTACAGGAACACTGAAATTACATTATGGCAAAACATTAAATATGTTCCTGACAGAATTTCTGAAAAATAATCTACATTGTAAAAACAGACTAGTTTTATTGCATTTTAGTAAGTATAGATTACTGGAAATTATTCAGAACACAGAAAATATTAAAACACAAGACCTTGCTTAACAAAAGTATAATCTATTTTGGTGTGACTGTTTATTCTCTATAGACTCAAAATATTTTCTTTCTCTTTTGAAGGTTATTGTTGTAAATCTACAACACTCTTGGTTCAATTTATCACGATCTACATAGAGGCTGTTCAAGCTGACCCACAGAATGCGGTATGCCTGAAAGAGGCAAAACCAAGTATTTTCAAGACATAACAGGCCATTATATCTTAATATGCTGTCCCCAAATTCAAATATATTGTAGACAATAACAAATACAGATGAAAACATTATGTATAAAGCTCAAACCTTTAGCATCTAACAAGTGCACTCTAGTTCCAGCATCTATGAAAAGAATACATATTTCATTAACACATATAAAATGAGTTAAGTGCTCCTCCACTCCCTTTCCACAAAGCTCTCTGGACCCGTGATTACATAATGCAGGTCATAGGAAAAGCAGCTTCCTTGGTCTCATCAGTCCAACCAGCTCCAGCTCACCCTCACTGGAAAACTGGAAATTCTCATGATGCACACGTTACCAACACAGTGTTTAGGAAAAATAAGTAAACACACCTTTATTCACACTTAGAAAAAAAAGAAAAAAGAAACCAAACCAAACCAAAACTAACATACCATAAAAAGTTATGTACTGGTTCTACATGTTTTCCAATATACTTATTATAAACTGGATATGTTTGTGTCATTAAAACTTAAAAAAAAAAAAAAAGAAAGAAAGAAAGAAAGAAAAACCATCACAACAAAATCTTAAAATAAAAAAAATAAAACAAAACATAAAACTTAAAGGAAAAACCAGGTCCAAGACAAAAGATTCAAGATCAAAACCTTTGAAGAATTTCTTCAGGAAAAAAAAAGAAAAGAAAAAGAAAAAATCATTTATTTAAACAGTATATAATTTTATTTTTCTCTTAAAAAACAGAATAAGCACATTTAAGTGCTGAATGTTTTTCATAAAATTTTAAGTCATTATCCAAAATGACTCATTCTCTGTATAAAAATTGTTAATAACACTCAACAATTGTTTTCTTAATGCTCACATGGTGTCCTTTTGCTCCCCTGCCTGCAGTTGAAACAAAAGCAGTTAGCTCCCTCTGAATTCATTTGATTTTTGAGAGAAGAATGAATGAGAACAGAACATATACAATTTAACTTTGCACAGTTAAAGCTGGCTTTAATCTCAAATCTACTAATGGCACTATGGGCAAAACACAGGGTACATATAACTTTTATCTTGGTTGACACTAAAATGACTTAGTCACTTTAAAAATGATCTGAAGAATTGCCTTAGGGACCTGTTTTGAAAACACATCTAATTCATACTGCTTCATGAATGGAAAATTACTTTTTCTTAAAAAAGGAATGATTAAAAAAACATACATAAGGAATACATAGATAACCAAAAATAATTCACATGATAGTAGTATTCTGGGTGACAAACAGCACTGTATAATGACACCTAGAAGCAGTGCTTGGGTCTGGTGTACAAAGACCCAGGGACCCACCCTATGAACATATTCCAAAATATGATATTCAATGCTTCACAATGAGAAAAAAGCCACAGCTCATACAAAAGCATTTTCATAAAATTCTCACAAATGTTAAACAGTATTTAAAAAATATAAAAGAGGATGCACAGATTTTCTCTGCATGCACAGGCAGTGCTTGGTGAGAACAAATTTAGGCAGGCACAGTGGAGATAGGACAGGAAGTGTCTCAAAGAGGAGTTAAGAAGCTGTACCTAAGCAGCTATAAGTTTATAACTTAAAAACAGTTAAAGGTTTAAAAATATCAGAATGTACATATAATCAACCATCACATTCAGTCCATAAATGCCTACAGATCACTGTTCAGCTTATCTGTCCTGGTAGAGAGAGAGTTTTTGTAAAAATTCAGGAACTCATGAATAAGTTGCTGCTGGTCCAAGAAAATGTCCTAAGGTTTAAAGCAGACTTAGATTTAAAGAACAATTGTTCTCAATTTAAAAATAAAGTAGTACAAAAGGGCTAACAAAACCCTAACAGTGCAAATCATTGCAGAGAAAGTCTGTTGCAACTCTTTTACAAGCTGGCCTTCAGAACACAGGAAACAGGATTTAAAAAAGAAAAAAATTTAGCCTTAGTTTACAATACAATCATTTTCAAATCTGATTTTTTTAAGTATAAAAATTTCATAAATCAGGTCTTCTGTGGATCATATACAATCATCAAGGCTAAATTCTATATTTTACAAACAAGTCTGAAAAAGGAGGAAGTCTGGAAGAATGGTCTCTGGATGTTACTACTGGCCTCAAAAAAGTAGTGCTACAGATTTCTGTGCAAAGAGAATATGCTGTTCAAACATTTTCCTATTTCAAGGCATGAAAATATTATACTCGATAGAAGAAACAGGAAAATTACTTGTAACAAATTAAAGATAGGTGCAAACACACCAATCCCTGTCTAGCAGTATATAAAGCATATTGGGCTCAGAATTTGTCTGTTGCTAGCACCTGGCTTTCATACTTTATCCTTATTTCAAATAATCAGATTGAAAATTCAAATCATCATTAAGAAAAATCCCTAGTGGCAATACCTCACTTCCCTATATTCAGATTTTTCACAAGTTTACAAATAAAACTGAGGTTATCCTCTGTAGGTACTTGACTACCTCCTGCCAGGAAGGTGAATGCCATTAACTTGGGGCAGGAAAGGCAGTAAGAGCTCCAGTTGTGCAAAAAGTGAGAAGTGGTCGGAGGGGATAAGTGGGTGTGGGCAGCCACTGATATTATTCTCAACTAGCCAATGGTGGTCCAGAGGTCCCAGGATGCCTAAAGTGTTCAGTTGAGGTTTAGAATAGAAGATGTAGTCAATTATACCCTGAAAAACAAGAAACAAGAAAAAAAAAAAAAAAAAGACAAGGCCCCACATAAGATAACGCTGAAATACTGAATGTTTTCAAGACATACCCTTACATTCATGTTTGGTAAACAAAACAAATTTACTAGCTTATAGGAAGAGGTAGTATTATAGAAACCACATGGTCCCAAGAATGTCAAATTTAGCACAACAAAACATTCTTCCTATCTGGATCTTTACCAAATATACTATTGAAACTTTGTGATACTACCTCTGCTTCTCTTTGTTAATTTCCCCTTGCTCACTACACTACTACCATAGAAACCTTTTGGGTGGGTGGGGGAAGAAAGTATCTTGTAGATACTAAATTTTTTCCTGTCCCAGGGTTTACATACATGCTGTCTCTTCTGCCCCAAACACTTTCTTTTATTTGTCATCTGGTTAGTTACTCTTATTCTTCAAATGTTAGGTTCATTTTCCAAAGATATTCCTAAATCCTGCTCCCACTCAATACTTTGACCCATTGATTTTCTTCCCTTGCTAATGATCATCCCAAGTTGTAATTACATCTTCTTTTGTGTGACTGAAACCTACTACAGTCCTCATGTTGACTGTCCCCCAAAGGTCCATGTGTTTAAAGGCTTGGACTCTAGAGTGGAATTCTATTGGAGGTGATCCTATAGACCTGTAAGAGGTAAGGTCTTATGAGAGGTCCATAGGTCACTGAAGGCATGCCTTGAAGGAATTATGTGATCGGTATCCCTCTTCTTTCTTTTTCTCTGATTTTGCTTCCTGGTTTTTGAGGGAATCAGTTTGCTCTGCCATCCCCTCCCACCATAATATGCTTGCTGCTGCCTCACCAAAGATCCCAAAGCCATGGGGCTACTCAATCATGTACTAGAAGCCTCCAAAACTGTGAACCAAAATAAAACTTTATAAAATTATCTCAGGTATTTTGTTATAGTAACAGGAAGTTGACTAATATAAGACCTGTCTCTATAGTATCTAGCACATAGTTATGGATCTGCTGTTTTTGCCCTTCTCTTCCCATACTTTCAGCCCCTTCTCTACCTGCTTTTGGCCAAAAGCACTGAACCATACAAATGCCTTCTTCCTATCTCTATACTAGGAACAGAAATAAGAGGGAGGGTGAGTGGGGAAACAAACAAATCTATACTTTCTCCCACTCTTTGATTATTACTCTTGTCTCTCTTCAATCAGTCTGCCGAAGAATCTAAAAGGAAGGAGCTCTTAAGGACAACAGAAGTCATAATTTCTACATTTTAAGGTGCAAGAGCTCCTAAGACTCTGCCTAAACTCTCGTTTATATTCTAATAGACAAAAAAATGGAAACTGGGATGTAGGAAAACAGAAATGCAGAAAATAACTAAAAAAGGCAACTGAACAAAGTGACATAGCTCTAAACAATCAATGATCTCAAAAATGTGAGACGCTCCACTACTATAAGCTGTTAATTGTGTAAGAGACACAAATATATTTTAGAAACACTTAAAATTGGCTAATATAAACCATATTATGGCATTCAAAGAATTACAGTTTCATTTAAAATAGACTATAAAAGGATGCCTCATCTTACCTGATAGCAGTATTATAATACTGCATATACAGCTATTAGTAACGAACAAGTAAGAAACATAATTGCTCCCAAAAGGTAAAAGATAACTCAGGAACTGATTTACTACCATTACTTCATGTGACTTCTCATGTTGGGAAATATTTTAACAGTATTAAGAAAATAAAGATGAGACATTAATCATATATGGAATTCTACAGAAGAGCAATTAAAAGTATATTGCTTTCAAAGAATTTGCTTAATTCCAGTTTGAACACATACCTACATTTTAAAACTTACTGAAATGACAAGACTTGCTGGTAAAAGTGAGGTTTTTAAAAGCTTATGAATCTTAAGACACACCTTGAAATCAAATGTGTAATTTGTGTAAGGCATCAGGCCACTCTCATAGGCACTCTTTAACTTGAAACCATGAGTGATCCTTCCGTTGGTCATTCCATTCTTCCCATTGCAGCTGAAGTTTATAAGACTTTCATTATATCTCAGTTCCTTAAAGTCTTTATGATTTGTTTCTACTCCACCAGTGCTCAAATATTCTACAACACCTAAAATGAAGACGAACAAGGTTTCATTATTGTCAAGTATAACATACAGTGAGCAAAATATAATTTAAAAAGACCATGCAGAAAACAGAAATCAGTGGAGCAGAGTAAGGGAATTGAGGAGAAGAAAGAAGGGATAAGAAAGGGGAAAAATGGTGGAATGAATCTGATCAAACTTTCGTATGTACATATATGAATATACCACAATGAATTTTACCTTTATGTATGTCCACAATGTGCTAATTTTTTAAAAAAGCTATACAAATGAAATAGTTCAGTATAGTAGAGGAAGGGGAACAGAGGGAAGAAGGTGGGGATGAAAAAGGGAAGTACTAGTGGCAGAATTGGAGCAAATTATATTCCATGCTTGTATAATTATGTCAAAATGGACCCTAATATTATGTATAACTATAATGAACAAAAAATGCAATAGTAAAAAATTTTAAAAACCACTCACATTCCCACTTTCCATTTTTTTCATTTGCCATAACTTGTCCTAATCCATTTTTATGTAGTTGTAATCATAGTACCAATATTTTGTACTTTGTTTTATTCATTAATAACTAGCTCACAAACAGATGTGCCTCCTAATTACCTTTAAAGGCTGTAAAAAAAACAACTGGGTTGGGGCTGAGGTTGTAGCTCAATGGTAGAGTGTTCACCTGACATGTGAGAGGCACTGGGTTCGATCCTCAGCACCATATAAAAATAAATAAATAAAATATGGTATTGTGTCCGCCTACAACCCACCCCCACCCCCGCCAAAAAAAAGGGTTGGAGTCTAAACTAGTTCCTTGTTTTTCAAAATCCAGGTTATTGGCACTATTTAGAAAGAAAAAGATAACACCACGATCAACATCTTAGTACATAGGTTTTGCTTATGCTAACCTACTTCCAAGATAGTTAATCCTAATCTTGGGATTTTGTGTGTCATTTTATAATCCTGCCAATTATGAAAGAGAATGCCACCAGTTAATTACTGAGTTACTTCACCATCCTGGATACTATTTTTCGAATTTACTAAACATAAAATGCACTCTGCAAATATATTTTAATTTTCATGTAATTAGTTAGCAAGACTGGAATTTTCCCACATCTTTGCTATTGAAACACTGTACTTTTCTCTTCTTGCTTCTCAGATATTTTGTAGCTATTACAGAAGGCAGAAACATGTAGAGAAATTGCCAGAAAACAATCCTCAACTGCTTCAATAGCAGTATCCTGAGAGCCTGATGAGATGGACTAAGAATTACAGATCTTAGAAAACAAATATTAAGATTGTTTCTTTCTTCTTTGTGGCTCTTTTGTGATGGCAATAATGTGCTAAAAAAATTATCTATATAAACGTGTATATTGTATGATAGTATAAACAAGGAGCTGAAACACAAAGAACAACAACAATGTAGTTTGCTATTCTAAAGGCTATGGTTTATTCTCTCTACCATCTTCAGGTAAACTATTTATTCAAGATCAGGCTTTCTGTACTCTTCTACTTTAGGATAAAGATCCTTGCTCTTTTTTATTAAGATTAATTGACTGTAAATAAAGGATCTCAATTCCCACCTGAAGTGGTATTATTTCAAAATAACAAGTTGAGTATACCTTACCCAAAATGCTTAGAACCAGAGTGTTTTAAATTTAAGATTCTGGATATCCACATAAACATAATGATCCTGAGAATGGGACCCAAATCTAAACATAAAATTCACTTCTATTTTATGTACACCTGAAGGTTATTTTTCTAATATTTTAAATAACTGTGAGCATAAAACAAGGTTTCATGATGTAGAATTTTCCACTTGTGGTATCATGTCAGAGCTCAAAATTTTTGGATTCTGTGGCATTTCATATTTTTGGATGAGGGATGCTCAACCTATATCACTTATTCATTAAAGATGATTAATGTCCTCCCTCTTTAGGTTTCCCCAAATACTACCTTTTTCTTCCCCCAAAATGATTTTCCACTACACACACACAAAATTTAATACCTCCTCATGAATGCCACCACAAACTGAAATTTCATTTGGATTTAACTTGGAATTGTTAGAAACAATACATTATAAAAACATTTTAAGTCAAAAAACATTCATTCTACATAATAACATTCTTACCAGAGTCAGGCAAAGAATTAAGATCTGCACATAACACAAGTGGAATAGTTCCAAATTCTCCCAATGCATTGGATTTGAGACTTCGAGAAGCTTTATCAATAATGTTCTTTACTTCTGAGAGGAACATCATAGTTTGTACCAACTTTACATCAGAGTATTCAGGGTCCCAATGCATATGAGCATTAGCCACAAGAATAAGTTGTTTTTCTGTTCCAAGATGTGGCTTTCCAGCTACATTAGATAAAAAGGGAAAAAAAAAAAAAAAAAACAGACAAAACCCTCCCATCAGCCCACAGATTCTTAGAATCTAAAAGTAAGTGATATATATCTTAAGAGTCTCAGAACAGAAAAGAACCCTCAAATATATCTAATAATTTCCCACTTGATCAGTAACTATGCCATTCAACAAACCTTAGAAATAGATTATCTAAGCTTCAGGGCTGATACTTCCAACACAGTGTAAATTCACTATACACAAATAACCCATTCTTCCAACACAGTGTAAATTCACTATCTGTACACAAATAACCCATTCTATCTGGGATAGCTTGATTTTTAAATAGGTTTTTCCTCCTTGAAATATTTGGTTTTAGTTTATATGTCCTAAATTAAGCCTCTCAAAATTAAATGTAAATACTCTTTCTTGAGTATGTTTTGAGGCACCCATTAAGGTCCTTCATATGTGCTATCCTTCCCATTAAATATCCCCAGTTCTAATTGTTCAAGTGACAGAAGCTTTAGTTTTCAACAGGACAATTACTCTAAATATACTTTAAAAATGTTTTTTTTAGTTGTTGATTTTTATTTTACTTATTTACATGTGGTGCTGAGAATTAAACTCAGTGCCTAACTCACGCCAGGCAAGTGCACTACCACTGAGACACAGCCCCAGCCCTTCTCAATATACTTTTAATTTGAAGTAAGTGGCCCATTTCCCAGAACTCAAGACCTTTAACATAATTATTATAAGTAGGCCAGGAAGAGAAGTTTAGGTTACAGAACTTCCTTGCTGATAAGAAATTATAAATTCTTATCCCTGAGCAGTTATTTATTTTATATGAAAAATTCTTGGGAGCAAAAAATATATTTTTTTGACTTTATGTCTTTTCAAAGTTTGTAATAACTTTTCTGGGCAATGCTTTTTCATCTTAAACTTTGTGGTAAAGATGTAAAGTATTTAGAAAAGACAAATTCTCACTGAGTTTCTTCAGGTGTTAAAAAAGATCATTAATACATAATATGATTTCTGCTATAATTCCTTTGGAAGATGTCTAATCAGCTCTATTATATTTTGAAGGTCAATTTTACAGGAAGTGAAAAAGGTCACTCACATGACATTTCAATCAATTCCTTTCGAAGTTCTAGCAGTACTGCAACTCCAATGTTATCTTTTGTCATGACTCTGTTCAGCATAGCTTCAGACCCTTCTGAATTTGCCATTGCTAGCTGATTAAATTCAACAGTGTGTTTCTGAACCAAAGTAAATCTAAAACAAAAACAAAAACACACAAACAAACATAGAATTGGGAGTATCAAGATACCAGCTTTGTGGGAAATGTAGTTCTCCCAAACTTCCTTAGGAGAAATAACAGCACTTAAATCACGATGGAAAATCTTCCACACATTTAGCACCAAGATTCCCAAATCCATTTAAGGTTGTTTTTCAGTCTGTTACTGATACATATAATACTTTGAAATACCTTTACAAATTAATGAAGTCAACTTTTGTTTAGGTTTCAGGTTGGAATATTCTAGTTTTTAATTTTTAAAACTATTTTGCAAAGTATGGATTTAATAATCCCTCTCATATCTTAGAGGGAATGTTAACTACACAGTGCTTCAATTAACAATTGGAGTTAAAGCCCTAGTAAACACCTGAAGAAACAACAGCACTTTAAATATGTTTCCAAAACAAGATTAATTTTGATGATTAAAAACAAAACCCCAAGTTAATATCGTTCTCTGAGCAATAATGAATGTGTTTTAATCTTTTATTTGCCAATTAATTTCTGCACCCTTAGCTCCCACCCTGCAAATATTGTGAACATTTTCGTAAAAAACAAACAAACAAAAAAAAGGATGGACTTACTTTTCAGTCTTGAAGAATATTGCACAGCCATCAACATGTTTTCTTTCTTGTTCTGACATTGTCCTAGCTCGAGATTTAGGACTAAAGAATCCATTATAACCACGTTCTTTCAGTTCTACCAGAAAAAAACTGTAATATTGTTCTGTTTCAACCTCCTAAAAAATTGTAAACAGTAAAGTTACTTCACAAGACAAAATTAGCTCTACATATTAGCTCTGTAGTCACAGTTTGAAATCCTGAAGTAATTTTTTCAAAGGATTGAGATGCAGATTAAAGAGTAAAATATTTTTCCAATGTAATTTACCTGAAATCAACCAGAACAGATTTTATAAGTACCAAATGCCAAGGTCAATTCTTTGTTGTTTAGGAGTAACAAACGGAAAATGCGTACTCCTATGCATATGAACAAGAATCAGAGAAATAGAAGAACTTCACAGATCTCAATTTCAGACTCATGAGACTCAAGTAACTTGCCTTGTTATTATAAGGGCTGAACTGAGAAGCCAAAGTTAGTGTATATAAGATTCAATCATTTTCCCACTAGGACTGAATTATTATTCATGATAAATGGCAATATTTTAAAACCACTAAAGCTAGAATTTCAAATGTGTCAGTTTAATTTATTCCACTGTAATTGCTCCTTTTGTTGTCAATGCTGGGAGATTAATGAAATTTAAACACTCTTCTGTATGACTTACCTGAAGACTTATAATATCAGCATTGCAGCTCAAGATTTCTTGAATAATGGCCTTTTTCCTGTAGTCCCAATTTAGTGCCCATGATGGACAGTAGCCGTATAACTGCCGGGTCGCATATTTATCACAAAGAACATTATAGCACATGACAGAAAACAAGGCTGTAGGAAAGATAACTTTACTTATTCACACACGTGGCAGAAAAAAAAAAAAACAGAATTAATTTCAGTAATAGTTTACATTTAACATTTAAGTTTGATTTTATTCACTCAATCTATATTCATTAAAAAGCCATACAGATATGGTGGTGGTGGGGTATAAAGAATGGACAATGAAAGGACAGATATGTGAACAAGTCTGAATACAATGTGTGTGTTATTTTCTACAGAGGTATACACAAAAAGTTTGAAAACTAAAAGACTAAGATCAAGAGCCCTTCAACCTCTAAACCACGATTCCTTAATTTTATACTCCTTCCACACCATTAATTATTAATGAAGAAAGTGGAAACTTGACAGGCAGTTTCCTTAACAGAAATGTCTAGTTTTCTTCCAAAAAGCAAATGTAGCCCCCTCAGAGAAATTTCAAGTTTCCCAGTGCACATAAAAGCTGTTTACACTGTAGTCTATTAAGAGTGCAATAGCATTATGTCTAAAAACAACACTGCACATAATAAAGAAATTTTTTTGCTAATAAATATCTAAGCTACTGGAAAAATGGCAATGATAGACTTGACAAGGAGTTGCCACAACCTTTAATTTGTTAAAAAAAAAAAATGCAGTGTATCTGTGAAGCACAATAAAACAAAGTACAATGAAATGAGGTATGCCAGTACTGATTAATACAAAAGAGGAGGAGTATCATAAACCAAATCCTATTAGACATGCCATGGGAGCTGCTAAATTCTTTAAGGATTTACTTATCTTACAATATTACAATGTCACATATATTGGAACGTATTAGGATTTGTAAATTTCCAACACAGAAATATTTCTGTGTGGTTATTACAATTAATTTAATTGATACTTTGTATCTTAATAATGGCACTACTAAAATTATGGGCGAGGGACTGGGCTATGCACCAAAGGATGTTTAGCAGTATCCCTGGTTTCTTCTACCCACTAGAAACAAGTAGCACTTACCCTAATTTTGCTAATCAAAACTGTCCCCACGCATTGCTAAATGTGCCCTTGGAAAATGAAATTGCCCCCATTTGAGAAGTACTGCATGGCAGTAATATTTATTATAGTTTATATACAGAGAGGCCAGATAAATAAGAATTAAATTTCTATCTTGGCTATTATCTTGGTTATTAAGTCTTTATTATTACCCCCCAAACCAAATCAAAAAAAGTTCTGACTTAACACTACCCATAATCTAACGCATGCCCCAAATACTGTTAGGCTTATAGAGACAAATAAAAAGAGATAAGAAATAAGGATACCAACCAGTTGGCCTTGTTCTATCTGGTTCTTGCAACATAATCCAAGATCTTGGAGGTGGTTGTTCTGTTGAAACTAGTTGAATATAAAAAATATGAAATCAAGCAATATTCTTAAATGTCTTCCTAATAAAAAGGTTGAAACAAGTGACCACTTACTTCTTTTTGCAGTACCTGACAAATTATCAAGCAAATAATTCAGTAGCCTTTTTGTTCCATCTGGTTCCTGATAGAGGTTCAATATATCTTGGGTAAGTGGATTTCCTGAATATGTAAACGAAACCAAGATAAGTATAAAAATATTTCAAAATTATCTGATATTATTGTTACTAGTAACCTACCAAACTATAGAAAAGATTGTTTTTTCAGGTTTTGATGTGAAAATAAAAATTTCTACCATGTTATACAGAGGTACTAAAAAAATTTTATTATTAATGATTTGATGCTAATCTGGAATTGCTCGACACGGGGCCCAGTGGCCTACACCTGTAATCCCTGTTAATCAGGAGGCTAAGGGAGGAGGATCCTAAGTTTAAGGACAGCCTCAACAACTTGGTGAGACCCTGTGTCAAAAAATAAAGAGGCTGAGGATGTAGTTTAGTGGTAAAAACACTCCAAGATTCAATCCCCAGTACCAAAAATTTTAAAATAAAATAGAATTGTTTTAATAACGCTCTGTACCTGACCCTGCCTCATCAACACTTTCAGTAACAGAGATGGTTACAATGATCTAAAGTGAATGGTACAGGTTGGGAAGAAGGAACAGAGAAGGGAAAGATGACAACTACTATCACAAATTAAAGAAATCAAAATTCAAGAATGCCATAAACTGTTGGTTTCAAGAAAACATCTTAATCGCAAATACAAGTACTGCACAAAGTTTTTAAAAACCCTACTGAACTAAGTAACAAGATGGGGCAGATTGCTTTAAAACCTAACCTACTAAGGAATGGAAAAATATCTGGGGCCAGGGCCATGAGCCATTTGTAAATTCAACAACTGTTATGCAAATGCCAAAAATAAAAACAAACAAAATGACTTAAAAGTAACTTCAAGAGCTGCAAATCCTCTCAGAATAACTTCTTAAGTACAAATGAGAACTATAGCACAATGCAGTGTTTTAACCAGCCAAGTTCCTATTCATGCTACACAAGTAGTATGTGTTATTTTGGAGCCACAGCTCACATAACACAGACTAGAAAATCTAGACTGAAGACAGCAGATAAAATTATCAATGATCTTAACTATTAACTACATCAAGTAAAGAAGAATGAAAGGATACTTATATCAGAATCATCACAGCCCACAGGAAAAAAAATGGCTTTTCACCCATTCTCTTGTGAATACTAGAATCAGAAGGGAGAATGGGGACAAATGGATAGGATCTAACAGGAAAGTCTAATTCAGAAGACACTGGTAAGTATTAGAAGTATTTAAGGTGAAGTACGCTAGCCTGTGAGGTAGCAGAATATCACTCAAAGAAGCTGGATTACATCATGGGAAAAAAAATGGCAAAGTTACTTGACCTTTAGGATCTCTTCCAGTTTTAAGATTTAGGATTCTAAAAATCATAAAAGTAAAGATGTGCTATTTTAAGTACAAAGTATGTCTTTGCAAAAAAGGCAAAATGCAGGAGTGCCATGTTCTCAGAAGTACACAAATTTTATTTCTACTACAGCAATTTTATATTTCCACTTGGTCATATCCTATAAATTATAAGAATCCTTTGTTAAATATATCTTGAGAAAATTATGCCAAGCAAAAACTTCTCAGTCTAGGTAAAGCAGCCTATTTCAACAAGATGTATACGGATTATATTACTATCTAATGTAAAAAATGTAGATAGAGGTAACCACCAACTCTGAATCTCTCTCCTGAAATCCTTCTTTATAAATTAAAAACTATCCCCAAACAAACATCTATTTATGACTCTAATAAATACAACTGAAACCCATGGTGCCATTTCCCCCAATGTGTTTGCTTTTTGGAATTCCTTTTTTGTAATAGTGGGGACTAAGCTCAGGGATTTACACACCAAGCTATATTCCCAGCCTGTTTTAAGATTTTATTTTTGAGAGAGGGTCTTGCTAAATTGTAGGCTAGCACTGAATTTGCAATTCTCCTCCCTCAATCTCCTGAGAAACTAGGAATATAGGTATCCATCACTGTACCTGCTTCATTTTTTGAAATTCCTTTAAATTTAAAATTAATCTGCTCTTTACAACTTGGAAAAAGAAAATAATTTTCATAGGATAAAGATAACACCACCACCACCAAACTTCTGCAATTAAAACATGACATTGCCTCCTTAGAAGTAGGGAACAAATATAAGTGAGAGAAGTTGCTTCAGGGTGAATGGAATAAATATATTTTTCCCTATTCCTCCTACAAAGTACAATTAAAAACCACGCATATGTAATGTGGAACAAATATAAGATTCTGAAACTTGGAGAGAAGACAGAATGACCAGACATCTCAGGACCTGAAGAATGACACAATGACTGAAACTGAAAGAAGAATGGATAAATCTACAATTACAGTAGAAGACTTTAATGTCCCTCTCTCAACAACTGAAATAAGTAGACAAAAACTCGATTCAATAATATATGCTCTCACCTCAAGAACCTAGAGACAAAGAGTAAAATAAACTCAAAGAAGGAAGGAATCTTTTAAAAGAGCTATTACTTTGGGGAGAAAAAAATCAATAAAATTGACAAACTACTAGCAAGACTGGCAAAGAAAAAAGACAGAAATTAACAATATCACAAGTGAAATGGAATATCACTATAGACCCTGCAGAAATCAAAATGATAAGAGTATTTTCCACAAACGACTCTACCTACATACATTTAATGACATAGATGAAATGGAACACTTCCTCAAAAAAACAAACTGTCAAAACTTACCCACCAAATGTGATTATATATATATATATATATATATCACACACACACACACACACATACAAACACATACATACATACACACACAATGGAATATTATTCAGTCAATAAGAATGACTATGACATTTGTCAGTAAATGGGTGGACCTAGAAACTATCATGTAAAATAAAATAAGCCAATCCTCCCAAACCAAAAGTTGAATGTTTTCTCAGATATGTGGAAGCTAACTCCCAATCAGTGGGGGAGGAGAATAGAAGTTCAGTGGAGTAGATAAAGGAGAATGAAGGGAAGGGAGGGCAGATGGGACAAGGAAAGATAGTAGAATGAATCTGACATAACTTTCCTATGTACATCTATGAAGATACCACAGTGAATCTCACTGTGTCAAGTACCTCCACAAGAAATTAATTTAAAAATAACTATGAATAAATGTCAGAGAGATTAATTGCAGGAAGGAAGTAGGGAATGGGAAGAGAGAAAGAGAAAGAAAGGTACTGGGGACTGAATTAGAACAAGATATATTCCATGTTTAATACTTAGAACAAAATGGAGTCTACTCTTACGTATAAGTTAAAAAAACCAATAAAAAATGTTGATATAAGTTTCTAAAAAAAAAAACTTACCCATCATGAAACAGGTAAACTGAATAGACCTACAGTTACTAAGAAAATTATTTTAAAAGCTATTAAAGAAGAGTTCTTCAGTCCCACATGTTTTTAATGGAGAAATTCTATAAAATATTTATATGAGTTACATGGATTCCACAGAATCTCATCCAGAAAACAGAGGATAACGGAACACTTTCTCATTCATTACACGAAGCTAATATTTTCCTGACACCAAAAGACAAGCTACACGAGACAAAATATGTATGAACCACTTATTCAATAAATGACATATATCTAGAAAACAGTTAAAAAAACCAATCCAATTAAAACATGAGCAAACACAAGAAGAAATATTTCAGAGAGGAAAAACTACAGATGACAAGCGCACGCAAAGATGTTTACTATCTATGTCTATGTGCAGTGGGATGGAGAAGTACTGGAGCTCTGCCATTGGGTCTTTTTTTTATATTTTATTTTGAAATGGGGACTTGTGATCTTCCTGCCTCAGCTTCCTGAGTTGCTGGGATTACAGGTGTGCCCAGATGATGTTCACTATCTTTAGCCACCATGGAAATGCAAATTAAACCCACAAGATATGATGACATAAACAATCAGAATGACGAAAATAAGAATAATGAAAATATCAAATGCTGATGAGGATGCTGAGAAACTGAATTGCCTATATGCTACTGGTAGGAAATGTAAAATAGTACTGTCTGAACAGTTTCAATAGATAGTTAAACCATGAGACATTAATACGATGAAATACTACAAACCAATATAAAAGAACACACTATTAACAGACAAAAACCTGATGAATAACTTGAATAAAAACAAGCCAACTTGAAAGATTTCATACAGTGGGATTCCATTTATGTAACATTCTTGAAGCAAAATTACTGAAGTGGAGATCATATCACTGGTTGTTAGAAGTGAAGGAGTTGGGGTGAAAAGAAAGTGAGCATGGCTATAAAAGAGAAACATGAGGGATCTCTTGATGATGAAAATGTTCTATATTTTAATTATATAATTATGGGGTACAATGTGATGTTTCAATACATGTATATGTTGTGGGATGATCAAATCAGGCTAATTAACATCTACCATCTCAAATACTTATTTCTATATGGAAAGAAAATTGAAAACACTTTTTTTTTTTGGTGCCAAGATCCGAGATTGAATGAAAATGCATTGTTTTAGCTATTTTGAAATACATTATTAGTTATGATCACCATGCTACTCAGTAGATCACCTGTCTATCTGAACACCACCCTCCTCAGCTGCCCGGCCTCTGGTAACCACCACTCTGGCCTTTGAGTTCAACAATTTTTAGATTCATATGTAAATTATTTGTTCCTTTGTACCTCTCATTTCACGAAATTTTCTTCTGCTTGTGATATTGCACTATAGTTTTAAAAGGTACTGTTAGGAGGAAACATGTGAAGGGTACAAGGATTATTCTGCATTACTTCTTACGAGTGCATGTAAATCTATAAATATATTAAAATAAAAAGCTTAGATTAAAACAAAAAGTAAATGAGCACCTAAGGTCACAGTCCTGTGTTTTACTGTTGCAAAATTTTAAAGAATATGGAAAAACGAGAGGGAGTTAAAAAAGTGAAACATGGTAACTCTACATGATCAAATTTAAAGACAATGGTATAAACTGATTCATGAAGCAGAAATACTTTGCCTCTGGAAGAATGTATAATATAGCAAACAGACATCACTCTGTGCTATGATACAACATTTAATCTCTTCCAAATAATAGGACACCTGTGAATCAATAATAAAGTTTTAGAGAGAGTAAGGATGACATAACTACTTTAAGATGTAGCTGGCACAGAAATCTGTGAAAAGATAACTAATATTCAGGCAGACTTATGTAACACAGTTCAAAAGGATGTCTAAAATTAAAAAAAAAAAAAAAAGTCCAGATAACACTGTTATCTCCAAGGAAGAAACAAAAGCATAGGTGTAAAACATGAAATAGTAAAGGATCTTTTTGGAATGAAAGAGCAAGAGATTATCAAGAACAAAGCTGCCATAAAAGAGTGCACTGTCCTTCCCATAGTTTACTTTCAGGAGTTTCATACACATTAATTGATGACTGATAACCAGACCTTTAAATAAAGTTTGCAAATTCTTAATGAATATATAGTACAGTTTTTAAGTCAGATGCTGTGAGGTTATAAACTCCTGAACTGGAAGGACATACAAAAGACTTGAAGAGGAACAGAGAAGGCTTCAACATTCTCTAATGTTCTATTTCTTTAGCATTAAAAAATTAGCATAAGCTGGGCATGGTGGTGCACACCTGTAATCCTAGCGACTTGGGAGGCTGAGGCAGAAGGATTTGAGACCAGGCTCAGCAACTAGTGAGGCTTTAAGTAACTAAGCAAGACCCTGTCTCTGAATAAGAAAGAAAAAGGATTGGGGATGTGACTCAGTGGTTAAGCACTCCTGGGTTCAATTCCTAATATCAAAAACAAAAGTAATACTAATCAGCACAAAAGTTAACAATATATTAATAGTTAATTCTGATATTCAGAATACGAATGCACTATACTACACTTTTCTGCGCTTCAATTTTAAAAACAGAATGTAAAGAAAAAGTTAGGCTGAAAGATATAACAGAAAAAGGTACCTTCAGCTTACATTTCACTTTAATTTTAAGAAGCCTCAGTCAGTCCAGCCCACACATAAAACTTATTTCCCAAAGAACCATTTACAAAGTTGATGTTTAATGAATATGATTTCATATATGCTGTAAATATTTTATTAGTATTTTTTCACTTCAGAGTTTATTAGTGACCTTTGTTTTGGGAGGAAGTTGTAGGGTAGGTTGTCCACACCTACCCAAAACTGGTGAAGAATCACTTACTGTGGTTACAAAAAAAAAAAAATTAAGTTTTGTGTATCCACACCTACCCAAAACTGGTGAAGAATCACTTAATGTGGTTACAAAAAAAAAAAATTAAGTTTTTGACATATTGTTAAAATTTGACTTTTAATCTTACTGGCTTAAAAAAAATTCATAATAGTTCTTGATGGATCAATTATGCCTGAGTTTCTAATATATTAATCAAGTCCTTATAAATGAAATTTTAAAAAATACCCTCAGATTCTCACCTGCATTAGTAGATCCCAATGGTCAAAATTTTTCTGTAGTGCTTTATCAGAGTCTCCAGTTTTTGAGATATGAGCACAACTTTAAAAAGGTGTTTATGACACCATGAAATACTTTTTTTAAGTATGAACTTAGACATGTATCAACAGGACAGAGTTGATTTTAAAAAAGAGGCTAGAAGAGCAAACTAGTTTGGGCTAGGAGCAAAAATGAACACAAAACTAGCAGACAATCTACAGCTAAACAGACGAATGAGAAAGCCATTGGGATGCATCTAAGAAACTAATGGTATTTGAGAAAAAGTAGGCTTGGAGGAAATAAAAAATTCCGTGGTAAAAGGATTCTCTTCTGGCTTTTTTTTTTATTATTATTATTGTAAATGGACACAATACCTTTATTTATTTATTTTTATATAGTGCTTAGGATAGAACCCAGTGCCTCACAGCAAGCGCTCTACCACTGAGCTACAACCCTAGCCCCTCTTATGGCTTCTTTAGATTCCAAGACATACATAAAAACTAAAAGAAGCACAAATATGGAAGTCATACCTTTTAGGCCTAAAGTCTGCAACTGAAACAGTTTTCCCAGCTCAAAAGGTAGAACTCGTAACAGGTTGTTATTTAAATGGAGCTCCCTGTTGATGTAAAAATTCCAGGAAGTCAGAAGACATATTTTACCTTTAACAGTTAAGATTAACAATGTAATTTCTAGGAAACTAAGTATCTAAGAACAAAAGTTTTATATTATATTCTAAATATCTAAATTGGGCTTCTCCAGCCATATGAGGTTTAAAAAAAAAAATTACCACGAACCAAATTTGTAAAATACAGAAAACAATGAATTACTAGAAAAATTAAGGAAAAATGGGCAGATGTATAAAAAAATTCCTCTCAAACACAGTATTTATCTCATTGCAGACTGGAAACGCACAGCTTACAAACTTACCCAAGTCCACAGACTATAGTGAATAGTCTAGCACGTGTGTGGTCTACTAAGCAAGTTTAAGACAGTGGAAATGATTAAGCCTAACATGTGCATTGTTACAAGAGAACTAAAATGATCATGGAGTGCCAATTCAAATGAGAATAACAAGTTTATGGTTATTAGTTTTCTAAATTTACTGAAGTTTCACTTTAGAAATAAAAGCAGCTAATGAGTAGTTTAATGATTTGTTTTGCATAGAAAACCACAATATAAATATCATAGGAATCTTTAAAAGGGAAGAAAACAACCAGAGACCCAATACTGAGATACCGATGATTTCCTATATTGAGTTTTATTTGTCACATTTTAAGTGTGAAGAGAACTACTTTTACAATCCTTGCTGAAATTTAAATGAACCTTGGTTACACACTGATAAACCAGAGGTCTGTGAAGCCATAAATTCAACAAGAAAAACTAGTTCTGAACAATTGATTCCTGTTTATTTCCAAATACATTACATGGGAAAAGAGTTCCTGTAAGTTAATGTGTTACAGCATAAAATTCAATAATTAAGCCTAGAAAAATGCCAGCAGTGAATTGTTCTAGAACAGATAAGATTTCCTGTTAACCCCTTTCCACAATTTCTTGGATAATAATTTATTGATCAAAACATGTATTTAATCCACAGATTAAATTACAGAGACTACTATATAATCCTAAAAATATGGTATAGGCAGGGTGTTAGTAGCTTTTTACTCATTATCTCAGATAAACCTTATCTCAGTTTAAGACGCATGCCTGTAAATGGCAAAGTCAAGATTCAAACCTGAATTCTGACTCCAAATCCTATCTACCATACTGCAAGGACTTCAAATTGAATAACTAATTCTAGCTTCTTTCATGTCCAGACTTTACATAAAAGCCCTGGGGTTGCAAAAAAGGTCTAATTGGCAATGTTACCTAGACCCAGTGTTAAGGATGATATGAGAAAATACACGTGCCTTATGGTTACTAACTTCACTTTGTAAAAAAAAAAAATAATAATAATAATAATAAAAATTTTTTTGGTTAAAATATAAAGCACATTACTCAAAACAGCAATAAAATTTTTTCAAGCAATGGATCTACTGAACTATTAACCGGTATTTAATTTTCTCAAAAAACTTTAATTAATAAAGAATACAGTTAATGTTTACTTTTATTGCAACACCATCAAATGGACAATCTTGTTTCCTAACAAAACAAATGCTATATTTTGTTTTAGGAGGTATATAGTTAATGTGTACTAAAATTCGTCTGCATACCTGAGTGATACCATGTTTCCGAGTTCTGCGGGTAAACTACGGATTTTATTAGAGGACAGGTCCAGATACACCAGATTGTGAAGCTTGGCAATGTCTGAAGGAATGCGGGACAGGGAATTGTCACTCAGATGCAAAGCTGTCAAGTGAGTTAGTGACCACAAAGATGAGCTTAAGCTTCTTACTTTTCCTGTAAGAGAAAAAAAATGTCAAGTATTATATAGTAGTCTTTATAATTTAATCTGTGGATTAAATACATATTTTGATCAACTTAAATTATTATCCAAGAAATTGTGGAAAGGGGTTAACAGGAAATCTTATCTATTCTAGAACAATTCACTGTTATCATTAAGTTATAAGCTCTCTACTTAGCAGATAAAAACAAAAACTTTAAAAGCATTGTATCAATATATTTATTTATTATTATTTTATCTTTTTTGGTACCAGGAATTTAACTTGGGATGCTGAGCCACTGAGCCACATGCCCAGCCCTTTTTAATTTTGTTTGTTTGTTTGTTTGTTTGAGACAAAGTACTTAGGGCCTTGCTGAACTGCTGAGGCTGGCTTTGAACTTGCCATTCCTCATGCCTTGACCTCTCAAACTGCTGGGATTACAGGCATGCGCCACCACATCCAGCTAGACTGTATGTTTTTAAAATACAATGGGCAAGAATTTGTCTTTAAAATGATCTCAGATGAGTGAAATATATGAATAATTTATGATAAATTCAACATCTGATCATGATTGATTTAGATTTATAGAAAATCAATTTCTAGTATCTCAGAAGCTGTTCTTATCTGTACTTCAGAAAATAATTTGCCTCAAAACAAAAACGAAAACAAAATATTCTCAGTCTAGATGAGTTTAAAATCAGAGGGTCCAAGCAAAGATTACTTCAAGAATCCTTTAAGTAAACAAAATTTGTACTATGTAAAAACAAATATACGTGTCCAGTAATACTTCAGATACTAAGTTTAACTACAGAATCTAGTAGACATAGGATTTAACTAAAAACAGAATGACAACATCTTTTAATGCAATATTAAATCCGTACTTTGGCATTTCTTGATTAAGAGGTCAACAGTTTGTACAACTTGATAACTTTCTCTATAATCTCCTTAATGGTTCAAATTCTAATGTGAATGAAACAAACAGATGTGACAGAAATAGAGCTTTTGAGAACTGACTAATCCTCTGATGTCTTAAAAAACTTTGAGATTTCTAATCAAGGTGGAATAACAGGGACAACATATACCATCCCACCTGCAAAATTTACATTAGAAACCTACTGGTGTAGCAGAGTTATCCCTCAAAGGCAGGGAAACAAACTAGGTAGGCCCTATAGTAGTCTCAGTTAACTTCTTATTATAACAGGAAGAAGCAGAGCAGGGAGGGGGATTCCAGCTAGAGCACAGTGATCTCCCCAGTTCTGGAGAAAAGGTCCAGGGAAACCAAGGTGACTTAGAATTCAAGAAGGCAGTGTACTAGAGAGAAATGAACAAAAGTCTGTTGATGTGAAGAAGACCCCTCCCACAAGTTTTCAAGAAGGCTCCCTTCAAGCACTGATTATCACATGAATGAGAGAAACTGCCAGAGAGGAAAAAACACTCAAAAGGATTGTAAGGCAACAATCAGGTTCACATAGAACCAAGGCTAGACTGTGTTCCCAATGGTCAAAGGGAGAAATCTCTTAATTCACAAAGCACTGGGCCTTATTAGTGGTACAAAATTAGCATTACACTAATGGCTGCTCTGGTGTCACATAGGAAAGTTTAGGATTAAGCCTCTGAAAAATCAAACTGTTTTTAAGTAATTTAACTGCACCCCAAGACTAGTAATAGGAACACAAAAATATGTATCATCCAATAAAAATTCATATCTAGCACTTCTTTAAAAAAAACACCAAGCAGATAAACAAACAGGAAAATAAAATCCATAATGAAGAAAAAAAAATCAACCTAATAAACCAGTCAAAAGATAATAATAACATTTGTAGATATTAAACAGTTATACTCCATATGTCAAAAAGCTAGCCAATTATGTTAAGTAGAAATAGAAATGACAGGTAGCCAAGACACATAAAATGAATTTCTAAAGTTGCATCCAAGATCTAAAATGAAAACAGTCAGAATGAGATTAATAGCACATAGACAGTGAAGAAAATTAGTTAATTTAAAGACATAGCAAGAGAAACTATACAAAATTAAAGAAAGAAAACAATGAAAAGTACATTAATGAAGTCTAGGACAAGTTTAAACAGTCCAGTATTAGTAGCACCTGAAACAGGATTGAGGTGGGGAGAAAAAAGAAGTTTAAGAAATAAAGGCAAGGACAAAAAAAAATATTCACATGTAAAAGAATGAAGATGGGCCTTACCTCATACAAAACTCAAAAAACTCTTGGAAGAAAACACACATAACTTCTGTGGCCTTGGATTAGACAATGATTTATTAGATGTGACACTAACAGCACAAGCAATAAAAGAAAAATTAGATAAAACCACATTCATCAAAATTAAAAATCTTTTGTGCTTCAAAGGATATCAAAAGGGAAAAGAGAATCCACAGAGTGGGAAATAATATTTGCAAGCCATAAATCTGATAAGACACTTACATCTAGAATATATATTTAAAATAAAATTTTTATAACTAAAAAAAAAGACAATTCAATTTAAAAATGATCAAAAAAAATCTGAATTTCTCCAAAGAAGTTACACAAATGACTAAAAAGCACATGAAAAGATGCTCAATGTCATTAGCCACAAGGGAAATGCAACCAAAACCACAATGATATACTACTTCAAACACACTGGAATGTACATAATAAAAACGACAGATGATAAGTATGGGCAATGAGCAGAGAAACTAGAACCCTTGTAATGCTGCAGTAAAAATTAAAAAAAAAAAAAGTGATGCAGACACTTTGGAAAATAGT
Organism: Marmota marmota marmota; assembly: GCF_001458135.2. NCBI lineage: Eukaryota > Metazoa > Chordata > Mammalia > Rodentia > Sciuridae > Marmota > Marmota marmota. Next base: position 352,693 of record NW_025999871.1, read on the forward strand.
ATGGCAGTTCCTTAAAAAGTCAAATACAGACTTAGCATATGGGCTAGCAATTCACTCTTATGTATATACCCAAGAGAAATGAAAACACACATCCACATAAAAGTTCATGGAAACATTGTTTTAAGAGACCAAACTGGAAACAATCCAAATGTCCATCATTTGGTGAATGGATAAACAAATATGGTATTTCCACATAACAATATTATATGAAGTACTAATACATACAACAACATGGATAAACCTCAAAAACATTTATAAATCAAAGAAGGTAGTCATAAAATAACAGGTATTATATACCATTTACTGCAAAACGTCCAGGATAGTCAAAAAACCACCAAGACAGCAGATTAATGGTTGTTGAGTTATAGGATGTTAAGGGGAATGAATGTCTGCTAACAGCACAAGGTTCCTTTTGGGGCTGATGAAAATATTATCAATTGATTGTGGTAAATGTTATACAACTCTATAAAAATCAAGTCACTGAAAGTGCACTTTAATTGGGTGAATTGTATTTCAAGCTGTTAAAAGATTCAGGTAGGCAGAAAATTTTCCATATCTGATGAAAACTATAAACCCCCAGATACAAAAAGCTCAATGAACCCAAACATATGAAAATTCCATAAAAGGGGGGCTGAGGTGTAACTAAGTGGTGAAGCACTTGCTCAGCATGTATGTAGCCCTAAGGTCAATTCCCAAAACGGGGGTGGGGGTGGGGGGGATGATTAAAAATTCCATAAAATAAGAAAGCATAAAGAGAAAATCCAAAAAGCGCCCAGAAAGGAAAAAATAAAAGTCCATTTCATACAGAAGAAGCAAGATAAAATGTCAGGAGAATTCTAGCTACAAATCAAACAAGAGAAGATAAGTATTTTAGCCAGCTTTTGTGTTGTGTGACCAAAAAACCCAACAACAACAACTTAGAAGAGAAAAAGTTTATTTGGGGCTCATAGTTTCAGAGGGCCAAAGGCCAACTCCATTGCTCTGAGCCTAAGGTAATACAGCACATCATAGAGGAAGGGCCCAGAGAAGAAAAGCTGCTCAGCTCATGGAAGAGTCAGGAAGGTGGGGTGGGGTATAGGGCAGAGACGTCCTGCCAAGACACATTCCCAATGACTTACCCCTCCCCTATAGTTACCATCCAGTCAAGTCCATTCCAACTAGTATGGGCTGATTACATTACAGTTCTCATGATCTGACCATTTCACCTATGTATATTCTTGCACTAACAAGGTTTATTTATTTATTTATTTATTTATTTATGGCAAAGAAAAAATATCCCAGCAATCCAGCACAAATATCTTTTAAAAGCTCACTACTTTCTCAGATATAGAAAAGCTGAAAGAGTTCACTGCTAGCAATAACACAATAAGAAATAAAAGAAAATTCTCTAGGAACCAGAAATACAATATCAAATGAAAATCTGCATTAACACGAAGGAATAGAGAATGAAAGAATAAAGGTTCAGTACCTTATCCCAAATGCTTAGAACCAGAAGCATTTCAGATTTCATAGGTTTTTGATTTTAAAATATTTGCATATGGACTTTAGCAGTTAAGCATTCTAAATCTGAAGGTCTAGAATTTTTTGAATGTGGGCACTCAGAAAGTTTTGGACTTGAGAGCATTTTGGTTTTCAGATTAGGGATGCTCAACCTGCAATGAATATATAGATAAATAACATACTTTGAAAATATTTTAAATATCTTTAAAAGACAATTGATAATTTAAAGCAGAATTAACAATAAAAGAATAAAAGATGGGTGGGGGAAATATAAAAGTGTATTGCTGTTAAGGTACTCACATTTGGTAGGATTGAGATAGTATTACTAAAAGGTATTCTGTAATGGGTTAGACACTTAAAAACCTGTAATTATTTCAAAAGAAGGCGAAGGCAGGGGGAATACAGAAGAATAACTGGGATGAATAAAAAAAGTCATAAAGACAGTCGATTTAAAATTAAATGTCTTAAATACCCTGAAAAGAATAGCTGATTTGCATTTTTAAAAAGCAAGCCCAACTTACATATGCTGCATATAAGAAATATATTTTAAATATAAAGGCATATGGGAAAAAGGCAATGAAAAATGTAATAAAAATATTAATGCTAACACTAATAAAAACAAAGCTGGTGTGGTTATGTCAATGGTAGATGTTTATGCAACAAATGACAAAATTCTTGAGCAAAACCTGACAGAACTTCAGAGGAGACAAATCCATAAGAGATTTCAGAACCTTTCCCTAAATTTACAAGAAATAAATGTGAAAGAATATAGATGATGTGAACAATACTATCAACAAACCTGACCAAATTAGTATTTATAGAATATTCTACCCAGTAACAGCAGACTTCACATTCAAGTGCAAAAGAAATATTTATCAAGACAAATTCTGTACTAGGTCATAAAACAAATCTCAATAAATTAAAAAGGATTAAAATAAAAGGATGCTTTCTGATAAAATTATGTTGGAATTAAGTTAGAAATCAATAGTTATTAAAAAAAATTGCAAGTATCAATCCCATTGAATATCAACTCAATGGTTTCTAGTCAGAAGCAATCAAGAGGATAGTTAGAACGCATCTTATACTGAATGAAAATGAAAACCTAACATATCAACCTTTGTGGAATGTAGCTAAAGCAATGTTTAAAAGAAAGTTTATAGGGGCTGGGATTGTGGCTCAGCGGTAGAGTGCTTACCTCACACATGGGGGGCCCTGGGCTGGATCCTCAGCACCACATAAAAAAAAATAAATAAATAAAAATAGAGGTATTGTGTCCAACTACAACTAAAAAATAAATATTTTTTTAAAAAAGAAAGTTTGTAGTACTAATCCCCATATTAGTAAAGAAATAAAGTTTCAAGTCAATAAATATCTTTGGCTTTACCTTAATAACTAGAAAATAAGAAAACCAAAGCAAGCAAATAAAGGGAGTGAAATCTAAGAGCAAAGGTCAAGGAAATGTTAACAAGGAAAAAACAGACTAAGCAATGAACCAAAAGTTGGTTCTTTGAGAAACAGAAGAAGTTATAAACCTCTAGTCAGAATGATCAGGAAAAAAAGAAAAGACACAAATTACTACTATCTGGAAAGAAGTGTAAACATCACACATATCTACATGTATTAAAAAGATATGGATCATAAAATGTTTACAGGGGCTTTATTCAAAATTTCCCCAAATGGAATGTTCTTCATCTAGGATAAGATGTACACAGATACTGGAATTCTACTGCATGATGAAATCTCATTCACACAACCTTTATGAAATACAAAAAGCTACATTCTATATACAGTTGGTTCTCTGTAGCTGTGGTTTGGGATCCATAAATTCAACCAACAGTAGACTGAAAATATCTGGTAAAAAACTGCATGTGTACTGAACATGTACAACCTCTTTATTGGTTATTATTCTAAAACAACAAAGTATAACAGTTATTACATAACATTTACATAGTATTAGGTATTAAAAGTAACTAGAGATGGTTTAAAGTATACAGAAAGTTATGTGTCTATAGGATATATGCAAATATTATGCCTTTTTATATATGAAACTTGAGCATATGCAGATTTTAGAATCCCTAAGAGAAACTACTGCCATACTGAGGGATGAGAGTATTTGATGTACTTGCAAAAACAAAAAATCAGTAACAGAAAAAGTTATTAGTGGCTACCAAAGACTATGAGTGGAGAGTTGACTAGTCACTGGGATTTTGGGTGGGTAACAAAACTATTCTGTATCCTGATTTTAGTGGTAGCTAAACTGTGTGTGTTTGTCAAAACACATAGAAGTACACACAATATAAAATGTGAAATTTACTGTAGATAATTCATTCCCTAATAAATTATAAAAAGATAATGAAGGAGGGGCTGGGGTTGTGGCTCAGTGGCAAAATGAATGCTTCACACATGTTAGACACTAGGTGCGATCCTCAGCACCACATAAAAATAAATAAAGATATTGCATACATCCATAACTAAAAAAATCTATAAAAAGATAATGGAGGAATATTTTGAACAACATTATGCCAATCAATTCAACAAACTAGATGGAACGGACAATGCAAAGACAATATCAGAGTACATTCAGAAAAAAACAGCTTTAACAGACCACTGTGTACTACAGAAATTTAATTTATACTTAAACTTTCCACAAAGAAAACTTTAGAACCAGATATTCATTGGCGAATACTACCAAACATTTAAGGATGAAATAATGTCAAATCAAATTCAACAATTAAAAAAAAATAATGAACAAGTAAGGTTTATGCTATTAATTCCAGGTTTGTTGAGTATTCCAAAATCAGTGTAAATTCATAATTTTTACAAGGCTAAAAGAAAATTTTATGATCATCTGATGGCTGCAGTTTAAAAAGCATTTCACAAAATGCAAAATCCACACTTGATTAAAAAAAACAAAACTCACTAAAAGAACAGAACTTCCTTAGCATGATAAAGAATACTTATAAAATGCTCAATGGTAAAGGAATTAATGGTTCCCCCATAAACTCAAAACCAAAGCAAAAATGTTCACTCTCTCCACTCCCATTCAACATTATGCTGGAGGTTCCAGTCAGTTTAATAAGGCAAGAAAAATAAACGACTTATAAGGCTGAAGTAAAACTGTATCTGCTAATCATGTAATTATTTATGTAAAAATTGAATGGTAGATATAAAAAAAGCCACCAATAAGTAAGTTTTGCAAGGTTGCATGTAGAAGATCAATATGAAAAAATGTGTTGTATTTTGAATATTAGCAATGATCAAGAAATTGAAATTTCAAATGATATCATCTATGACAGCATCAAAATTACAAAATAGTGGGCTGGGGTTCTGGCTCAGTGGTAGCACTTACCTAGCACATGGGTTCAATCTTCAGCACCACATAAAAATAAGTAAAAAAAAATAAAGATATTGTTTCCAAATACAACTAATAACTTTACATACAAAACAGTGATAAATCTGGCCTGTACACTGAAAACTACAAACAATACTAAGAAAAATTCAAGTCCTTTGTAAGTGAAGAAATGTATAGCAATCATAGATTAGAAAACTCAATACTGCTAAGGCATTAGATTTTCACAAATGATTTACAATGTCAACACAATCCCAATCAAAATACCAGCTATTTTGAAATTGATAAACTGACTGTAAAAGTCATACAGAGGGCCTAGGGGTACAGTTCAGTAGTAAAATGCACATCTGGCAAGAGGATGGCCTTGAGTTCAAACCCAGCAAAGTACACACACAATCATATGGAAATGAAAAGAACTCAGAAACACCAAAACAACTTTAAAAAAAGAATAAAACTGGAGGGCTATTACTACATTATTTCAGGATTTAATATGATAAATAATAATGGTCTGGATGTGTCCCCCAAAGTTCATCTTATAAATTTAATCCCTGAGGCAATAGTGTTGAGATGAGGGGCCTAATGGGAGGTGTTAGGTCATAGTAGATTTATGTTCTGAACATGGGAGTGGATTTATAAAAGGGAGTATGGACCCCTTTTTTCCTCTCTCAAGAGCACATTCCCTTTCACTAGGTGATGTGTTCCACCATGTTAAGTACAGGGACAAAGTCCTTACCAGGTACTGCCCTTTAATCCGGCCTCTAGAACCATAAGCCACATAATTTTCTTTTCTTTTTTTTTTTTTGAAAAAATTACCCATTCTGTGTTATTAAACAATGTAAAAAGGACTAAAACAATAAAGAATTCTCAAAATTTAGTATGAGAAAAACAACAACTTCCAAAATAAGACAAATTTGAATCGATACTTCTTCAAAGACACACAAAAAAGTTCAACATCACAGGTCATTAGGGAGATTCAAATTAAAATCACAATAAGATAGCACTATACACCCAAAGGAGTACCAAATTTAAGACTCACCATGTCAGAAATTGATGAGGGTATAGAACAAAGATATCTAGTAGGAATGTAAAACAGGACCTTTTTGCAATACTTTCACAGTGTTTTCTAAAAAGTTAACCATATACTTACCATATGGCCAACTCCATTCTTAGATATTTACCCAAGAAATAAAACATGTGTCCAAAGATTCTTCACAGTAGTTTCATTGGTGACAATCAAATACAGTGAATAACCCAAATGCATTTAACAGGTGAATGGATAACCAAATGTTGGCATATCCATACACTATAACATTACTCAGCAAGAAAAAGAAAGAACTACTTCCAAGACATGGTGGCACATGCCTATAATCCCAGCGGCTCAGAAGGCTGAGGCACGAGGATTTTGAGTTCAAAGTCAGCCTCAGCAAAAGCGAGGTGCTAAGCAATTCAGTGAGTCCCTTCTCAAATACAAAAAGTTAGGGCTGGGGATGTGGCTCAATGGTTGAGTAGCCCTGAGTTCAATCCCCAGTAACCCCCCAGAACCACCCCCCAAGAAAGAAAAAATAGAATGAACTACTGAAAACCAACAATATAGATGACTTCAAAGTAAGTATATAGAATAAGAGCAGACTAAAAAATAAGTCAGTCCATAGTGTACGATGTCATTTATATTAAAATTCTACAAAATGCAAACAAATCTACTTAGAAAACAAAATGGTAGCATAGGAATGGGGAAGGAGATTGAACAAAATGGGGGAGAAGTGAGAAGGACCCCAAACTTTCAGTAATGATGTTCATTCTTGATTGTGGTGATGGTTTCACCGGTGTATGCATAGATCAAAATATTTCACATTATTCATTTACATGTATGTTGATTTTTGCAAGTCAGCTATATCTCAGTAAAGCTGTATAGTAAAATCTGCCTTGACACAAAAATATATTTCCTTCCAATACTTTATAATTATAGTGGAAACTACAGCATAGACTATTTATAAAACAAACTTTATTCACTTTATTTTCAGTTCATATAATTGGAGGTAAACTAGTATTTTATATGAGTAAAGCATTTAATATTTTAGCAAATGATTTTACTGAGTACCTACCATGTTTGGTATGCATTAGTCCTTTACACTTAAAGAGAGGGGAAGAGTATAACTTCAGAAGCAAACAAAGGCTCTACACAGAAACACAACTTCTATGGATTTATGGAGGCTCAATTTAAAAACCTATAAATTTGTATATTGTTTTCCTACATAGGGCAATTCTATTTGCCAGAATGACAAAATGACATCTCCACAAAAAAGGTAGAAGATATATAGGTACAGTCATGTAAACTTTATGGTTTATATGTATAAAGTTTTCTGTGAGGTATATTGGTAGGTAAGGTATGAGAGTAAGTGTAGAAAGATAACATTAGTTTAGGTTTTGAATTTTATTATCCAAATATATGAATACAGTATAAATATATAAGTGAAAATATTCAAATGTATAGGGATTTGCATATAGTTAATTTTTTTGAGATGGATATTTACATTGTTGTTTAGATGTATTTTATGAATATGTAACTGAATATATATGAAAATTTATAGGTAGGATTTTTGTTTAGCATTAGAATACATACATATACATTCCATAAACATAAAGGAATATATATGTAAAAATATATATGGGTATTCAAAGTAATAATTTTTATATAGAAGACTGATAGTTATGGGTAGGTTAGGTTTAGTTTTGAGTTAGGGACTAGGCTGATGGTGAGGTTTACCACTGGAATACATATACCAATATATATGCATATAAATATGAATACAGAATTAAAATTACATATGACAGTTTATAAATATACATAATTTTACCTATGGATATTTTAAAGTTACACAGTATTTTTATGTTATGTGTTAAATTTAGGGTTTGCCTATGGAAATGATTTTATGTTTGAATTTAAAAATTTATATCCCCAAATATATAGGTATATTCATGTAAAGTGATCTGGTCTATATGTGTAGACGTTTCTGTTGAGCTGCAGTTGTAGGGACAGGACTATGTTGTGACAAAGTGTTAAGGTTAGAGTTAGGGTTTGAACGTTTATATCAATATATAAATACAATATGGATATATATGTAAAATGTACGTTAAAATATTTATTTATATGTATCTGGAATTCTATATAGTTAGTTTTGTGTTGAGATGGATGTTTACAATTTGTTTTAGATATAGGTTATAAATATATAACTAAAATGTATGAAAATTTACATGTAGTATTTTGGTTACCAAGAGAGGTTGTGTGTGTGTGTGTGTGTGTGAATGTATATAAACATATATAGGAATATATGTGTAAAAATATACATGGGTATTCAAAGTGATAATTATAATTTCTTTGTAAAAGGCTCATGGATATGGGTAGTGTTAGGTTGAATTCTGAGTTATGGATGGGGTTTATGGAGAGGATTACCTTGAATGTTGAAGTAAAATCATACATGTAAATTTAAAAAATAAATAAATAAAAATCAAA
>NW_025999871.1:361407-369685 GCF_001458135.2 Marmota marmota marmota
GGGGGGGCGGGTGGCAAACAAACAAAAAAATGTCAGATTTCATGTGTAAATAAGTAAATTATACATGGGGTAGAAGAAAGAAGCAAGAGAGGACTCAGATCCCTAACACACTCTGGGGGAAAAATCTGGAATAAGTCTAAACACCAAAACAGATAACTAACGGAAGAGAATATTTCTAAGTGTAACTCAAATCCCACGATCCAAAATGAAAATAATTATCAGTTTGAAATCATTAAAATTTAAAACTTCTATATGATAGACATATCAACATATGTGGGAGCCAAGAAGGTAACATTCATTAATTCAATTAACTTTTCAGTATTTACCATACTGGTGTTGGGACAGAATGGTAACAATGTCTCTGTCCTCATGATTTTTTATGTGAGCTCTATAATGAAGGATAAAAGAAAATAAATAAGGCAGCAACTAGAAGATAAACAACAAGTAATAACTGGTAAGCAACTTAAGTAAAAGAAAGGGTGGGTTGGAGCTCAGTGACAGAATATTTGCCCTGCATGTGTGAGGCCATGGGTTCAATCCCTAGCACTGTAATGTAATAGAAGGCATTCAAAATTTAGTAACAGAAGAACCACAAAAACTCATTTCTACCTATGCAAATAGCAAAATAAAAAGACTATAAGTAATAATGAAAAGACTAAGGAAGAAAAAGACATATTCATTATGGAAAGGCAAGCAGGAAGGAAGACACAGGGCTAGGCAAATGAAAAAAACACGCATTTTCAGAAATAAAAGAGGCAAGGATTCAAACAGTAAATGTCATCCTTCAGTGTTCTTGGAGAACTGTTTTCAGACTCTTGCAGATACCAAAATCCGTGGATATCTTAAGTCCCTTATATAAAACAGCACAATATTTGCATATAACGTAGGAACATCCTCCCTTCTAATTTAAATTATCTCTAGATTACTTGTAATACCTAATAAAATGTAAATGACTGTTACATTGTGATTTACCTTACAAAAATACTTGCTCAAGTATGTTAATATATATGCTGCTGGTAGAGGGGAAAATTAGAAATTATATAAATAATCAGTAATAAGATCTATTTATGAAACATTTATACAATATTCTGTAGCCATTATCTTTTGGAATGACATAGTTAGGTGTATCAATGTGAAAGATACAATAAGAGAAGCAAAATAAAATTTTAAAACATAGTACTCCAGTAAAATGATATCATAACTTAAAAGATCAAGGTACAAAAGTAAAAGAATGTAACATATTAGAGAAAGATAAATCTCTACTGACAGAACTAAGAAATTAAGTTTCCTAATTTCCTGGGAAAGACAATAAGCAAAAGTCTTTTTATAATCTGATGCTATCCATTGATTTCTTCCCCATAAAAGTGTACATACAGCCATGTGTTGCTTAAAATGGGAATGTTTTGAGAAATTGATTGTTACGTGGTTTTGTCTTTGTATAAACATCACAAATTATACTTATACAAACTAAGAAGGCTATGATATCACTAGGCAATACAATCTTATGGAGCCTTCATCATATGTGTTGTCCAAAATGTCCTTAAAGGGCACATGACTATATTCCTAAGCATCCAAAAATTTGCATTCACTTTTTTTTATGTATAATTTCTTATACCTTTATTTATTTATTTTTATGTGGTGCTGAGGATTGAACCCAGCGCCTCGCACATGCTAGGTGAGTGCTCTACCACTGAGCCACAACCTCAGACCTGCATTCGCTTTTAAGCAGTTTAGGACTTGAGAAAGACTGAGATTATCCTGGCCTACATTAAGAGCCCTATATTAATAAGTGATTTCATTCTAAAGTTTCCAGAATCCTTTAATGTTAAATACCAAAGAGACAAGAAGAATCTAATTAGTGTTTCCTGAAATCAGAAGGTGATTAGCAAACCCTAAAAGGTTTAATTAGTGTGCCTACCAAGAAATCACAGTAACTAATATATACATTTATAGATTTAGAAAAAAAGAAAGAATATCTAGACATCTAAAGCAGTGACATTTTGGAAGAAACAGAAGAATCATAGCTGATCGTCGTTATGTGCCAATTCTATACTTGAAAACCATACTACTCCTTCAAACGAATTTGTAACTTCCAAATCAGTCATTCAGAGATTAAAAAAAAAAAAAAAAGAAAACGTTGTCCAATGCACATGTTCCCAGATGAGGTTTAACCAGTTGACAGTTCCTCGTTTCAAGTCTTGTACTGCAAACAAGTGTCCTTTCTGTAGTGTAATAAATGCTTTTTTTTTTGCATTTTATATTTTTTTGTTGGTAATTTTGCTATTTAAAATATCCCCAAGCAGAGTGGTGAACTGTTAAGGTTCAAAAGCACAAGAGGGTTGTGATGTAACTTACTGAGAAAATACAGGTGTTAAATAAACTTTGTTCAGATGAATGACACTGCTATTGGCTGCTAAGTTTAATACTAATAAATCTATTAATATCTATCAAAAAGGGGCCTGTAAACATAAAAGAAACAAAACAAGTACAGTATTGATCAGTTAATATGACCACTGACTCACAGGAACTTAAACCCCATATTTCCACTGGGAGTAATGGTTCATTTTTCACTCATTCAGTATTCACAGTAACTTTATATAACATAATTACTTGCAAAAAAAGGAGAATGAACTATAACTGGGAAAGATGATAATTTGAACTTCTCCTAAGTCACAATTGCTACAAGCAATGGAAACTGCAACCTCATGAAAGGAAGACTTGTGTCATGAGATTTGCAAATTAGATTAAGAGGAAAAAAGAGACCAGATTAAATTACACCCAGGGCACTGGAAAGAACATCTGACAGAGTAAATACCAGAATAATGCTTAAATTAAAAACAGTAAAGTCAATGAAGAAAGAAACACAATTAATGAATGCATCAAAGCATATGAGTTAATAAATGGAAGTTTCAATCCTAAAGGAACTAAGGTGAGAAGGAACTGTTCTAACTTCAATACAAGAGTACAGATTGTTCAAATTGAACACATCTGATTTAAGTAAGGAAAGTTTAGAACTAAAAATAATCCTAGAACTTGAGAATGGAAACAGTAAATTTAAGTGCTATGCTTTCTGTGTCCCCAAATTTTAAAGGTTGAAAACTTAATCCTCAAATCTATATACTGATGCTATTTGAAGGTGGGGTCTTTGGGAAGTAATTAGGATTATAATCATTAGGGTGGGGCTTCCATAATAGGACTGATGGCTTCATATGTATGAAGGCCTATGTCATGATACAATGCAGCAGGAAGGCCATGACCAGAAGCCAAACAGATGCCGGTACCACATTCTTGGAATACTCAGCCTAGAAAACTATAAGTCAAAAAACCTTTTCTTTATAAATTATATAATTCTGAGATATTTTGTTACAGCAACAGAAAACAGACTAAGAGTATTAGGATAAAGACAAAAGAAAATATTATGTTCAAAGTAAATGAGCATAACGGTAAGGTATGATCGATTCCCTGGATGTAGTCCTAGCATTTAGGAAGGAACAGGCAAGAGGATCCCAAGTTCAAAGGCAGACTGGGCAATTTAGGAGATCCTATATCAAAACAAAAAGGCTAGGGATATAGTTAAGTGGTAAAGTGTTTGCCTAGCATGTGTAAGAAAAATAGATTTAACCCCCAGTACTGAAGAGGAAAAAAAATACCTTATTTAAAATATAACAACACAAAGGGGTATAATTCCTATGGATACATATAATTACATGTAATAAACATATTAGATTGAGGGATTTTAAAAAAGAAAAAAATGGACAAATCATCTTAATTTATAAACTAACATGATCATCATAATGGCAAGCACTAAATTCTGAATTTCATTATATATAAAAACCAGCCAAATATAACATGTCAAAATTATAAATGCACACTCCCTTTGACTCATATAGGAAAGATACAAATAATCTACTAAAGCACTGCCAGAATGATAATCAAAAAGTATCATTGAAATTAATCTAAAATAATGTTAAGTGAAAAAAGAGTATAAAAGTACATAAATATACTAATTTTATACTAAAAATGAGATGTGGAATTTACATTTGCATTTGTGCTTGCACAAAGGAACTCTGAAGGGATGCAAAAAAACCCTTAAAAATTATATGTACGCATATACACATGCACATGTATGCTGAGAGGCATATTCTTTTTATATTTTCACGTATCCATATCCTGAAATGCCCTTAACCTCAGTTTCACTTGGCTAATATCATTATCTCAGTAGTGAGCTATTCTAGGATGCTTTCCCTGATCCCAGCAGGCTGATTAAGACCTTCTTAAGAAAAAGGTAATAGTCCAAACATTTCTGTTCTGTATTTGTCATAGTTGTATAAATACCTTTGTATAAGAATCTCCTCCTACAATCTGTGAGATTCTTGAAATCTTTGTTTTATCACTTACTGCATCAGCAATTTCAGAATATACAAATGAATAAGTGATGGCTTCAGAACTCCCATTCAGTATCTGCTGCCTATACTTGGGTTTCCTTCAGTCACCTATCCCCACTTTGAATTTCCATAAATCAGTTATTATACAGAGTACAGGCAGCTGCACAAACTGGTAACATCATGAAAACTACCTGATTCTTGAATTACACTTATCTTAATTATCAAAATGAGCTACCTACAGTATTTTCTTTGTGATACCAGGGATTGATCTTGGGGCCACTTTATCACTGGCTACATCCCCAGTCCTTTTTAAAATGTGAGCCAGAGTCTTGCTAAATTGTGGACTCTGGCCTTGAACTTGAGACCTTCCTGCTCAGACTCCTAAATCACTGGGATTTGCAGGAGTGTGCTACTATGCCTGGCCATATAATCACTTTTTTTTTTTTTTTTTCAACTAGAGTTGAATCCAGGAACAATTTGCCACTGAGCTACATCCTCAATCCTTCTTATTTTGAGACAGAGTTTTGCCAAGTTGTGCAAAACTTGTGATCCTTCTGATTCACTGGGATTGCAGGTATGTACCACCATCCTTGGCTAATATTTTCTTAAAAAAAAAAAAAAAAAAAAAAAAAACCAGAAAACTTTGATCTAGAATTTGAGAGACATGGTCTATCAATCTCCAGAGAAAAATGAGTCTGAATAGAACTAACTTTCTCAGTAAGCTCAAGTCTTCAAAATGCTGGAGAATGTCACGAAGTACAAAAGCTAATGTATGGCATACAGCATAGGCATCTGGTTCAAAAATCTTACAGGCCTAGCTCAGCAGTAGAGCACCACTGAATTCAATCCCCAATACCACAAAGAACAAAAAGAAAAAAACACCAAAGATCTTTTAGATGTTCAGCCCCAGTTTCTTGAAGCTTCCTGAGTTAGTACATTTCTCCCTGCCATAGGCTGCCACTGCAAAGGCCTAGAACAAGTATAGCCCTTGAGAGCAACCACAGTGAGGCCCCACACAACTAAACAAAAGAAAAAGAACATAAGGGGCTGGGGTTGTGGCTCAGCGGTAGACAATTCACCTAGCACGCACGAGGTGCTGGGTTCGATCTTCAGCACCACATAAAAATAAATAAATAAAATAAAGGTATTGTGTCCAACTACAACTAAGATAAATAAATAAATATTTTTAAAAAGGAACATAAGGGTTGGGGATGTGGCTCAAGCAGTAGCGCGCTCGGCTGGCATGCGCAGGGCGCTGGATTCGATCCTCAACATCACATAAAAATAAAATAAAGATATTGTGTCCACCTAAAACTAAAAAATAATTAAAAAAAAAAAAAAGGAACATAAGAGTTATTTGGTATCTTCATATCTTCAGGCAGAATTTTAAAGTGCACGCATCTGTTTCAGATTACCAAAACAAGAGCTGTCTGGTGCTGACCAACCATCCCACTGGGAGAAAGAAAAACTGTATTAAAAAAAACACAAAAACACAAATTTGAAAGCACTGGAGAACTACAAAGACAATAAAGACATGATAAACAAAGAACCTGTAGAGAAGGGAAACACAGAGAGGTAGTATTAAGTAGGATACTTCCCAAGACTTTACCTCTAAAGATGCAAAATCATAATAACAGCTAAAAGCAGGGACTGAGAGACCAGAACTTTTGGTTGTCTTATATAACCTGGAAGAAAAAACACTGTTAAACAACAAGATTTCAGTTGGCAGCTATCAAACGGGTGATCCAGCAATAAGACAATGCTCACAACCTGGTTCAAATCAGATGAATCCTGACTAGAGTAAGGTCAACCATCCCTACCACAACTACCTGGAAAACACATAAATAAATTTACTCCTTAAGGAAGAGAATGCCAACACTCAATAAAATGACCAAACTGAAGGACGAAAAGCCAGAAGAAAAAGAGAAACAACAGACAAAACCCAAAGGAAAATAAGATATTGAAGTCATTAAAAAACTATGACATGTCTTATTTTCAGCCAAGAGAGAAGCAGGATCAGATTTACTCACACCTAAAACAACTTTAAAAAAAATTAAGACAAAATGTATTTTAAAAATCATTTTCAGACATTAGACACTAGGCAACACAGGACATCAGTTACTGATGGGGGGAAAATGAGCCCTTATCACTATTTCAGCTAAATATTTCATGAAAATGTGCCGAGGTACAGAACCCATGCAGGCTGGTGATCCACATAAATTGAGGGAATAAAATTGAGCGTCTGGAGAGGTCAAGGTAGTTGGAGTTTACAGGACAGAGTGCAGAAGACATCGAAAGATCTGAAAAAGACTCCTCCCCACCCCACTTTGGCTGAGACTCAGTATCCAGCAAATGCATATGAGGAATAACCTGAGGCTAGGGATGGGGAAGCATGGACAAACTGAGAAGAGTAGAGGAAACAATCCTTGGGGATCACAAGGAATTGTCTGTATTTATATCAGAGTAGAAAACCTTTTAAATCAGGGTCTTCAGGAAGATCCTAATAAGCTTTAAGTGAATCAAACTGTTTCCCAATAACTTAACTGTATCTGAGAACAAAGTTCACAAATATGTTGAAGAATACAAAAATTATCCAGCACTCATAAAGATATGAGTACTCACAATGTACTATGTCCAAACAAAAATCACCAGGTATACAATGAAAAAGAGAAAAATGATGTAATACCAACCTACAAATGAAAAAATAAACCCTACGCCAAAGACATACCATACTTACACTGATTAACTTCAGAAAATGGGCATACATAAAAAGAAACAGGGATAGGAATGAGTACTGACAGTATTGGAATCAATGTAAACAAAAGACAGCAAAGGCATATCTTTGTGTGTGTTGGGCAGGGGGGTAACCAGGGATTAACTCAGGGACACTGGACCACTGAGCCATATCACCAGCCCTATTTTGTACTTTTTAATTTAGAAACAGAATCTCACTGAGTTGCTCAGCACCTCACTTTTGCTTAGGCTGCCTTTGAACTTGATCCTCGTGCCTCAGCCTCCTGAGCTGTTGGGATTAGAGGCATAAGGGATATCTTTAAACTACTCAAAGATACAAGCTATCAAGCTACAGCTACAAGATATATGAGGACACTAGATTGTATACAAGACAACTCAACATTGTCAAGATGTCATTTCTTCCCAACATTAATAGATTCAATGTAATCTTAATCAAAATCCCATTTAAATTAAAAATTTCTCCCCAGTACTGTCAAGAGAATGAGAAGACAAGCCAAAGACCAGGAGAAAATATTTGCAAAGGAACACATCAGGACCAGGGGATGCTTTACAGAATTCAATCCCTAGCGCCATAGGGAAAAATAAAAACAAAAAGATATTTCTGAAAAAGAACTATTAGCCAAAATATTCAGAGATCTCTTAAAACTCAACAATAAAAAAATAAAAATGACAAAAAAAGATCTGAAAAGATGCCCCATCAAAGAAGATATATTAATAGTAAATTAGCATATGCAATGTCATTAGTCAACTATAAGTTAAAAACAAAGAAACATCACACTGTTAGGTAGTAGCTAGCAATTAGCAGTGAAAATACATGCAAGGTCACAAGTGTTCTTTAAATTACTTTAGGATTTTCTTTAAACTACTTCCAAAGTATGCAAGAAAGCAAAGGGTGGTAGTTAATTTGTAGAAAACAAACAAAGCAAGGGAGTTGTTGGGAATATGTTAAGAGAAAAGGATTAATGGACTAACTCTTGACAGGGTCCAGTGAGCTATAAGTGTATAGCTATAAGTGTTCCATTTGTCTGGGAAGGAAGATTCCTTTAGTATGACAGGTGCATTAAGATAACTTCTGACCAGCTACTGACCCCAGTGCCCACATTAACATGGGGTTGACTTGTAGATGAAGCCCACCCCCC
>NW_025999871.1:369701-375887 GCF_001458135.2 Marmota marmota marmota
TGAAGCCCCCCCCCCCCCCCCGCCCCAAATAGGATGGTCACCATGACAGTTCCAGAGAAAACCAACTAAGGTCAAAAACTCCATAACCCCAAGTGAAGGAGGCGGTGAACACCTGATTGGCAAAGTGTACAGAAGGTGATCCCCAGTTCTCTTGGTAAACATCAAACAGCAATAAACTTGGAGACATCATTGTCTCCTTTGTTATTCTCTATTCAGGAACAGCACTCTCGCATGCCCGAGTTCTCTCTATTGTGTTCTCTCTCTCTCTCTCTCTCTCTCTCTCTCTTTCTGCTTAAGCCTCACTTTGCTTTTACTTTACTTAAACTTATAATAAAGTTCGCTTACATGACTTTTGGTATATAGCTTTAAACTTTTTCATTGAAACATAAGAACCAAGATTTGGAGTTTCAGCTCCCCGAATTCCTATACCCTATCAGGATGGCAAAAAAACACAACACCACCAAATTATCAGGGGACTGCAGAGCAAGAGAAACTCTCATTCGCTGCCGCTGGGAATACAAAATGGCATATATCCACTTCAGAAGAAAGTTTGACAGTTTCTGATAAAACTAAACATAACTCTCAGCATAAGATCCAGCCATCATGCCTGCTTAGTACTTGCTTAAAAGAGTTGAAAACTTACATGTACACAGAAATCTACACAAGGATGTTGACGGCAGCTTTTTACTCAAAACTGTCAAAACTTTTAAATAACATAAGTTCTTCAGTAAGTAAGTAAGCAATAAACTGGTATATCCGGACGTTAGGGTATTATTCAGTGCTAAAAAGAAATGGGCTATTAGGCCATGGAAAAACACAAGGAAACCTTAAATGTATATTATTAACTGAAACGATTCCAACTATACCACATTTTGGAAAAGGCAAAACTAGGGAATCAGTAAAAACATCAGTGTTTGCCAGGGGCTTGGGAACAGGAAAAATAAATAATGGGAACAAAAGGAATTTTTAGGGCAGAGAAATTAATTACTGTGTACTATATAATGGTGGATCCATGCCGTTATAGACTTGTTAAAACTCACAGAATGCGGAACACAAAAGGTACCCTAACAAAAAGTATGGATTTTGGATGATGATGTGTCAATGTAGGTTCATCAGTTGTAACAAATGTATCACTGGTACACATACAGTGGGAGAGACCAGTGTAGAGGTAAGGGGTTTATGGAAACTCTATACTTGCCCCTCAATTTTACTATGAAAGTAAAACTGCTTCTCCAAAAAAATAAAATTAAAACCAGTGGTTGTGAGAGTTGAGAGTAGGGGGAAATGTCTGACAACAAAGTAACACAGGGAAATTCTGGGAAATAATGACAATGCTCCTCCATATTATAACTGTGGTGGTGGTTGGTGGTTAAACAATGCATGTTTGAAAAAGAATTGTATAACAGTGAGTTTTACTATATGTAATTTATACTCTAATTTCTTTTTAAGAAAAAAATTTTAAAGACTTGTAGGAAATATGCAACATTGAGAACAGAACTCTGAAAACCAAAGCAAGGGATCAGAACAACTATTAAAAATTATAATTCAAGGAAACTTTCCTGCATTAAAGAAAAAATCAACTAAACATTAAAAGAAAACAATATACCTGAGAACACAATATAAAAACAACATCAGGATATATAAAATTACTGATCTTATGGCTGGAAAAAAACCCTCTGGGCTTTAGGCAATACAAGCAAATAACAAGGGCAAGAAAATTAGACTGCCATCTAATTACATTAGACTGCTTTGTGTCATGTTAAAAAGGGGGAAAAATAAGTCAAAAAGAAATGAATAAGCAAGAATTCTATATCCAGGGCTCAAGCGGTAGCGCACTCGCCTGGCATGCGTGCGGCCCGGGTTCGATCCTCAACACCACATACAAACAAGGATGTTGTGTCCGCCGAAAACTAAAAAATAAATATTAAAAAATTTCTCTCTTTCTAAAAAAAAAAAAAAATCTATATTCAGTAAAACTGACTTTTAAATATAAAGAGCACAAACTTATTAACATGTAAGAAACTTAAGGAATACTATTACCATGAACACTTTCTTTTTTTCCTTTTTTTGTGGTGCTGGGGATTAAACACAGGGCTTCACACATGCTAGACAAGCGCTTTACCAACTGAGCTATATTCCTAGCCCTCCCATGAACTCTTTCTAAAGACTTAAAGAACAAGCTGACATTGAAAATGATTAGACATATGAGCTCCTGGGGCCACTTAGTATATATAATACCATGACTAAATAGGGGTTATGCAGGTTAAACATTTGGGAATGCTGACAGTGTGTATGAGGGCTACATGTTTTGATAATAATAGAAACCATACAACTATTTAAAAGTGAGGGATGGCACAAATATAATAAAATGTAAAGATTTATCTACTCTGAGTAATCACTCTGGTGATGGTATTTTTTTTTTTAATTTTTTAAAAATTTGTTCTAATTAGTTATGCATGACAGTAGACTGCATTGACACATCATACATAAATGGAATACAACTTCTCATTCTTCTGGTTGTACAGGATATACAGTTACACAGGTCATTGTAATCATATATGCACATAGGGTAATAACGTCCAACTCATTCTATTATCATTCCTACCCCCATGTTCCTTCCCTCCCTTCCCTCCTCGTTGTCTAATCTAAAGTACCTCTATTCTCCCTTTCCCATTGTGAATTAGCATCCACATATCAGTTTATAGGGATAGGCTTATTTCCCTTTGCATAATATTCTCCACCAGTTCCATTCATTTATTGACAAATGCCATAATTTCATTCTTCTTTAAGGTTGAGTCATGTTCCATTATGTACATACACATTTTCTTAATCCATTCATTTGCTGAAGGATACCTAGGTTAGTTCCATAGCTTAGCTGTTGTGAACTGAGCTGCTATAAACATTGATGTGGCTGTGTCACTATACTAAGCTAATTTTACATCCTTTGAGAAGTGGGATAACTGGGCCAAATGGTGGTTCCATTCCAAGATTTCTGAAGAATCTCCATATTGCTTTCCACAGTGGCTACACCAACTTGCAGTCCCACCAGCAATTATGAGTGTACCTTTTCCCCCATATCCTCACCAATATTTAATGTTGCTTATATTCCGGATTATTACCATTCTGACTGGAGAGATGGAATCTCAGTGTAGTTTTAATTTGCATTTCTCTGATTGCTAGAGATGTTTAACATTTTTTTCATGTATCTGTTCATCCATTTTATTTCTTCTTCTGTGAAGTAGCTGTTCAGTTCCTTAGCCCATTTATTAATTGTACTATTTGTTTTTTTAGTGTTGAGTTTTTTAAGTTCTTTATATATCCTTGAGATTAATGCTCTGAGGTACATGTGGTAAAGATTTTCTCCCATTATGTAGGCTCTCTCTTCACATTGATTGTTTCCTTTGCTGTGAAGAAACCTTTTTAGTTTGATTACATACCATTTATTGATTCTAGATACTACTTCTTTCACTTTAGGAATCTTGTTAAGGAAGTCATTCTAAGCCAACACTATGCTGACTTGGGCCTAATTTTCTTCAATTAAGCGCAGGATCTCTGTTCTAGTGCCTAAGTCTTTAATCCACTTTGAGTTGAAATTCGTGCAGGTGAGAGAGAGGGGTTTAATTTCATTTCGCTACATATGGATTTCCAGTTTTCCCAGCACCAATTGTTTTACAGTCTATCTTTTCTCCAATGTATATGTTTTTGGCACCTTTGTCAAGTATGAGATAACTGTATTTATGTGGGGTTGTCTCTGTTTCTTCTATTCTGTACCCCTGGGTCTATACATATCCA
Organism: Marmota marmota marmota; assembly: GCF_001458135.2. Lineage (NCBI taxonomy): Eukaryota > Metazoa > Chordata > Mammalia > Rodentia > Sciuridae > Marmota > Marmota marmota. Next base: position 373,494 of record NW_025999871.1, read on the forward strand.
TTTTGGGGCCAATACCATACTGTTTTTGTTACTATGGCTCTGTAGTATATTTAAGGTCTGGTATTGTGATACTTCCTATTTCTTTTCTTGCTAAGGATTTCTTTGGTATTCTGGGTCTCTTATTTTTCCAAACGAATCTCAAGACAGCTTTTTGTATTTCTATGCAGAATGTCATTGGGATTTTAATAGGAATTGCATTAAATAAAAACACTTTGGGTAGTATGGCCATTTTGACAATGTTAATTCTGCCTATCCAAGAGCATGGGAGATCTTTCCATCTTAAAGTCTTCTTCTATTTCTTCCTTTAATGTGCTATAGTTTCCACTGTAGAGGTCTTTCATCTTTTTTTAGATTGATTACCAAATATTTATTTTATTTTTTTGAGGGCACTGGGTAGTGATAGTATGATTAACACTGTTATTCTGAGACTTGTGTATATAATACGGGATAACAAAGTAATATGGGATATTCAAATTCTATGATCCCATATACCTGAGAACCAGGACCCCAGTATGTACGGAGATATAAATAAATAATAATTACAGAAAAGTTTTTAAACCTTGTTATCCTAAATTTAAATCCAAAGTATCAGTATGTTTTCATATTAACCTTAAATATAACTGTACCTCAAAATATTTTGTCATATATATCATATAAACATGTATATATTACTTACACATCACATTTTTTATTCATAAATGTATATGAACATGTGTGTGTGTATACATATGAAAAGGGGGGATATCCTATCTCCTAGCTTATGATCTTGAAATAATATTTCCAACTTAAAAAAAAATGTCCTGGAAAAATGGCTTATTTTAGGTTTGAGATTAAAAAAAAAAAAAATACACAAGATGAGCCAAGAAAATCTTGTCACACAAGACAGAAAGGAAACTACCAAAGAACAAGACTTATATCAAGAACTCAGTTATAGAGATTCTCCCTTAGCCAACAACAGGACAATTTAAGTATCAATTTTATTATAACTGCAACTTACCAAATAAGTTTGAAACCCAAATGCTTAAATACACTACTTAATACTAATACTTAAAAAACCTAACTGGTCATCCTCAAAGGATGACAGTTTATCCTGAAGACTAGTAAATAAAAGGAAAAAAACAAGTATTCTTTCCTATAAAAATTGAACATCAAATAGTAAAGGAAGGGAAATCTCTATAAAATATTTCCGCTAAAGAAATGCTAGAATTAGAATATCACTATTTGCAGCCCTCAAAGAATTAATGGCAATGGGCAAAACACAGCAATAGAAAAGAAGGTGTTCAGATCCCATGTGTGATAAAGAAAAAATACAATATCACCTACAGGCCACCACCTGTAAAATAGCTGCCTATCAAAGAGCTTAAACCTGAATCCGATCAGAGTTTTACCAAAGTGAACTTGGTTTAATTACGCAGCATTCTAGATATCAAAAGAGAGAAAACCAGAGACACCGGTGGTATCAATCTCCAACATGGCAGCAGATGAGGGTATTTAAGTTTACTCAATAGATAAATCAGAAATTTTGAGCTCACAAAGAATTATTATCATCATTACTTTCTTTTTCCTTCAGGTATAGCACTATTACATCTAGATTTGGTAATTATATTTTGTCTATTATTTATAGTTGTATCCTGCCTTCCTTTCATTTCCTAATATGTCATAAGCTCATAAACACAGGGACTTTTGTTTTTTTCCATCTACACAGTGCCAGGTAAAAAATTTTCATACACAACATCTACTCAGTATGTCTGCTGCATTAAATTAAAATAAACAAGAGAGGTCAGTCAAAAGAAGAAAATATTCTGTACTTTTTATCAGATAAAAATCAGGCATCCTTGAAAGAAAACATAGGTACACAGAACTTCTTTAGCGTGGTTGCCCTGAGAAGTAACAATGTCCCTTTACTACCTTGAAATATTTAAAGAGGCTGTATACTCATGAGTAGGGGCACTGGGTAAGAATATTTGTGGGAGACCAACCTTGAATCTGACTGAGTTAACTCCCCTGCTGGGCAATGTGGCATCAGGCACCCATGCTGCTAGACTGCCCTGCTCTTCTAGGGTTCCAGTGACTGTCTTCGTGCCTGGGCATGTCTTCTTATAGCCCCATGGGTGGAGCTATGCTCACCTGTTCCTTTGTAATATAACCCCTTGCCCTGTTTAGGATAGAATGTTCCATGGAAGTGCCTTGTATGTCCCCTTCTCTTACTGTGCCCTTGGGTGTGGGCCTACCTAGATGTCAGTCAACCTGCTGACAGTGAACATCATGAAGACAAGACTCAGTCCCCTGAAACCTGACACCTTGCCTCATTTGAATAGCTTCTCCTCAATAAAAGGGGTCAGTGCGTTCTCTCTCTCTCTCTCTCTCTCTCTCTCTCTCTCTCTCTCTCTCTCT
>NW_025999871.1:378339-382285 GCF_001458135.2 Marmota marmota marmota
TGTGTGTATATATATATATATATATATATATATATATATATATATATATATATTCCTGCAGACCCTTAAGGTCAGAGAAGCCGTCACAGCGACCCCAAAGAAAAAGGTATTTGTGTCTCTTGTGTGGTTATTTTGCACAGCCCAGTCAGCCCAATTTCCCTGGAGTAATCCCTGAGCCTTTTAGTCCTGAGAACAGAAATCCGGCAAATATTCTTAGTGGGTCCACAGGCACATATATTTCTTTGAATATATCCAAGTTGCACTAAAAACAGAATGAAACTTATCTGCTGCAAATTATTAAGATTTTGTTTTTGAATAAAGCTGTCCTAAGAGACTGAATGCAAATGAGTAAGGAGACATAAATCTATTCCCAAACCTATACAGAATAGCCATTTCCCATCAGAACAAACTTTTGGACACTAAACACTCCACAAGTTATCATCATTTCATCTTTGATATTATCATCTTGATTTTATAAAAGAATAATATATTGAGAGAATAAATAACAAATGGGGTTTGAACTTTGACTCAACCATGGTCATTCCACTGAACTTTCCTGTTTCTAACAGAAATTATTAGATATAAACCATAATTATTGTTTCTTTTGTGTACTGGCATTGTAAAACTTAATTTTCTATCATATCTTAATTTCCATATCATAAGTTCATGCTTCCATGTCTTACCGCTTATTTCAAGCTCTGCCCAATGTGATTTCTTTCCATTTGCTGCTTCCTCAGAGGACATGATTGTGTACATCCTCCGAGGGTCAGGAGAGTCGTATTTTTCTTTGGACATGCCTATAAAAAGAAACCAAAGACCATTTATCAGTATTTTTACTTGTTTTATTATCAGCATCTGATGTAATCACTCCTTCCTAGACACATTTCATTTGGCTCCCAGGATATCATTTCTCTTAGTTTCCCTTTCCACTTCTCTAGATTTAGCATTTTGCTAATTCTCCCTGCAGGGTTGAAATTATCTCCATTTTACCAACAGAAAACAGAAGCCCAAAAGGGATTAAGGAATATCCCCACTGTTAGAAAGCCAAGCTTTGTTTGTGTCTGACTAAAAGTTAAAATTATATTATGTTGTCTCCCTGCCGATGGGAAGCAGAACTATTTTTTTCAAGCACAGTAATGGATTTTGTTTAGTCAATGCACAGAAAGGTAAATAATCCTTTTTTAAAAGCTGTCTGAAATAACGAAGAATATAAATGGTGAGACTGCACAAGAAACAATAGCACATCTAAAACATGGTTTTGCTATATACTGATAAAACAAAACTGTTCTCTTACATGGAAGTTTTTTTTGTGTGTGTGTGTAGAAGAAAAAATAACTAAAGTTTTTAGACTGATTTTTAAAATCCAATACAAAAAGTGATATGGTTCTGTATAGAGGAGAATCTGTTAAAGTGCTCTTTCTGAATGACATCAATATACAATTAATAACCTAGAAAATATAAAATGCTGTATAAGTGCTACCAGAGCTTGAGGACAACACTGAAATGCCATGATTCTGATCAAATTCTATTTACAAAACAATCATTTAATCTTCATTAGCTTTCCAAATAAAATCAAGAAATTGTAAAAAATTATTCTAAACAGTTGAATATTTTGGTCCTATTATGTACTGGACTTCTCAGTGAAAGTTAAGAAGTCTTATTACCAATCTTATGTGACTTTAGTGTGAATCAATCCCCATGTTTGATCACACTTTAGAGAAGTGTTGCTGAACTAAAAAGATCTGAAAACCAGGGACTGGACCTGTGGTCATTCCATTCCATCAGTCATAATTTCTGCCAAGGTAGCTAGTCACTCTCTTTCTTGTTTTTTCATGTGAGAATGGTTATCTGAAAATCTGAGACACCCATTAATCTAAACTCCAAAGCAGTAAGGACATCTCTATTTCTCAAATCCCTGAAATTGAGGATTAAAGAGTGAAAAAATATATATATATAATAGAATTTAAAAAGTTATAGCACATTGAACAATCAAGCTCCTGCAAGAAGGAACAGCAAGAGCACATCTGCCCATTGATGAATAACATGGGTTATTCATTTTCCTGGGAATCCAACAAAGTACAGCATTGAGATTAGGTAGAGAAAACAATATATGGATATATAAAATTTTGAGGATTTTCCCCAAGGTTTTGAAATCAACAAACTTGTCCTCTAATAAGCACAGTATGGGGCTGGGGTTATGGCTCAGCAGTAGAGCACTCGCCTAATACGTGTGAGGCCCTGGGTTCGATCCTCAACACCACATATAAATAAATAAAATAAAGGTATGGTGTCCACCCACCTACAACTAAAAAAATATATATATTTTTTTTAAAAAGCACAGTATGTCACTGAAAATTACAATTTAAAAATAATAAGTCCTCCCCCTCAAAATAGACTTGAAAACTTTCAAAAAGAATTACCAAAGAATATTTTTAAAAATAGATAGGCCACCCAGGCGTTTGAGTGCATGCCTATAATCCCAATGGCTTGGGAGGCTGAGGCAGGAGGATCAGCTAACCAGCCTTAGCAACTGCAAAGCACTAAGCAACTCGGTGAGACCTGGTCTCTAAATGAAATACAAAATAGGGCTGGGGATGTGGATCAGTGGTTGAGTGCCCTGAGTTTAATCCTGGTCCCCTGCAACATACACACATACACACACACACACAATAAATAAATAAATAAGCAGGCCAGAGTCAGCAGATACATAGCACCTAATTACTGAATCTCCTACTCTACCAATCCATTACTAGACAACACTATTGATCCTGGCAACATAAAATCCATCCCTGATCTAGACCTCAGAGTAATATTTTTTTTTCATTGTCTTGGAATAATTATTTCATTAAGAAAAACAAATAATATTATATATCATAGTTATTAGAAAGACATGCTTTCATAACTAAATATTTATGAAACAGCTTAAAGACTCATCTACAACCATCCTGAGAAAAATCAGTAGTGCACAGTACAGAAACCATAACACAACAGATAAAAGACTATTCTGTGGCATTTAAATTAAGGGTGGCTCATGTTATGGTTCGGATGTGTTTCCCCAAAGGCTCATGTGTGAGACAACAAAAGAAGGTTTAGAGGAGAAATGACTGTTATGAGGGCCTTAACCCAATGGGTGAATTAATCCCTTGATGGGATTAACTGGGTGGTTACTGTAGGTGGGTAAGGTGTGGCTAGAGAAGGTGGGTCATTGGGGAGTGGCTTTAGGGTACATATTTTGTATCTGGTGAATAGAGTTCTCTCTAATTCATGATCATCATGTAAACTGCTTCCTTCTGCCACATTCTTCCACTATGATATTTAGCCTCAATTCAAGCCACAAGGAATAGAGCCTGCTGTTGCCTAAGGACTGAGACCTTTGAAACCATGAGCCCCCAGACAAACTTTTCCTCCTTTACAATTATTCTTATTCTTTTTGTCACAGCAGCAAAAAAGCTGACTAAAAGAAAAAAGGGGCGGGGAGTAGAGTAGAATACAGACAAAAAAGACAAGTATAAAAAGTTTCACCTTGTTAGTTCAGTCCCCTATAGATCCCCTGTAAGATTAACAGTTCCCTAGTTAGAGCCCTGAAACTAAGTGCTGCATATTTTAATTTCCTTTAGTTCAGAGGCAAGTGAAAAGAAATATCTGTTGAATATAGGAATATCAGAAAGGAGAGTAAACAGTCTCAGGTCTTTTTTGGTTTTATTTATTTATTTTTTTTGTTTTGTTTTGTTTTTTTAATTTTTTAATTTTTTATTGTGGGTTGTTCAAAACATTACAAATTTCTTGACATATCATATTCGACACTTTGATTGAAGTGGGTTATGAACTCCCACCTTCACCCCATACACAGATTGCAGAATCACATCAGTTACACATCCATTGATTTACAAATTGCCATACTAGTGTCTGTTGTGCTCCGCTGCCTTTCCCATCCTCCCCCCTCCCC
>NW_025999871.1:383850-518923 GCF_001458135.2 Marmota marmota marmota
GCAGGGTCCAAGAAGCAGCCTCCGCAGGCTCCGCAGCCCTGGGCCAGGGCGGTTCCGGGATGGTTCCGGGAGCCGGAACTCGGCCGCCCCGCGCTCTGTGTTCTCTCCGATAAGATCAGGTTCTAAGAAGCACCCAGGCGCTGAACCCTAGCAATCTGTCTGCAAGCCGCAGGCGAATTGCAGCCTGAAATTACCTGATCTATGGCTGAATCCTTTTTTGGTTTTAAACCAGGAATCAAACTTATGCTCAACCAAAATTGGGGACAATCAAATATTGGAGCTTTCCCCATACATAAAAACAAGAACTGAACCCACTAATCATGGTTGACCCTAGTCAAAAGGCATGTCACAGCCTTGCCTCTCCCTATCTCTATGAGCAAAAAGAAAAAACCCAGCCTTCAAAACAAATCTCTACGGGGAAAATAGAAGTGCTAAGAACCCACCATAAAAGAAAGGTCTAACCATTTTTTCTCTCTATTCTCATATTTCACATAAACACTTCTGTGACTTGGGGTATGAAAGTTTTTCCTCACACCAAGCAATTCTTCAGTGGACATCAATTGACTGTCCTATAATCCAACCCACTCCTGGCATTATCTGGAGTTAAAAATAAGACCCCACAGTTTAAGGGGTCATTCCCATAGTACCCATCCTTCATATGCAATATTAAGTAGCAGATTGTCACCTATAATGCTGATCAACAACCAGCTATGAACTGGGGTTCCCACTACTTCCTCCTTGAGTTCAATTAATTTGCTAGGATAGCTCACAGAATCAGGAAAACATTTTACTTAAGTTCACTGGTTTATTACAAAGGATTTTGTAAAGGATATAGATGAACAGCCAGATGAAGAGGTATCACAGGGTCATATGGAGGAAAGACAGAGAAGTTCCCATGTCCAATACAGGCAGGCCAATTTCCTAAGACCTCCAAGAAGCTCATTCAAAGATTATTGTTCAATAGTTGTTAACATAGCTCCATCTCCAGCTCTTTACTCCCCTTTCCAGAAGTCAGTGGGCAGAGCTAAAAGTTCCAAACTTCTGATCACCAGGTGAACAGTTCCAATCACTTTATTTGCATAAACTAATACAATAATACACAATGAACTATTATAATAAACTAATATACTAAGGAGTTTCTTAGATAAACAATTACTAAGAAAACATACAATCCATATGCTTTTTCTAAATAAGTACTTAATTTACAAGAGCATTGTTTCTGAAAGAAAAAAAAAAGTGAACAACCTAAATGACCACCAGTAAGAACATACAGTTATATGAGCTACTGTACAGCCATACTATGAAAAACCACACAGCTGTGAAAAGAACATTAACTATGCTATTGGTAGGATTAAGCAAATAAGTGCTTATGTTAATGATGTTAGAAAAAAACATTTATAAATAAAACAGAACTTTTATAAATCAAGGAAAGTAAATGAAAACACTAATAACAACTTGATTTGACACTCAATATAAACTCATAATTTTTAATTTATTTCTAACTAACCACTTCAGCATTCCAGAAGAAATATTACCTTCTGGAATAAGAGTACTCCTAATATAGTAGTTTTGATCTCTAATATAGTCGTTCCCTCTTATCTGTATGGGGGGTATGTTCCAGTAACCCCAGTAGATTCCTGAAACCATGGACAATACTGAACAGTATAATTTTCTTAAGGCCTTTATTTGTTTACTTTATGTAGTACTAAGGTTCGAACCCAGCAACTCACATATATATGCTAAGCAAGTGCTCTGCCACTGAGCTACAGCCCCAGCCCTGAGCATTATAATTTAATGCTGTTTCCATTTAAAGTAAGCACTTATGTGGCTGTAACTTTTGCAGTTTGAGGTTTAATAGCACAAACTTCTTTTTCTTTATTCATAAGTTCAAGTACAGAAGATTCACTCTTACCTTAGATCTTAGTAACCTCAGCATTCAATTTTGTTTTTGTCTTTCCTGAGAGTTTTCATCTTTTCCCTTAAAGGAAACACTTTACAACCTCTTTGGCATATCTGAATTGCCAACACCACTACTCTTACACTCTAAGAACATTATTAAGTAAAATAAAAGTTAATGGAGCACTAGCTCTGTGGTACTAATAGTCAATCTGATATTCCAGATGGTAATGAGTAAGTAGCACATATAGAATGAATACACCGGATAAAAAAATGATTCACTTTCTGGGCATAGGATGGCATAAGATTTCATCATGCATTACTCAGGACAGAGTACAATTAAAAACTTTATTTAAGGAATTTTCCATTTACTATTTTGGGACTATGGTCGACTATGGATAAAAGAAGCCTCAGAAAGAGAAATTGTGATGGGGCGGGGGTGAGGGTAAGGGGGACTACTGTATCAAGAAAGCAAAGTTCTATGTAAAATAGCCAATTATAAGTGTGGGACAGGAAATGTATGAAATCACCCTGAGGGCATCTCTCAGTGCCAAAAAGTTAAGTCTAATAGGGTCATCATGTCAGCATAAAACAAGAATTGCTAGAAGGGATCCTCCTTACTGGCCAAAGTTATGACAATTTGAGCAAAAAGAATCCCAATTATAATGAACTAAAATACACTTAATGAAAATCTATGAGCACCTCAAAAAAAGAAAGACAATACAAAGGAGGGAAAATATGATCCTATCTATGGTGCAGAAAAGGGTCTGGCAGTGATATAAATGATGAATTATTAGCACAGAAAACTACCATGGTAATAAAGGCACGGTAAAGAGGGAAAGAAAGAATGTGCACACAGCATTTGAAATAGGGAATAAACTAAAAATTAGTAAGATTCAAGTGATTATCTTTTCAGAAGGGAACTGTATTCTGAGTAATCAAAACAGCCAAGTTGAAGGAGTCTTACTTTATTAATGAATGATACCTAATAAATTAAGTATGAAAGAATTAAAAAACAAAACAATCTTATGATGTACAATCATTTTGTAATTCCTAATGAACATCAGTCAGGTAAGAAATATAAACTAGATTAAACATTGGCACTGACAGTAAGGCTAAAGTAACATTACCACACAGGCTACAAATTTACTGACAATGTTTAATGGAGGAATAAACTGTTGCACTTTGTCAATGTTATCAACACTACTGTTGGGAAACCCAGATACTGGGTCATCAATGCTCGTGCCTTGATTAAAAACTAGAGGAACTGGCCAGCGGACACCAAAAGAACAATGAGACAAAATGAGGATGTGGGACTTTTTGCTGGTAAACCTTTATGCTGTCTTCAACAAGCTGGTATCAAGAATATTCTAGATTTGAAGAAAATTAAGGGACATATTCCAATGCAATGCATGGTTCCTATACTGGATTCATAAACCAAAATTAAAAGAACAATTTGTGAACAGAGAAAATATTTAATAACTAGTTAAGCTGAGGTTTCAAGACAGCAGTATAGAGAAGGTCACTTTCCTGGCTGCTCTGGTGTGAAACCAAGGAAACAAATAGGCAGCTTCTCAGCAAGCTGAGAGAAAAAAAGGAGAATGTTACTGGAATTTAATACTGGACATTCAAAGCAGATCGGAGACTAGGAGGTTGGACATAATAAGGAAGAAATCTGCAGTGCCCACAGCTTATACTGTTGGCTGGAGGACCCAGGCAGAGCAGTCTCTCCATGAGCAAAGTAGAAGAATAAAAAAATTAAAGGAACCCACACTTTTAGGAGACCTGAAGCATGTCTCAGAGAGTTTAGAGATCAAAGACACCACACCTCACTAAACTAAAAGGTGTGCTGCACAATATCCTTGTGCAAAAAAGAAGCCCCATATCTCCTGGCTGCATGAGGAGGACAAAGGAAGAAACCATTTTGCAGCTGTGGTGTAGGAGCCAGGAGCTGCAGGAGCCAATTCCTGGCAAACCTGAGTTTGGCCCAAAATGCAGGCCTGGTAAACCCACACTGAATGACATAGAGTGCGCCTAAGTGACTGGGAAAAAAATCAAAAGAGGAGAGAGGTTTGTACAGGGAATACTGGCCAGGTTTCCACCTGGTTCATCCCCCCCCCTCCCCCGCCCCTCCCAATCCAGCTGCTTTGAGGAGAGACACACCAGGACAGGAATTCGAAAGGGTGGGGACAGGGGCGAGTTTGGAGACTGAACACAAGACCAGTAAATATGGGGTCCATAGGTGATATAGTGTACTAAGAATTGGCTCCTCTACCACACATGTGGAATTCAAGAGATCCTTGGGATGCAGTCTTCCAGTGTGGACCAGCAACTGCTGGAAGTATGCTGATGTAAAATCTCCACACCAAATGGTATTCAGTGAAAAGCCTGGGGCCTACCTAGGCCTAAACCCCACCTCCAGGAGTTCCACCTACAGGATTACCTCTCTCATTCCAACAATCCACCCAGAGAGTGGGACATCATGTTCAAGAAGGCCCCACCTAATACTTTGAGAAGCTGAAAATCTTTTGAACTCCAAAAGAAATAATTCTTTAACTTTTTATCAAGATTGCTTTTTCTCTTTTTTTCTTTTCTGTTTTATTGTGACTTTAATGATTCATGGACATTTATATATACTTATATTCTCATTTCTAGCATTTTTGAAGGCAGTTATTTTTCATGGATCAGTTTTTTGATGACTAGGATGTTTGATTAGTCTATTTCAGCTTTGTTTTACATTCCTTTAATTTTTAAAATTTTTACTTTATATAATTTTTTCTCACACAGTTTCTCTTGATTCTTTCTCTCATCTTCTGCTGACAGCCAATTTCTATTGTTCTTTCACTCTTCCTTTAATTGTAACTTCTATCATCTTTCCTACTCCCTCATAATCATCACATCCTATATTATTTCTGTTTTCTTCCTGTCCACCATTTGAAATTGCAAACCCTTTTGCGAATTTAATGTTTTTATTATAGGCAAAAACTGATCAAATCATTTGTTTGTTGTGACAACTAACACTGTAGATGCCACAGCAGGAACTATTTGGTTTAATGCTGTATATTATTTGCATTGATTGTTGTTATTATATGTCTCCCCCCCCTAAATGATGAGGTACTGGAAACCTTCAGAGACACTATAAGTCTACAGGATAGAAAATCTTCTGCCTCAGACCCATATTGTTAAATGGATAAACATGCAAACAACATGAAAAAGCAAGGGAACAAATCACCCCAAATAAACTGAAGATACTCCAATACCAAAATCCATCAAAACACAGTGGAAGTCATGTCAGAGAAGTTTAAAATGTCAGAGAAGTTTAAAATGTACATAGGTAAACTAATCTGCAAGATAAGGACGATGTAAACAGTGAAATCAGAGAGAAAATATTGGAAGTGAAAGATCACTCCAATAAAGACAGATATTCTGAAAAACAAAATCAAGCAGAAATCCTTAAAATGAAGGAATTAAAAAGTCAATGGAAAGCATGATCAACAGACTAGATCACTTGGAAGACAAGTGTTTCCGGCAATGAAAACAAAATACAGAATCTTGAAAATAAAGTTGACTGTGCAGTAAAGATGTTAAGAGACCATGAATAGAACTTCCAAGAAATATGGGCTAAGTTGAAAGGAACAAGTGTAAGATTTATCAGGATAGATGAAAGCTTGGATATACAAGCGAAAGGAATGCACAATCTTTTTAATGAACTAGTATTATAAAATTTCCCAAAACTGATGAATGAAATGGAAAATCAAATTCCAGAGGCTTACAGGACCCTCAATATATAAAATTACATCAGAGCCACACCAAGGCACATTATTATGCAAATGCCTAACATGGAATAAGGACAGAATTTTTAAAACTTCCACAGAAAAATGACAGGTAACATTTAGATGGAAAACAATCCAAATCTCAGCTGATTTCTTAACCCAGACCCTCAAAGCAAGGAGGTCTTGAAATAATATGTACCAAGACCTAAAAGAAAATTGATGCCAGCCAAGAATATTATACCCAGGAAAATTAAACTTCAAAATTTATAATGAATAAAAACCCTCCATGATAAACAAAAGTTAAAAGAATTCACAACTAGAAAGCCTTCACTACCAAACATACCCGATGTGATACTTCATGAAAAGGATGTGAAAAATAAAAGTGAAAACCAATAAAGGGAGAAACTACATTAGAAGAATAGTCAATCAAAGGAGAAACTAATTCAAATTAAAAACCAGAAATAAGTAAAAATGACAGAGAATAAAAATCATTTCTTAATAACACTGAATGTAAATGGCCTAAAATCATCAATTAAAAGATACAGACTGACAGATTGGATTAAAAAACAAAGACTAACAATATGCTGTCTCCAAGAGACTCACCTCATGTGCAAAGACATCCACAGACTGAAGGTAAGTGGATGGGAAAAATATTATTCACATGGATCTCATAAAACAAAGGGGTTTCTTTCTTCATATCAGATAAAGTAGACTTCAAGCCAAAGTCAATCAGAAGAGACAAAGGAGCACATTTCATATTGGCTAAGGGAATTATGTATCAACAAGACATAACAAAATATGATATGTCAAGAGCTTTGTAATGTTTTGAACAACGAAAAATAATAATAAAAAAACAAGACATAACAATTAAATATACCCCAAACAATGGAGCATCTACATAAACAGAAATTATTGAAAACTTGTACTCTAATAAAATACAGAATATCGAAGGCATCGACAAATTTCTAGAGGCATATGGGTTACCCAAATTGAATCAGAATGATATACACAATTTAAACAGATCAATTTCAAGCAAGGAAATAGAGGATGCCATCAGAAGCCTACCAACCAAGAAAAGCCCAAGCCAGATGGATACTAAAGAATCAATACTCTAAAATTATTTCATGAAATAGAAAAAGAGGGAGCACTTCCAAACTCATTCTGAGGCCAATATCACCCTGATTCCCAAATCAGGCAAAGACACATCAAAGAAAGAAAAAACTGTAGACCAATATCTCTAAGAACATAGATGCAAAAATTCTCAATTAAACTCTGGCAAATTGAATACAAAAACATATCACAAATATAGTGCACCAAGATCAAATGGGGTTCATCCCAGTGATGCAAGATTGGTTCAACATACAAAAATCAATAAATGTAATTCATCACACCAATAGACTTAAAGAATCATATGGTCATCTCAATTAATGCAGAAAAAGGTATTCATCAAAATACAGCACCCATACATGTTCAAAACACTAAAAAAAAAATAGAAATAATAAGAACATATCTCAACATCATAAAAGCTATATATGCTAAGCCCCAGGCCAACATTATTCTAAATCAATATTCAAGCCCAAAAAAACCCAAATGCCAAATGTTTTCTCTGATATAAGGAGGCTGATTCATAGTGGGGTTGGGAGGGGGAGCACAGGAGGTTTAGATGAACTCTAGATAGAGCAAAGGGGTGGGAGGGGGCATGGGAGTAAAAAGGATGGTGGAATGTGATGGATAGGTACATGTATGAAGACACAAATGGTGTGAATATACTTTATATATAACCAGAGATATGAAAAATTGTGCTCTATTTGTGTAATATGAATTATAATGCATTTTTGAGTCATATATAACAAATTAAAATAAAAGATTTTAAAAAGTACATAAAGAAGCTATAGAACTAAGAAATACAATTAATAATTTACTTAACAGATATATATATATAGAATATTTCATCCATCAATGACTGAATACACTTTCTTTTCAGCAGCACACTGATCCTTCTCTCAAATAAAGAGTTGCCAAAAAGCAACTCTTAGGAAACTAAAAATAAAGGAAAGATGATATCTTGTATTCTATCAGATCATAATGGAATTAAATTAGAAATCAAGGATAAAATAAAAAATACAAGCTATTCTAATACCTGGAGACTAAATAATATGCTACCAAACAAACAATGAATAGCAGAAGAAATCAGGGATGAAATTTTAAAAAAGTACTTAAGAGGTAAATGAGAATAGTAATGCAACATATCAAAATCTCTTGGACACTATGAAGGCAGTTCAAAGAGGAAAGTTCATTGCATTGAGTTCATTCATTAAGGAAACAGAGAGTCACCAAATAAATACCCTAACATTACATCTCAAAGCCCTAGGGCAGGGGGTTGGGGGAATCAACACCAAAGCAGAAGACCAGAAATAATTAAAATCAGAGCTGAAATCAATGAAACTGAAACAAACAAACAAAAAAACTGACAAAACAAAAAAGTTGATTCTTGGGGGAAGGGGGATCAATAAAGCTGATAAACCCTTAAGCCAAGTTGACGAAGAGAAAGAGAAAGAAAATTTAAATTACTAAAATTCACGATGAAAAAAGAATATTACAATGGACACTACTAAAATTCAGACAATAATCAGAAACTATTTTGAAAATTTATACTCTAATAGAAAACCCTGACAAATTTCTAGCAACATATGACCTATCCAAATTGAATCAGGAAGACATAGAAAATTGAAACAGACCAATTTCAAGCAATGAAATTGAATACACCATCAAAATCCTACCAAAAAGAAAAGCCCAGTACCAGATGGATTTTCAGCTCAATTCCACCAGATTTTCAAAGAACACCAATCCTCCTCAAATTACTCCATGAAATAGAAAAGAAGGGAACCCTTCCAAACTCATTCTTTGAAGCTAGCTAGTATCACCCTGACTCTAAAACCAGACAAAGATACATTAAGGAAAGAAAAAATTCAGACCAATTTGCCTGATGAACATACATGTAAAAATTCTTAACAAAATTCTGGCAAACTGCATACAAAACTTATTAAAAAGACAGTGCAGGGACAGGGATTGTGGCTCAGTGGCAGAGCACTCACCTCTCATTTATTAGGCATTGGATTTGATCCTCAGCACCACATAAAAATAAGTAAATAAAGGTATTGGCATCCCTCTACAACTAAAAAAAAATATGTATATATTAAAAAAAGAGAAGATAGTGCACTATGATCAAGCAAGGTTGGTTCAAAATATGTAAATCAATCAATGTAATTCATCACATCAATAAATTTAAAGACAAAAATCAAATGATTATCTCAACAGATGGAGAAAAAGCACTTGCAAAATACACCATCCACTCACACTCAAAACACTAGAAAAACCAGAGATAGTAGGGACACACTTCAACTTTATAAAAACTATATATGCTAAATCCAAGGTTAACATCATTCTAAATGGAGTAAAACTGAAAGCATTCCCTCTAAAAACTGGAACAAGACAAGGATGTCCTCTTCACCACTTCCCTTCAACATATGCCTGGAAACTCTAGCCAGAGCAATTATACAAAAGAAAGAAATTAAAGGATATAAAAAGGAAGAGCTCAAACTATTCCTATTTGCCTACGACATGATTCTATATTTAGAAGACCCAAAAAACTCCACCAGAAAACTTTTGGAACTCATAAATGAATTAAGTAAAATAGCAGGATATAAAATTAACTCCCTTTAATCAATTGTGTTCATATACATTAGTGATCAATCAACTGAAAGAGAAATTAGGAAAACTATCCCATTGACAACAGCCTCAAAGAAAATATTTGAGACTCAATCTAAAAAGAGAGGTGAAAGACTTCTACAATGAAAACTACAGAACCCTAAAGAAAACTTAAAGAAGGTCTTAGAAGACAGAAACATCTCTCATGTTCTTGGACAGGCAGAAATAATATAATTAAAATGGCCATACCACCAAAAGCACTAAACAGATTTAATGCAATTCCCAATAAAATCCCAATGACATTCTTCATAGAAATAGAAAACGCAATCATAAAATTCATTTGGAAAAATAAGAGACCCAGAATAGCCAACACAATCCTTAGGGAGGAAAGTGAAGCCAATACCAGACCTTAAATTATACTAGAACTATAGTAATAAAAACGGCATGGCATTGGCACCAAAACAGTCATGAACACCAATGGTAAAGAATAGAATACACAGAGACAAACCCACATAAATAGTTATCTCATACTTGACAAAGCACCATAAACATATAATGGAGAAAAGATTACCTCTTCAACAAATGTTGCTAGGAAAACAAAATCCAAATGTAGGAAAATGAAATTAAACCTCTATCTCTCACCCTGCACAAAACTCAATTCAAAGGTGATCAAAGGCCTAGGCATTAGACCAGAGACTCTGTGCCTACTAGAAGAAAATGCGTGCCCAGTTCTCTATCATGTCAGATTAGGACCTGACTTTCTCAACAAGACTCCTAAAGCACAAGAAGTAAATCAAGAATCAATCATTGGGATGGTATCAAACTAAAAAGCTTCTTTACAGCAAAGGAAACAATCATGAACACGAAGAAAGACCGTACAGAATGGGAGAAAATCTTTGCCACCTGCACCTCAGAGCATTAATCTCCAGGAAATATAGAGAACTTTAAAAACTTAATATTAAAAAAAACAAATAACACAATCAATAAAAATGGGCTAAGGAATTGAACAGGCACTTCACAGAAAAAGAAATATGAATGGTCAACAAATATATGAAAAGTGTTCAACATCCATAACAATTTGAGAAACACAAATTAAAACTACACTGAGATTCCATCTCTCTCCAGTTGAAATGGCAATGATCAGGAATACAAGGGACAATAAATGCTGGTGAGGATGTAAGGAAAAAGGTACTCACATTGCTGGTAAGACTGCAAATTAGTGCAACTACTAAGGAAAGCAGTATGGAAATTCTTCAAAAAACTTAGAATGGAATCAAAATTTGGCCCAGTTATCTCACTTTTCAGGATATACCCAAGGAATTAAAATCAGCATAATATAGTAACATGGCCACATCAATGTTATAGCAGCTCAATTCACCATAGATAAGCTAAGTGCCCATCAACAGATGAATGGATAAAGAAAATGTGGTATATATACACACAATGGAATATGACTCAGCCTTAAAGAAGAATGAAACTATGGCATTTGCCAGTAAATGAGTGGAACTGGAGATTATCATGCTAAGTGAAATAAGCCAATCCTAAAAAAACCAAAGGCCAAATGTTCTCTCTCATATGTGTGTGCTAACTCACAATAAGGAGGGTGGCAGAAGTTCTCTGGATTAGACAAAGTGGAATGAAGGAAAGGAAGGGGGATGGGAATAGGAAAGATAGTAGAATGAATGGGACATAACTTTCCTATGTTCACATATGAATACCCAATCAGTGTAACTCCACATCATGTATAACCACAAAAATGGGAAATTATACTCCATGTATGTATGTTAAAATTCATTCTACTATCATGTATAACTAAAAAGAACAAATAATTTTTTTAAAAAAACTAGTTCATATCAAAATATTTTAAAATTATGTGATAAATGTGTATTTTGACAAGGTACAAAATGTGTTTTTGTTAAAGGCTTTCTGAAGTTAACTTATTTAGTTGGCCAGATTTTCTTCAAAGGAAAAATGAGTCTGAGTTACAGCCAGTCTCATTTGATATGATAAAGAAAATACTGAATTTGCAATCTTTCTTTTCTTTTAGACCTTTTCTACATTTTCTTTGTTTCCATTCTTTATTTATTTATTTATTTATTGAGCGAGGGGTGGGAAATTGAACTGGGAATTGAACTTAGGGGGCACTCAACCACTGAGCCACATCCCAGTTCTATTTTGTATTTTATTTAAAGACAGGGTCTCACTGAGTTGCTTAGTGCCTTGCTGTTGCTGTGGCTGGCTTTGAATTGGAGATCCTCATGTTTTAGCCTCCAGAGCTGCTAGGATTACAGGTGTGCACCACTGTGCCCATCTCTCCTTCTCCATCCTCTGGTTTTATTTCTTTTCCAATCATCCCAGAGGAAAAAAGGAAGAAAGACAAGAAAGGAAGAGAGAGAAACAGAAAGAAAGAAACTCATGTGCAGAAAGCCCCTATGTATGACTCAGACTCCTCTCAGGGCTACCAAAAGCTAGAACTGAAATGACCTGAAAAGGTAGTGAAAAAAACTAATCTCAATGACAATTTACTTCTTCCAATGCATTTTTAACAATGTCTCAACCAATTTTTCACTAAATTCTAATTACTTTTACCTACTGAGGAGCTCTTAATCTGTATTCTTCATTTTCATTGCCACTGAAATTAATATAGATCTTACTTATTTTTCAACTTCAACTACTACCCAATCCCTCTTTGAGTACTATAATCATCTTCCTGATACGTGCCTGCTCATGGCACTCTCCTTTTTAAAAATGTAAAATGGCTCTTCCTGGCTACCTAGATAAAGTGCAAAATAAATAAATAAATAAATAAATAAATGCGATTTTTCTTTCTTCCTTTGCAGTACTGGGGATTGAACCCAGGACCCCTTAACCAAGCAGTTTACCACTCAATTACACCTCCCAGCTTTTTTATTTTTGAAACAGGGTTTTCCTAAGTCGCCCAAAATGGCCTCAAATTTGCAATCCTCTTGCCTCAGCATCCTGAGCAGCTTGGATTATAGGTGAGCATCATCATACCTGGTCGTCCAAGTCTTTTGCACTGAAATTAGCTATTCTCCCACCCTTCAGCCACTTCTATACATCCCCCTCACTAATAGTCCTAAATTAGAGCAACCCTACTTTTAAGTCACAGTCTTTCAACAAATACGAATTCCTTTACCAAAGACCTAAACTCCTACTCACTTACTTCAAATAACTCTTATTACATCTTCTAGCCCTTCCTAAAGACAAAAGTTCAGCACACTCTTTTATGCATTCCATACGTGCTTTCTTTACAAAATTATTCATTCACCAAGTTATTTACTGAGCACTTAGTGCTACTAAGCACTCTGCTAGGTGCTAGAAATAAAGAATAAATAAATTCTTAGGTTTAATCTATGAAGGGGCAAACAAAAATCTTACAACAGTGTAATCAAGTTCTTATAATTGGTACTCATGCTTTTAAAATTACAACTAACCTATATACCACACTCAAATTATTCTTCCTAAGACTGAATTCTAATTACACTGCAAAATTCAGTAAAAAGAGCCACAAAGGATGGAAGATTTAACTGGACTGACTTCTGGTCCTATAAAAGCTTAGAAACTATGAATCTGTCATCTCTTCTACTCCCTTTTAAGATCTCTATTGCTTTAAGAGAAAATAAATTCAAACTCTACAGTTCTGAATTCAAAATGCTCTACCTTTCCAGACCTTTATTCCAATGTCTCTCTGTACCTTCTGATGTAATCAGCAGACTTACTGCCATTCTTCAGTTATGCTCCACAATCATAAATGGCACAAGCTGTTTTTCCATAACAAAGCAACCATGAATGCTGTCCACAAACTATGATTAGACAAAATAATAGAATTTTGTTGAATGTCCTTCAAAAAACATTCTAGTTTTCAGAAGTAGTCCAAAATACAAAACTTGTGTTTATAGCAATCCCATGCCAAATTTATTACAGTCCATTATTTCCATACATTACAGTGAAAAGAGAACTCAATGAAAAGTGCACAAATTTCAAAACAGGAACAGAAATGAGTTCCAAACCATGCTTTCAATGGAAAGAGAAGAAGGAAAACAGTGATATAATTAAAATGGAAAAAGAAATAGTCAAAAAAAGGAAGTTGAACATAAAAACAACTTTGGTATTTTTCATTTCATAAAAAATAAAAAAGCCATTAGGCCTGTACTTTGAACCCCTCCCCAGTTCACTCCCTTTTAAAATATACCACAAATGACAACTCATTCACAGGTACCTTAAAATATTTTAGGTGTAACACTAACAGAACATAATATACACTAAGAGAATATAATAAATATTCTGTTTCCACAAGGATGTGGAACATTTCCATCAGTATCTAAGACATTTTAAATGTTATATAAACACAATATATTGATAAATATGATTATTTTATGGCTGAGATGGCAGGCCCACAACACATATTTTTCTTTTTTGGTGGTCCTGGGAATTGAACCCATCAATACTTTTCTACTGATTTACACCCCCAGATCTTAACTTTTTTAAAGACAACTTCTCACTTAGTTAATCCTTATGAGGGGATTAATTCACTGATTGGATTACCCAACCATTTCACCTCTAAATCTTCTTGCATTGTCTCACATATGAGCTTTTGGGGGATACCACATATCTAAACCATTAGAGTCTGAGTCTAGTATAGATAAAACCAGTTGGCTCCCTTGGACTACAGTTCTAATCCTTTTTTTATAACTTCAATTCAACTTAGATACTTCTATTGTCACTGTAAACCTAAATCATCCTGCCTCTCAAAGTTATGACACTCCTTTTCTCCTTCTAACTAGGTTTCATATATTGGCTAGTTAAAGAGTTTACACAATAATAAACCTTATTTAGCAAGTGTCCTTAGTGGCAAAATAAGTACCACTAGTGTCCTGTCAGAAAACAAAACTACAAAATAACAACTCTTCTGAAAAAGATGGGTTGTCTAAAACACAAAGCTTAAGCCCTAGCTGGGTTTTGAGATTGCTATTTTAAATAGCTGAAAATAGCATGGCAGGTATCTAACAACCCATGATAATGTCTCAGAAACAAAGTACCTGAATAGCCTTAGGAGGAACAGAAAAAGCAGTTAGTGGGAAAAAAACAAGGTTATCAAAAAGATCGTACCAATAAATGAAATTATCACCTTGATCTTCAAATCTGCCTTCTTCTTATGATCCCCACCCAGTTTTCAAACCAAAAATGAGTATGACAGTCTCCAGTTCCAGCCCATTTCAACTCCTAAATCTCTCACTGATTCCGCCTTAATTCCTGAAGTATTTACATGAGCTATTCCATCATCATAATTCATCCTAGATACCATTCTTGGTCCTAAAACTACATCTTATTCATCTTAGTACCCTTTGAATCTGGCACTGCACCTAATACAAAAGATCAGTACAGTCATCACATGGTAACTGCAACCAGTCCTAGGACGACTGGTTCCAAGATTTTCAGTGGATACCAAAATTTGAGGATGCTCCAAAGCCTTTTATATAAAGGAGCACAGTATTTGCATATGACTATGCACATCCTCCCATATATTTTAAATCATCTTTAGATTACTTATAATGCCTAAAACAATGTAAGTACTATCTGTGTAACAGCTGTTAGATTGTATTGCTTAGGAAATAAAAACAAGAAAAAAAAATTTGTGTATGTTCAGTACAGATCCAATTTTCCCTCCAATATTTTCAGTAGTTGGTTGAGTTCGCAAATATGGAGGGCTAACACTATGTTAAACTAAAATACCAGAGGAAACTCATACTCAATCACAAAATAATGTGTGCTTGTGACCTGCCTGCCTTTTGTGTGCCTCTAGCCTCATAATGGATCTCTCCAATTTCTATTTACCTCTCACAAATCTCCATGTCTTTGCATATGGTATTATTTCTGCCTGAAATGCCCCAGATATCAAAAGATCCCTAGTTATCCTTCAAACGCTAATATGAATATCTAATTTCAAAAGGTCCATTACAACGTTCTTCCCCGTCCCTCCCAAATAGTTTACTGTTTCCTGATTTGAACTATTCTCAACCTTGAAAATATGTCTACAGCTGTATTCATTAATACCACCTTAATTTTTTTGAATATATCTAACTCACCCTACAAAAACATAGGCTCCATAAAATTTGTATATTTACCTCTCTCTAGCCTGGCAGACAGTAGGTACTTAGTGAATGTTTACATGAATTCAAGGGAAGCAGTGGTGGTAGTTAAATTAAAAAAAAAAAAAAGCAACCATTTTACAAGAGTGTTAAGAGAAGTAAAACAAGTTGTGACTATCTTACCAAGAATATGAAACACTGATAACTTGGTTTCTAATGTTGAAGACAAAATCCAGAGAAACCAAACAGAAAGAACCTTCCTAGTATACAAGGAAACGGAGAACATTGGTTCTAGGATAGCCTGGGATAAGAAGCAAGGGAACAAACTATATGAACTTTAATCTCAGTGACATGTTATGGCCAAATACAAGTATAAACAGATGCAAGTCATGGCAAAAATGTGTTAAGCACCTATCTGCTGTGTACTACACTAAGTATACAACATTTAACTGTTTTTTTTTTTTTTTTTTGAGCACTTACAACCTGTCAGATCTATTAGGCACTTTACATGTTATATCATTTAACCCTCAAATAATCTTGTAAGTACACCCTATTAGTCATTTTATATTAAGAAAGGAAGATTCAGAGAATGAGTAATTTATCTGAGGCTACCGAGCTATTTCAACCCATCTAAGTCTGTGCTTTCAACTACTACGCAATAATGACCTTATTATCTTAATATAATTCTCACAGCAACCCATGAGATAGAAGCTATCCTCATTTTATGTTTATAGATAAGGAAACTGTGTCTGATTTTAAATATTAATCTCCCTCCGGTCTTATATTCTTAATAAACAACGGAGCTGAGATTTCAAGCTAGAACAATCTAGATCCAAAGCCTCTCTATTTCATCACTGCCTCAAACTACTCTATAGGATTCTATCAACCAACAAGTTCATTCTCTAAATACAATTCTCCATTATACAATGTTTCAGGAACCATGAGCCCCTATTTATGTCTCAGGCTTATCATCTTTCCCAAGCTAACCTTATCACTATATTCTCAACTCCTGATCTCTCTCTAAAGAGACCTCAAACCCATCATCTCTGGATCCTTTTACACTTTAAAATTAACTGGTACCTCAAGGAGCTCTCCTTTATGTGGGTTGTAGCTATCAAGAACCAATCAAATTAGAACTGAGAAACTTAAAAATATTTATAAACTCAAAAATAACAATCTATCATATTAACAAATGACCCTGCTATGAAAAGTAACTTTTTAAAAAACAAGTAAAAATTTACTGAGAAGGGCAACAGTTTTATATTTTTGCAAATATCTTTTATGTCTGTCCACTAACATGCACAGCACAAAAACAAAACTATGATTTATGTGGTAAGATTTTCACCAAGACTAAAGGTAAGGAGCAGGAGGCTATCAAACCTAAATCTGTTCCCTTAGCATGAGACAAGCATCTAGATCACCTAGTCCCTAGCTTCAGCACCAAATGATGGGCATCAACATAAATCCTTTCATTTTTCTTACCTTTTGCAAGATTTTTCAATTCTACTTGGTACCCTCTTTCTACAACAAATCATAATATTCTAGGTACCAGTACCTAGAGGGAATTAGTCTCTGTCAGTGTTCAACACTTATTCTAGCTGCTAAATAACACAGGTAAAAACACAGTACTCATCACATTATCAACATTCAAATATTCATTTGGGAAGTTCTTAATATACAAGGAATCAGTTTTGATCCAGTCATTTCCCCCCCTAAAACTAAGAAAGAATATTTTCCATGAAATGTTGACCTTACAAAGCATCAATAACACTGGAATCTTACTCAAAAGTCACTGATAAGGTTTCAAAAAATTTGAAAACACACCTAAAACACCTGTGTTCTAGTGAAGATCTGCTACACACTGCTTTGGGACTGCCACTTCCAAAATAACAAAACACTTCCAGAATGCTTTCAGACTAGATATATGGTGTATATATTTTACCAACATGACAAGTATTCTTATGTGGACTCCAGTGAGGTTTTTGATCCATAATCAAAAAGTATTAAGAATCTGCCAATTAGTAACTGTGTGTCAACATGATTAGCCACCAGTGCAAATGGTCATAAATTTGGGCAAGTGGGTCTCCCTATACAATCAAATCTACAACAAAGGTCCATTCCAAGCCACAACATCATGACAGTGTGTTCAGCAGAAAGAGGGAAGAGTACAACACAATGTCAGTAATACAAACTGACCTCAGACAGATCTATTAGAGAAGTCCTAATTCTGCAATGTGTTTACCTTCATCTTTAAGGCTTAAATTTCCTCACTTATAAAACAGTACTATCTGTTCACAATTTTGGTGAGAGGGTTAAATAACACATGTAAAACACAGTGCTCATTACATTATCAACATTCAGATAAAAATCTTTTTTCTTTCTATGACTACAAACCCTAAATCTTTGGATTTCCTATAATAATTTCCCTAAAACTGGGAAACAAATGACAATTCTTTAGATGTCCAAAATAGAGTTTTCATTTCCAAAAATTTTAGATTGTAATAAAGGAAATTATCAGTCTAAAACACAGCAGTTAGCTTCATCAGATAATGCTTTATGACACTGTGGGTTACTTATAACTACACATAATCTTATGAAAGAAAATATTTTACCTTCAAATAAGCTGAACTCAAGTCATTTTTTATTTAATTTTAGAGTGTCATATCTTCTTTTCTGTTTGGTCTTTAATTAGCTGGGCCTCCTAATACAACTATCACTCCATACTCAAAATCTACCTAATAAAAATCTATATACAATCAATGAATATACAAAGATTGAACCAGGCCCACTGCCTAATTCATTAGGTCTCCAAGTTTGTAACAAGTAACTTCAGGGGGGAAAAAAATTATCTAATGATTCCCCATTTGCTCTCATTCCATATTTAAGACTAGTGGCACATATGTATAATCCCAGTAATTTGGGAGGTTGAGGCAGGAGGACTGTAGGTTCAAGGACAGCCTCAGCAACTTAGCAAGGCCTTAAGCAACTCAGCAAGGCCCATCTCAAAATAAAAAATAAAAAGGGCTGGAAATGGTAGTTCAGTGGTAAAGCACCCTTAGATTCAATCCCTAGTAACCCCCCATCCTGGCCAAAAAAACCTGCACCAAAAATTCAAATGAACTTTGGGCTATGGAGCTCAAGTACAAACCTATCACAAGGAACATGAAAATAAATCCTACATCTTCTAGTAAGTGAAGACTGAAAATTCTACTATTATGATTTCACACCAGATAAACTCCACCTCCAATGAGGAATAACTTTGTTTTTGAAATCAATTCCACCAAAAAAAAAAATGCATATGACCAAATAAAAATTCAATTATACCAGCCAAACTATCAAGGAAAAGTTTGAAAAATAGCTAAGTAAATATACATTAGAAATTTACTTCCTAAGTTTTGACCTTAAGGAATCAAAAAATTGACAACTAACACAGATGTCTACTTCTTTCTACTTTGGCCTCCTCTTTGAACTATTACTCTTTTCCTCTCATTTTCAAACAAGAGTCTTCATCATAACCTCCCATGTGCCCAATCCTCAATCTGTCTTGGTCCCATAAAATTTTTCTCTGCTTATATTCACCTACCTGGCAAATCCTATCCACCCATTTTCAGACTTCATCCTCCCCTAAACCAGGAGACCATTTATTACCACTGAAAACTTCCTCTTTCTCAGCACTCTTATCAATCTTGGCCTCTGTAATGTTGCTACTTCCTGTTCTGCTTTTATCTCCTTAACCACTTTACTTCAATTCTGCCAAAAACTAAATGCTACCTGCTCCTTAAGAGGTCCCCCTGCCCTCTCCTCTTCCTGTTCTATATTAAGTTTCACAGCTATTTATTTGCATACTTACACTCTTCCAGCAGTGTCCATAATTCTCAATATTTTACTTCTGCTACAAAAGCCTATCTTCCAATGCCAAAGACATAATGATCAAATCTATCAAATCTCCCACCAACATACAATCTACATACCTGTTAGACATACTCATCTAAATATTCAAGAGTTAAGAAAAACTACTCAAAACTCAAACTCTACCACTTTGCTTGTCCAAATCTGCTCTTCTTCCTCTATTTCCCAAGTTAAATCCTACCAAGTTTCCCAAGGTAAAAAATTTCTGAATCATACCTTTCCTATTTTTATAGTTGACTGCTTGTCTATCTCTAATTCTAATATCAAAGTTATTATATACTTTTCTATCTCTTATGACTTTGATTTCTTAGGAAGATCTAAATGAACTATCACTCTACATGTAAATGTTATCATGCAGCATTTACATGATATTCTCTAATTCCAGTATCTTAACCCCATTAATCCAGCTTCCACATTTTTACTATGTACCCCATGAAAATGTATGATGTCATATACACCATTTCTCCACCCTATCTACCAAAACTCTCAGTGGATTCCCATTCTATACAGGTAGAAGTTCTAACACTTTAAGAAAACACCTAACACTATTTACAAGCTGTTTCTGACCTCTTCTTATTCCTTTCATCTTTGTATCCTATGTTCCATAACCCACGCTGTAAATTTGATTTTGGACATGCTATTTCTTTTCCCTAAAATATCCTACTCAGCCTGACAAATCCCTATTTATTCCTCAAGATCCAGCTCAAAGACATCTGAGGTCACTACCTCAAGTTTCCCAAGAAGAATTAAATTTTTCCTTTCTAAGCATGCCCAAAATGGTTTATATATTCCTAACTGATATAACCTGATGAGTGCTTTTTGTCTTTCTGTTCACACCATTACAAACAAGACCATAACCCCCACAAAGGTAGTGTCTACACAGTACCTGGGACACAAGGGTTGCTCATTAAGTATTTTTGGAACTGAGTTATAGTACTATTATTATTGGTTTGTTTTGCTTTTTGTTTTGTATTGGGAATTGAATCCAGGTAATTGAATTGAATCCACTAAGGTACATCCCCCAGCCCTTTTTTCTTTTTTTTTTTTTGACCGAGGGTGGGGGGAGGCGGGTGTGTCAGGGATTGAACTCAGGGGCACTCAATTACCAAGCTACATCCCCCAGCCTATTTTTTCTATTTTATTTAGAGAGAGGGTCTCACCGAGTTGCTTTAGCACCTCGCCATTACTGAGGCTGGCTTTGAACTCACGATCCTCCTTTCTCAGCCTAAGATCCTCCTGTCTCAGCCTCCAATCCTTCTGTCTCAGCTTCTAGAGTGGCTGGGATTACAGGCTTATGACAGGGTACACAGCTCTTTCTTTTTTTAAGACAGGGTCTCACTTTGCCAAGGCTGATCCTGAACTTACAATTCTCCTGCCTCAGTCTCCCCAGTTTCTGGGATTACAGGCTGCACCACCACATCCAGCTTATAGTACTATTTTTAAGTGCTATATTCAAGTATAATTAGTTATGCTATAAAACAATTGTTTTGAAAATGTGAATTTTTTTCCAACATGAATGATATATTAGGGAACAATATGAATATAATGCAAATTTCTCATTTGCTTATGTGCAATTTTGTCTGCAAACAACACTAAGTAAAAGTAGAAAACTGCACCCAATTGAAATAAGATGAAGAGAAATACATAAAACACATTTAAACACTCACTAAGTCAGTTTACCTTGTGTTATGAGTGACCGTTCATTTCTGGGGTGAACAATTTTTTTATCTGATTTCAGGTAACTCTCCTTCCACCAATTCACAATAATTCATAAGCAACAACCCTTCTGAGGTCCATTTGTACAAGCAAATCAGATATTTTTCACCTTAAATTACCACATTTGTTGTGTATTTACATCTTAACTATTTAACATGTATAAAAAGCTTAAAAAAAAAAAAAAACCTAAAAAATTGGTTTATGTGTCACTGCCAAAGTTTTTAAGTGCTATATCCTAATTTCATTCTTTCCCATAGGACCTGTGGTTTCTCCAGTACAATTCTGCACAGCACAGTAACTCTTAGGAATCTATATATTGCTTTACAGCAGAACTGACTATAAATTAACAACTTTATGAGTTCTTTGGCTTTATATAGTTTCAATATTCCAATTTCATTAATTTACCAAGGAGAAAACTCTGTCTTTTCCCAAAATTTCACAACACATTTACAGACCATATCCTAACAAACCACTGGGACAGTCATAACCTTAACTTGGTGGCTTTGAAGTCTGGTGAGCATAAGGTTAATTTTTCCAGCTAAGTTCTCTAGTCTGTCTAAGCCTAACTCAGAAAGAAAGTTCTCAAACCTGAACTTTCATGTAGGGCTTTCATTTTTTGGCTGCTTTTAACAACTCTCCCCAAAAAACTGACATTTTTAAGTGACCCTCTCTTCTACAGTAATTGAGCAGAGCCCTCAAGCCCACTACAAGGGACCACAGACAAGAGACACCACCACATCCAAGTGAAAAAGAAGGAACTATCAGATACGTCTCTCTCTAACGTGATTTGATTTTAACTTGTGTTCCTCCACTCTACTCTCCACACTGATGCAAAATTGATACCTAAATCACTTTGCTCTCCTGTTCAAAGTATTTTGACTCCTTACTTTGCTGAGAAAGGAATAAACTTCATTTCTATCTT
Organism: Marmota marmota marmota; assembly: GCF_001458135.2. Taxonomy (NCBI): domain Eukaryota; kingdom Metazoa; phylum Chordata; class Mammalia; order Rodentia; family Sciuridae; genus Marmota; species Marmota marmota. The sequence goes on from NW_025999871.1 coordinate 405,885, forward strand.
CCCAAGCATGGTCCTTCAAAATCTAGGTCAGACACACCTTTGCGAGTTCCTCTCAAGTCACTCCCACTGTTTCAATAACACCTTACCACTAGCCTTACTCCAACATCTGACACCTCAGTACAAACCTTCTGTTTGAAAGGACTCCCTCCCAAGTTTGACAAGCTCCTATTCAGTGTTAGTGTTATAAACCAGTTCCAGACCTTCCATAAGTTTAATCATTCTTCTGTTCTTCCACAGCACTCTGTACATCTATTAAGCCTATATAGCAAAAATTAAGCATATTCATTTTTTAATTCTCAGTGTCCAACACTATGGCTAGCATATGCTATTCCTTGACATGTTATTTAAGTTTTGAAAACATATAAATAGATAAGGAAGAGAAAGAGCCCAGAGAGGGTAAAGTTAAGGCAGCCAAGACCACCCCAATCCCAGATCCAAATAATTATTCTGTTCCTCATTAAATACTTATTCAAATACCAAAATCTGGCACATTCCTTTGTACCCTAATGCATTTATGTGTATAGTATAATTACAATTTAGTTTACTCAGGATCTCTTAAATTCATATACAGTGTTTTATTACTCACATTTCATTTAAGATGGCTACCTCTAGAAAAAACTACATCAGAAGATTTTGTACAACTAGGAAATTAGAAAATTAAAGTTGGGGAACTTTCTTTTCTAAATAATACATTAAGTTCCAGTCACACAACAAACATGTAGAAAGCGTGACATACCCACAAACAAAAGTACCTTCTCCAGAAAAACACATTCTTACCTGAACCTATATGGAATTTTTTCAAAGTGAAAAATGCTTTAAACCAGAGCTTCCCAACCAGTGGACCTTGCATATGGGAACGGGTTACAAACATGCTGAAGATATTAACCCCTCACCTGTGAGCTGCCTTACCTATTTATTTCAATATGCCTTATATACATTACCCTTTTTGGTTGCATTATATATAAAAAAGGTGTATGCATTAAAGAATATACAAAGACTAACAGGGGTATAGTGGAATATCTAAGCATTAATCAAAATACATACTTACAAATTCCTACAATGTCTTTATTTGTAGTCAGGACCAAGCTCATGTCTGTTCAAATGAAGGAGTCTGAAACTTCCCAACAACTGCCGTTTTACTTTGCCAACAAGATTTAAGAAACATGAAAATGCCTACAGATTGAACAGGTATTCAAAAGGAGGCTTCTTTAGCTATGTCACCACTTATCATCTGAAATTATGCAAGGATTGACTTTCAGGGAGAAACTTCAGTCTCAAAAAAAAAAAAAAAAAAAGTATCTTTATCACACAGTCTCTTTTGACCATTTCAGTAACCATCCTGTTCCTCTACTGAGAATTAACCAGCCATAACTACCTTAAATAACTTCTATCCATTAAAAAAAAACCAAAAACCCTTCTTTCCCAAGGGAACAAATCATCAACAATTACACACTCTCATGCCTTCCACATAACTGTTATATCTTAAGACAAGTCAATTTAACCTTTCTAGGTCTCAGTTTTCTCATGAGCAGCAGTTCAAATATTTTGTTTACAGCAAGATGACTGGACTAGATAGCTGAACTGAAGACATTAAGTAACTTTTATTCTGAATTTTAAAAGTCATCACACACATTAAGGACTGTGGTAACTATCTTAGCAACAATTACCAAAAAAGAAAGTCTTCAAAACCTTTTGATCAGTAGCAACAACAGCTCCTAAGCCCTTCAAAACTGTTCTGAAGTGGTGATAAATTTTAGTGTACTATGAAAAATACAAAGTGCCATTACACACCATTTTATTTTTGTCTTATTCATATTTACTTTCTTCCTCTCCAAAGTTAAATTCCAAGGCGCAAGTAAGCAAGAATATTCAGTACTAGCAATGATGAGACAATTCACCTGGAAAACAGGTAAATATAAGAACTCAAATTTAAGCAGATTATTTCAACAACGTCAGCTTAACACAGTAACAGCAAATCCAAGATCAAGCAAGACGACCATTCACAATGTTGTCGTTTGGTTAACAGTTAAAGAAAAAAGGTTACAGGTGTCTATTAGCAAGCTCTCTCAGGGAACGAGCGGTGTTAAGAGTCAAAGGGAAAAAAAGGTTCCCACAGTAAATGACTGGTGCTGAAAAATGAAAAGCCAAGATTTAATCTGCGTTACTGGAGAAAACTGCTTAAGTAATTAGTACTATCTCCGTGACCTCAACAAAACCATACTATAAATCTCTCTTTTTATCTGGTGCTAAGTGCTTTTTTAAGCATGTAATTCACCGCTTCCCCCAAAAATATCTGAGTTAAACTGAATTTTAAAAATTCGGGGGGAGGGGGGAGCGGTTGGTTTCCCGCTTGGCGGTAACTGCGGCTACGGAGTGCGAAGTTCCACACTCCACAGCGCGCACTCCCAGAGTCACTTTCAAAGTTGCCACCCGTCCAGGACACGAAACAGGGATACCGGCTGCTGAGGGTGACCGGAGCCTGGGTCCCAGAACTAGGGTGCCCACCCCCGCCCCTTGCGCGCCGCCTCCACCGCCGTCAATCAACGTCCTCCAGACTCGGCACGGAGGCGCGGCCCCGGAAAGGCGGTCGCGTCGAGAGGGCGCCCCCAACAGCCGCCAGCTTGGCAGAGGAGTGTGAGTGCCACTCATAAAACTAAAGTTGCCCGCAACCTATCCCGGCGTGCTCCGGCTACAAGCGGCACGACCGACCTGAAGGTCCATGCGCGGCCGGTCGGGGAGCAGCCCGGGTCCGGCCTCGGGCCCGTCTCGCTCACCTCTCGAGGTGCGCCGCCTTCCTCCGCCGCTGCCACCGCCTCCTCCCTTTGAGTGCAGCGGGGTCTGACCTGTGGAACCACCATACCAGTCCCGCCCGCTGCTGCAGCGCCGCCACCGCCGCTCCTCTGCCGCCTCAGCCGACGGTCTTTGTTTCCACTCCGAGAGCTACCGCTTCAGCTGCCCGCCTCAGCCGCCCCGATGGGCCACCACTACGCCCTCCCGCCCTCTCGGCCCCCTGGCTCGCCCTCGTCGCTGCGCCCACCGCCGCCTTCTCCTCCGCGCCGCCGACGCCGCCGCCACCGACGCCGACGCCTCCTCCTTCGCGCCCCCCTCTTTTTCATTGAAAGCAAACAAGCATCATGGCGGCGGCCGCCGTCCCCCAGCCAGCTAGCGCCCCGACCGCCGCCGCCGCTCCAACATCCCGGCCGCCCATTGGTCGCTGCGTCCAGATGCAACCATCCTGCGTCCGGTTAGGGGGGTGTCGCTCTTCAAACGCCCGAAGCCCCGCCCCCTCTTCCCTGTTCTGAGGAGCGCTGAGCCGGCCCGGCGCGCTGCGGGGACCGCCCTCCAACCCTCTGTTCCCGCTCTCACTCCTTTCCTGCACCGTTGCGTCTATTTTTCTTTTCTTCCTAACGATCCTCCCTTGTTTCATCTCTTTTGTTGTCTCTGGTGGTTCACTTTTATCTCTTCACTTTTTTCTTTTATTTTGCTTCTCGCGATTTCTTCTCAGGCCTTCGCCTGTCAATCGCTTGGGAACACAGATCAGCTTGCAGACTTTTAACCTCAGCCAGTGTCTTAATCTTTAGACCAAATACTCAGTCTTTAACAAGTCGAATAATTCTTCCTGTTTCAGTTTTGCAGAAAACAAATTAATGGCCCATTTCGGTCCACTAATGGTAGTTCAGTCTGATAAATTAATGGACAGTTTTGCGGCCCTCGCTTGAGTTATTGACCACAGCTGTGTTCAAAGATCAGGCTGTTCTGTTCAGGACAAACTGTAGTGATTGAAGGTGAGTAGAGAAGGAGTAATCTGATTCGTGATGCTTGCATCAGTAAGCAATAGTCGACTGATAGTCTGGGCACAGAGATGAATCAGACCCCACCCTGTTCTGAGTAAGTCTAGGGAAGAGTAACACCCAGCAGGCTGTTAAATTGCACTAGAGACTATGTTGAAGAATATAACTGACCACGCACCTGCATGGCAATCGAACATGGACTACTTGCTCCTTCCTGAAACATCAACCCTGAAGAAATGAGAGTGAAATAGGTTGCAGGAACGAATGATAGCAACCAATATCATTTGGCCCTCACAAAGAATTGCTTAAGAATGTGCAAAATGGATAACTGTTGCCTGGGACAGAGAAGAGTTGGCAGGATGAGAAAAGGATTGAGGGACAGAAACTATTCAAAGATCCAAATGATCTATTCAGAACAAGAGTTCTGTACTTGCTTCTCCTCAGCATTGGCTTGAGCTGATCATTGCCTTCTATTTGCCATGACAGCAGTGACAGCCTAAGCCTCTACAAGTTCCACAAGACACAGGTCAAGGGCAAAGCAATGCAAAAGTTAAGCACAGGTATGGGATTAATGGGAACAAGTGCAGGCTGACTAATTACTTAGACATCCTTCTACACAACCTCTAACCCCCAGACTACTGGAGTTGTGTAGCTATACATAAAGTACCAGCCTGAGGGGCCAGTGGAACAGATATCCAGCTGGTTCTCCTCCTGTGCCCTGGCAACCTGTGCTCCAGTGTAGAGAAAGAGGGGCCTTTTTGTAATTCATGTGTCCAGAAGGAGTTGCTTTTTTTTGTGATTGGCACAGTGTGTATGGAGGAGGGGAAGTCTAGTTGCATAACAAAATCTTGGCAGCATAAAGCAACAATTTGATTATATCTCATGATTCACGTGCTCAGCTGGACAGTTATATTGGTCTCACTTGTGCTTTCTCATGCCTGTGCCTCAGGGGGGCTCAGTGTTGGATGTCTGGCACCTCAGTGTTCCCCAACCAGGCATCTCTGTGTAGTACCTCATTCTCTCACTTTTCTGGCTGTCCTTTTTCACATGGCAACCCAGGGTTCCAAGAGTAAGGAAGTAGAAGTTGCCAGGCCTTCTGAAGAATGTCACTTCCCCTGTATTCTGCCCATGAAAACAATCACAAGTCTAATCTAAATTCAAGAAGAGAGGATATAAGCCAGGGAGGAGCTGCATGTACATACATGGAATGATGGAGTTATTTGAAGCCATATAGGTAGACTACCTCCACAAAATGCCAGGGTTCCCTGAAACAGGCGTTGTTAAACAGATTGACTATAACAATGAAAATTCACAAGAGACTGCCAAATGTAGCAGGTCCCAGGTTGATGCAAGACAACTGAACTGCTATGAGACCAGAATGCTTGTGGTCGAAGATCCATGAATCTTTTTCCAGTAGAAGAGCACAAAGAAGGCCAAGCTAAAATAGAGCTTTCCTGATGAGCCTCAAATATACACACTATTTAGTTTTAATAATCTGACACCTCTTTAGAACTAAAAGATTGGTGCCCAGGGACAAGACTGATAATCAAAACTCTTCACCCCTGTGTAGTGCCAAGGACATGACACATTCTAGCTATCTTCTTTTCCTTTTGGGGACTCAAGGCCTCTAAGCTGCAGTTTTCCTCAGATGGGGCCTAGTATAATTGACAAATTTTCAGGTCCTAATCTTATCTTTCTCATATTACTCTTTGTCTCTGGGTCTACTATATTAGTCTTAAGATGATTGGAAATCCAATCATCTAATTCCTTTTCTTTTTTCTTAAGAAAAAAGAAAAGGAATTAGTTGGCTCAAATAGCTTTGAAAGATCAGAAAAAGCATACTACCAGCTTTAGGTGTAGCTTAATCTAGGGGCTAAAGCCACTCAGATCTTCCTACTTCCATAGTGACTTTAACATCAGGTGCCATATTGAATCAAAATGGATGCCTGCTCCTATTAGGTTAAAGCCCAGAGCTCCCCCTAGACAGCTGAACAAACATCCTGGGCTTGACTTTCATTTCCAGCGCTGAACCGAACACATTCAGAAGACTGTCATACCATGGCCAGGAAGAAGTTGAATGCCCCCTCCTGGAGTTCAATAGTCTTCAACTTCACCCAAAGCATATATGCAAAGGGTTAGGGAGAGGCAGAGAAAAATTGGAGATGTTTTTGTAAGAAAGCAGAACAGAAGCAGAAAGGCTGGAAGAGGCACAGGCCTGAGGTCCATTCTATCAAGACTCCACCTGCACATGAACAGGCTTCCTGCCAGCTGCTTTTCCAGGTAACTGTCTTGTCCTGGTTTCACTGCCATTATGTGAAGTTAGGAGAAGTCACCTCAATGCCCTAGTATGTGGGAGAGAGAGGGCTTACATTCAGAGCTCAGATACGCTCCCTGAAGATTCACCTTAGAGAATTGATGGAAAGGGGAAAAGGCAGCAAGTCTGTTTCTAAGTATATGACACTTTTTAAAAGATTAACATTCCTTTTCCATTGTTTAAAAAAACAACAATTGTAGCCATGGTTTTAAAAAATAAAAAAAAAAAAGCAAAAGGCTCGAAGAAAGCATTTATTCCTATCCCCACCCAGCCACACTCCCCATTTGAATTGATCACAATGCTTTGGCCTCAAATAACAAAACAAAACATCTGAGGCTCAATCACCCATACTAGGTAAGTATACTTACTCTCAGGACTAGAAGTCCAATTAGGCATGGCCAAAACATGTTGTTTGACTTAAGGCTTAATAAGTATGCCCGAAACATCTAGAAACAGAACAACTTTGTTTTTAAACAGTATGTTAGTAATATTTCAAATAATATGCCCAAGTGTTTTTCTTTAACCAACAGACACCGTTTCAGAAGCTCTAAATTTAAACAAATGGGTCTAATTGTCCAATCTGGAGAAAAAACATAAAAGAACCCAACAAAACTCCAGACAGTTTTGGACACTGCTTTATATTTATTGTACCCTTCCATGGTTTTCTGATGGTTTGGATGTGTGGAGTGAGAGACGGAGAGTAAAGGATGTCCTTCAGGCATTTGATCTGAGCAGCTGGCGTCAGCTCTGACGTTCAAGGCAATGGGTGGAACTCTGTTTTGGCATTGTGAGTTCCAATGAAAGCCTGGCGGTTCCTCCCACTCAGATATTGCAAGATGCCAGTGCCTACAAGCAGATTAATCACTGATACTCCCTTGGGTGAAAAACATTTTGAGCTACCTTACTTATTATTACTACTTATTATGGAATGTTGAGGTGTTGGAGGCTGAACTAGGAAGGGATTTTGAAAGATGTTTATTACAGATACTGGCCTAAAAGAGTTTAGCAAAAGGTGATTATGTTCATGTCAGGTGAATTTAACATGAGGCCTGTTAAGTTTCTCTAAAAACTGACCTTGTCAGCCTAATTTTCCAGGCCCTCTGGGAAGCCATAGTAAGCCAGCTAAGGAATGATGTTCACTTTGAAGACACTCACAATATTCCTCTACAGTAAACTGATGGCCCTATGGGCTACTCCTCTGCCTCCTTGGGCAGTGGATTGGTCCAGAATCTCTGAGGGGTCTCTACGGGGGACCTAAGAGGAGCTAAAAGCAAAAATCTGAAGAAATACAGAGAATTTGGTAGGGGCCATAGGGACTTCATCTATCCAGGGGACCAGGTGACAGACATTCAGGTTTCCTCATGCATAACCTTATTGATGGGCCACAGTCTGAATTTTATTAGAACTCATTCAGTTTCTAGAATAGAAACCTAATTGCAAGTAATTTAAGCAGGAATGGGAATTCATTAGCTCAATGTAAAGCTAGGCACTCCAATGAACAGATGAAGTAAACAGATTCAGATCCTGGTTCCACTCCCATCATCTGCATCCCTTCAAGTTGCTGAACTTCATGGTGCCTTGGTTTCCTCATTTGTAAACTGGAGGTCATGATACTTACAGGGTCATCTGAAGATTAAATGAGATATCAGAACAGTGCCTCTGAAAATTCTGTGGCTTAAAACACTGATGATTTATTCTTGATAACACTCCATTGAAGTGTTCCTAGTCACCAGGTAATTTTCCTTATTATAGTGATTCAGAGACCTAGGTCCCTTCCAACTTATAGTCCTATGGTAGGCCTTCTTATTCTGCAGTTCATGTACCAAGAGCTGTATGAATGGGATTCAGGAAATGGTTCTGTGAACCAGGCAGGATGGGAAGAAATTTAGCATTTCCTGCCATTTTTAGTAATAAATGATGCTATGGTTTGAATATGGTTTTTCCCCTCCAAAACTCTTAATGAAATTTAATCCCCATTATGATATGTTAAGAGGTGGGAACAGGTAGGACCTTTAAGAGATGATTAGGACTCTACCCTAGTGGATGCATAAATCCATTCATGTGATTAATAGATTAAATGGTTAATGGATTATCTTAGCATAGTTCTGCTATAACAGCCAGTTTGGCTAGATCTCTTGCATACTCCCTATCCCCCATCACTTGCTCTGTGTATAAGACAGCTTTCCATTACTGTAACAAAATAGCTGAAATAATCAAATTGTAAGGAGGAAAAGTTTATTTGGGATGACAGTTTCAAGGTTTCAGTTCATGGTCACTCGGCTGTATTCTTTGTGTTTGCAGCAAGGCAGTAGTATATCATGGTGGAAATGTATGGTAAATGAAGTTGTTCAACTCATTGTAGCCGGGAAACAGAGAGACAGATAGAAAGGTGCTGGAGTTCCAATACCCCTTTGAAAGGTATGCACTAATGACCTAACTTCCTCTCACTATGCCCCACCTCCTAAAGATTCCACTACCTCCCAATAACTCCATAGACAGAGGCCCAAACCTTCAATATATGAGCCTTTGGGGGACATTCCAGATCCAAACTATAAAACCATATGATGCCCTGTGCCATCTTGAGACTCTGCCAGCAAGATAGCCATAACTAGATGCAACCCCTCAGACTTGGACCAGAACCATAAGCTGAAATAAACCTCTTTTCTTTATGACTTAATCAGTCTGTGATACTATTATTAGCAACAGAGAGGGGACTATAGAGGTATCAGATTCCAGTAGGATGAGCAGTATCTCTAACTATCACCAGTGGAAACTATAGCCAGATATTTTCATATTCTTCACAATTTTTAGGAAGAATTTTTCTCTCCAATTCTTTTTTTCTTTATTTTCTTTTTATTGAGGTGAAGATCACAAGATATTTTAAAGTTTATATTTTCCTTTGGGATCTCTGCTTTCATTTGATTTTTCTTGCTTTCTTGCAGTTGTTAGAATTTTCAATACTGTGTTGAATGAAAGTGGAAAGAGTAGACAACTTGTCACCAATCTCAGAGGAAAGCATTTGGTCTTCACCACTAAGTACATTGCTAGCTAAAGGTTTTTGTATGCTTTTTATAAGGTTGGGGAAGTTATCCTTTTTTCTAGTTGTGCTAAGAATTTTATCATAAATGCTTTATCATAAGTGGCTGCTGCATCTAGTCAAATCTTTTTCCTGCCTTAAATTGATACAATTATATGACTTCTTTTTTCAATTATTTTTTTCAGGGGTGGGGGAAACTGGGGATTGAACTCAGGGGTGCTTTATTACTGAGCTACATTCAGAGTCATTTTTTTAAAATTATATTTTGAGTCAGGATCTCACTAAGTTGCTGAGGATGTCCTCAAACTCGTGATCCTCCTGCCTCAGCCTCCCAAGTTGCTAGAATAATTGGTGTGTACCCTCACACCCAGATTTTGACTTTTCGCCTTTCATACCTGGAATAAATTCCACTTGGTACGTTTTTTAAAAACATTTTTTAATTTGATTCTCTTAACATTTTCTTGAGTATTTTTGTCCATTGTAGTTTTCATTTTTATTATCTTTGTCTGGTTTTGGTATCAGAGTAAAATAAGCCCATAAAATGAGTTGGGAAGTGTCCCTCTTCAATTTCGAGAAACAGATTTTATATTTGGTGATATGCTTCAGTGAAACTATCTTGACTTGGAGATCCTTTCTTTTTCCATCTTTTTACTTTCAGTTATCTATGTCATTATGTTTGATGTCAGTTCCTTGCAGAAAACATAATTGGGCTATGATTTCTTATTCACTGTTCTAGTCTCTTTTGATTGGTGCATTCAGACTATTTACATTTAAAGCAACTGTTGATTTGTTAGAGCAAGTCTGCCATTTTATGTTTTGTTTTCTTCTTGTTCCCTCTGTTTAGTGTGCCTCTGATTTTTCTTATTTGTTTTCTTGCCTTCTTCCTGGTTGCTGGGATATTTTTCAGCTTTACTTGTTATTTTTATAAAGTTGCTGTAGTGTATCTTTTTTTTTTTTCCTGAGAAGTTGTTCTAGGTATTACCATATATATAAGTAACATCACAACCTACTACTGTCATTTTACCATTTTGGTCTTTTTGCCTGCCCCACTTTATTTATATTTATTTTGCAACACTGGAGATAGAACTCAGAGCCTTGTGTATGCTAAGTAAATGCTCTACCCTGAACTACACCCTAAGCCCCTACCCACTTTAAAATTATAGTTTTCTTAAGTCTTTGTTCTACATACATTGAGCATCATGTGAGGCAGTGCTACTTTTACTTCAACCATAAAATGTGATTAATAAAACCCATGAGGGGCTGGGGCCGTAGCTCAGTGGTAGAGTGCCTGCCTAGCATGTGTGAGGCACCGAGTTCAATCCCCAGCACCACATAAAAATAAATAAAGGTATTGTGTTCATCTACAACTAAAAAAAATTTAAAAATAAATAAATAAAACCTGTGAGGTGAAGGGTGGTCTATTATGTTTAATTCTATTCACCCATTCATTGTTCTTTCTTTTCAGAGAAAGGCCCCCGATTTCTTCAGTTATCATTTTCTTTGTTTCTGGAGAGTCTCCCTTATCCTTTCTTTAAAGGTAGATCTGCTGCAACAAATTCACTTAGTTTTCCTTCACCTTAAGATATTGTTCTTTTCCCCTTCATCCCCAAGGACAATTTTACTAGATCATAGAGCCTTAGAGTTGATATATTTTTCAGCAACTTGAAAAATATGTTGTACCACTTCTTCCTGCCCTATGGTTTCGGGTGAGAAATCTGCTGTTATCTATTTGTTAATAGATAATTAACAAATATGTTTCTTAATAGATAATGCCTCCTTTCTCTTTAGCTATTTTAAAGGTTTCTCTATTGTTTTTAAGAAGTTTAATTATTATGTCTTAGTATGAACTTCTTTGGACTTTCTCAAGGTCTTGAGTTTCTCTCTAATTATTGAATCTCTAGGTTCATGTCGTTTGCCAAGTTTGGGGAGTTTTCAGCTATTGATTCTTTGAATACCTTTTTGGATTCACATTCTTGTCCTCTCCTTCAGAAACTCTAATGATAGTAATTCCTGAGGATAAGAGGAAACTACTGGATAGAAAAGAATTACTATCCAGTAGATGCTAAAATTGCAGATAGCACCAAACTTTTCCTACACAAATATATGCATGGTAAAGTTTAATTTATAAAGTAGGCACAGTAAGATATAAATAAAATAACTAATAATATAGGACAGTTATAATAATATGCTATAAAAGTGTTTGCATTTGGGGCCATTACTAAGTAAAATAAGAGTTACTTATACAGAAGCACTGTAATATCACTACCACCACTGCAATACCACTGCTAATTGAGATGGCTACTAAGTGACTAACAGGCAGGTAGCATGTTCAGCATGGATACACTAGACAAAGGAATGTTTCTTGACTGGGTGGAACAGAACAGGATGGCATGAGACTTCACCATGCTACTTAGAACAGTGTTCAATTTAAAAATCTATGAATTGTTTATTTCTAGAATTTTCCATTTAATATTTTCAGGCTGCAGTTGACTGTATAACTGAAGCTGTGGAAAGTAAAACTGCAGACAAGGAACAACTAATGAATTACCCTAGGTCCCTGAGTCTGTTCATTATTGTTTCAATCTATTTTTTCTCTGTTGTTCAGATTGAATAAATTCTATCAATCTGCCTTCAAGTTCACAAATTCTATTCTGTCATGGCCGTCCTCTCCTGAGTCTGTCCAGAGAGCTTTTAAATTGTGATTCTTATGTGTTTTTTTTTTTTTTTCAGTTCTGTAATTTTCATTTGGTTCTTTTTTATTTTCTGAGATTTTTAGTTTTTCACTTATTTCAAGAAGATTTGTAATCGGTCATTAAGGCATTTTTTGTGATGGCTTCTTTCAAATCCTTGTCCAACATTTGACTCATCTTAGTACTGGTGTCATTTGATTGTTTTCCTTTATTCAAAATGTGGTTTTCCTGGTTCTGGAAATGATGAGTGATTTTTCCATTGCACCCTTCATATTTTGGTTATTATGCAAGGGATCCTTAATCTTATTTAAATCTTCTATTTTAGCGGGCAGTTATCCAGGTTAGCATGTAGGTTCTGTCTACATTTGTGAGCTTGAGTTCTGATGATATTTTGGTCTTGCAATCCTATTCTGGTCTGCTTTGTTCTTCTAGTGCTATTGGGGTTTTCACTGTTTCTTCTTGCGCCTTCTATGGTAGCAGGCCTCACTCTCAAGTTTGCTTGGGGTGTTGCTAGCTGTCCTTTTGGGGAAGAAGGGACAGAACCTGGGGTCTCCTTATGTCACTGTGTGGAGGGCAGAGATACACAGAACTCTGCTGATGCTGCCAATGCAGGTCCACCAGTGCCCTGATTATAGAGCAGGGTCTGGGATACTCTAAGGCTTTGCTGCTGCTGAAGGTGGATAGTACCAGAGTCAGGGCTCTGGCTGCGGAATACTAGCTGGGGTGACCCAGAACTTCATTGCTGTATCGATGCTGCTGGATTGGATGGCCCAGCTTATAGTGCAGGGCCCATATTTTGAGGCTTTAATCCTGTTTCTCAGCTTTCCTTCCTCCTGGATTAGTTTAAATGTTGGGAGTCTAAGTCAGCTCTGACTCAAGTACCTGTTTTTCAGCTTCCAAATTTTTGTTATTGTATCCTGCTCTCTTTTCTTCTCATTTTATTGTTTCTTTTACCACAGTTTTCATAGGTTTCAGGGAATGATTAAAATTAGATGGGTATAGTCAATTCTCCATCTTTTTTTTTTTTTTTTTTTTAAAGAGAGAGAGAGAGACAGAGAGAGAGAATGAGAGAGAGAGAGAGAGAGAGAGTATTTTAATATTTATTTTTTAGTTTTCGGCGGACACAACATCTTTGTTTGTATGTGGTGCTAAGGATCGAACCCGGGCCGCACGCATGCCAGGCAAGCGCGCTACCACTTGAGCCACATCCCCAGCCCCAATTCTCCATCTTTTTTAAAAAATTATTTTTTAGTTGTAGTTGGACACAATATCTTTATTTAATTTATTTACTTATATGTGGTACTGAAGATCAAACCCAGGACCTCACACATTCTAGGAAAGCACTCTTCTGCTGAACCATAACCCCAGCCCCTCAACTCTCCATCTTAAGCAGATTTTTTTCTTCTAATTTTTTTGTTTGGTGCTGGGGATTAAACTCAGGACCATGCACATGCTAAGCACATGCTCTACCATTAAGTTATACCCCCAGACCTTTCTTATAATTTTTAATGTTCTATATATAATCTTTTTGTCATTCCTCATTTTGTTAATTTCTATTCCTAGCTTTTCCCTTTCCTTAAAGGTAGACTTTGAATCAGAGTTTTATCCATTTTATTATTTATTTTTATTGACATTTTAGAAAGTAGTCATTTGGTAAGGTTGCAGTTGGTTTGTATTTCATTAGCTTATTTTTTATCTTTGTTAATTTTCTCCTCCTACTCTCTTAATATTTACAGTCTGGTTCATTTTATTTGTAGAAGTGAATGCTTATTTCCTTTGTTTTCAATTTCCATTATTTTATGAAATTCCATGAGACTCCTTTTCCTGCATTTTCTTTTGTCTGTATTTTGTATTCAATAATTTTTAAGGTATAATATACTCATCAGTATTACATTATGAATTAATATTTCATGTTGTGTTTCTTCTTTAACAAATAGTTATTTATGAAATTTTAAAATTCTGAGTGGTCTTAGACTTCTAGGAAAGCAGCAGGAGGGTAAAGGTGAAACAGGGTGAAGCTCCTTTTTGTGGTTATTTTCTCAGTTATTACTTCATGATAAGACAGTTCTTGGGCCGGGCATGGTGGGTGGGCATGGTGGGTGGGCATGGTGGCGAATGCCTGTGATCCAGTGACTAAGGAGGCTGAGGCAGGAAGATCATGAGTTCAAAGCCAGCTTCAGCAATGGCAAGGCACTAAGCAACTTAGTGAGACCCTGTCTCTAAATAAAATACAAAAAAAAGGGGGGGGGGCTGAGGATGTGGCTTATTGGTCAAGTACACCTGAACTCAATCCCGGTACCAAAAAAAAAAAGACAAGACAGTACTCATTGTGGTGCATGCTTGTAATCCCAGCAACTTGAGGGACTGAAATGGGAGGATCACAAATTCAAGATCAGCCTGGAATAAAAAGGACTGAGGATATAGCTCACTAGTAAAGCACTCCTGGGTTCAATTCCCATTCCAAAAGACAAACCAAACCAAACCAACAAACAAAAAACCCAGCTTGATAACAAATCCTATGTTTTAGAATTTACTTAGATTTCTGCGTAAAACAATTTTGGTAAATGCTTCATGATTATTTATTTGAAAGGAGTAATGATTTCTGTTAAAGACCCTTAGACTTGTATGTAGACAATAAGGAAAATAAATTTCATTGCAGCTCTAAAAAAAGGACTTATATTTATTGACTACTTATTTTGCACCCGACACTACACCCTTGGCACTGTTGCTGTTTTGGAGTGGGTAAGTTTTTGTTAAGAGGGGGCTGCCCTGTGCATTATGGGATGTTTAGCAATATCCCTGGCCACTAGCTGTCAAATGCCAGTAGCATCCCCACCAGTTTTTTCAACCAAAAATGTCTCCAGGCCTTTCCAGTTATTCTCAGCGTACAAAAATTATTCGTAGTTGAGAAGCATCACACTTGTTTAAGGGTTTACTTTTATGAATTCATTTAATCCTCATTTCAAACCTATGTGGTAAGCTCTCCTGTCACCCTCATTTTACAAGTAAGTATGTACAAAAAGAATAGGTGTCTATACACAGAAGCCCCATGAAGTTAAAAGTAATTTCCCAAGATCACAGGGCTGTTGAGCATCGTTTGTAATATAAACAAAGCAAAAATGAGAACCCAGAATCAACTGTCATTCAATACACTGTATAACATGCACGCAGAGAAAGTGGAACAGATTAACTACTTGATTTATTTATGATGACTAAAGCTCAAAAACAATATTGAGAGAAAAAAGCAAGTTGCAGACATCTTTTAGCTGATGATAAAATATGCAACCTCACCTGTAATCTTTCTGAGGATTCTAATTAGAGTTTTCCTTTGCAATTTCTTTTCTCTTTCCAAAATTGAACTGTGTCCATGAGAATCATAGTTTAAGAGTCTTTTTCTTGATGTTTCACTTTCAGGAAACTGTTTTTCCTCAGGTATCAGTTGGCTTTTATCCTTCCGTTCACATTTATATGGAAGAAACAGTCATAATATTGAAGGTAGGACTGCCTGATTGACACTCAGTCAGGCACACACTTAGAATGGGGCTGACTTTGTTCCTGGAATTGCAGATGGCAGATACCCTTCTCCTAGCTTGAAACTGTTGGGCCTTGCTAAGCAGCTAGGTAGGCTGCCTAAACTCCCTCTTCATTGGGATCTTGAGGACGTCTGAGGGTACTGTCATAGCCCAGTTCACCTGTTCCCTACTCCTTTGTGGAAACTTTTAACTGCTGATGTCCCCTGCTTTTTTAAAAACATTTTTTTAGTTGTAGATGGACATAATATCTATTAATTTATTCCTTAATTAATTTTAATGGGGTGCTGAGGATCAAACCCAGTGCCTCATTTGTGCTAAACAAGCATTCTACTACTGAGTCACAACCCCAGCCCCTGATGTCCCCCTTTATAATGTGTTAGGGAATCAGAGGACCAACATGCCTTTTCTCTCATCCTCTCAAGGTCTTGGGAAAACATCCCTCAACTAGAGAACAGGTGTGCATAGCTAAATCTGTTACCACTCAAGTATCTTCTGTTTTTTAGCTGCAAAAGTTGAATTGCTGATGTTTCCGCTTCTCTCTTCTCCATGCTTGTGTGTGTGTGTGTGTGTGTGTGTGTGTGTGTACCTTTGTCCCTCTGTATTCATGGGGGATACTCTAGTTGGACACTAAAACCTGAGGATCCTCAGTTCCTTTTCTAAATAGCATAGTATTGGCATATCCTATATACATCCTCCTGTATGCTTTAAATTTTCTCTGGATTACTTATAATACCTAATATGATATAAATGCCATGTAAATACTTTTCATACATGTAGTTTAGGGAGTAATGACAAGAAAAAAGTCTATACATGTTCAGGCAATTTTTTTACCCAATATTTTTGATACACAGTTGATTAAATCCATGGATGTGAAACCCACAAATTCCTAGAGGGTCAACTGTATAAAAAATTCTGTGTGTGTGTGTGTGTGTGTGTGTGTGTCTCCCAGGTAAACACACATCTTAATTGTTAAATGCTCAAGAATATGGTTGGTAAGTAGAAACTTCCCTGAGCCCCAGGTGTCCCCCATGGCCCCAGTTCCTTCCGTGAAACACTCCATCCCCCACTTTCAACAACCCAGTAAGGAAAGGCCTCCAGAACCCACTCCAGATATAGGGCCAGTCCCTGATCTGGGTGGCAAATATCTTCCTGCCTTTTAATACACCCTTTCTAATGAGGGTAAGGAGCCAAATATATGTGAGTGATTTTGAAGGCCTCATCTCCAGCTCAAAAAGGCTTCCTGGATGATTTTGACTACCAGAGATTTATAAACCATTGACACAGAAAACAGGGCGTGGATTGAGATTCTCCTCTGCTTCTCAGGTGTGATTTTAGAGAGATCACCCCTCACTCTTTGAGTCTCATTTTCCCCATCAGTGAAACAGGAATAGGCCTCTCTTCTGCAAAGCTGTTGGGAGAATTAGAAGAGATTCCATGTGCAAGTGACCACGGGAAAAGTACTAATTTCCCTTTAGAAAGGTGCTGTAACTCCTGCAAAAGGCCACTAGGTGGAGCCATTGGCACCAATGACGAAGAGCAGCAGCACTCAAACATTGTGCATCTGCAGCTCCTGAATCATTTTTATTTATTTGTTTTGTTTTATTTTAAAATTATGGCTTCCCCAAAGATACAGAATCAGAATTCTTTGTGTTGGCCCTACAGCATGTGCATTTTTAAATTGTCGAGTTATAATCGCATTTATTTATGGCATATGGTGTGACACTTTGATTTATAATACAAAATGATTAAATCAGACTAATAAATCTATCACCTCACATAATTATAATTTTTGGGCTGAAAACATTTAAAATCTACTCCATTAGCAATTTTGAAATGTACAATGCATTATTGTTCATTATAGTTACCATTTTGTACAGTAGGGCATGTGTGCTTTAACAAGTGATTTTAGTCCACCCTATAAAAATCTGAGAACCATTTAATAGCACCAAGTAAAGGATTATGGGCTTCCCTCCCTTTTCCTTCTTTGGAATGGCAGGGCCCTGCCATTAGCCTTTCCTCAATTTGGTCCAGGGCCCTCAGGCCCATTGTTGGCCTCTGTTAGAGTACATTTTCTGGTCTTGATCTTGGCTGTCTTTCCAGAACACCACCTCTGTATGCATCCTTTAGTCCCATGTACACCATCTGTGGGTGAGGAGCAATTTGACCTTAAAAGAGCTGCCTTTGGCCATAGGGTGGAGGCCTGGAGTCACCACACCCCCAAGTTGAAAGGCCACTGGATAAGTAATATCCATCATAGAACATTTGATTCTCTTGGGAACACCTGTCAGAAATATTAACCAAAGGAAGATGTGTCAAGGATATGGTTGATACAGGTTAGAGATGATGGGACCTGAACTCAGGTTTGTAGGAGGGAAGGAAAGGATTCAGGATTATGGAGGTAGAGGGGATAGTGGGAAGGTTCTAGAAAAGTCTCAGTCTTTAACTATGCTTTAAGGGCCAACCAGTAAAAGCAACAGCACCTGGAAACTTATTAGAAATGCCTGAAATCTCATCATTGCATCAATTTGGATGGACCTGGAACACATTATGTTAAGTGAAATAAGTCTGGCACAGACAGATGCCATATATTCTCCTATGCATTTGTCCGCTTTCTGTCACTATAACAAAATACTAGAAATAGGAAATTTGGGAAGCTATCTATCTTGAAGTTTTAGAGGTTCAAAGTCCAAATGACTTAGTGCAGGCTCTGTGTGGGTCACCTCTTGACTGCATCACCTCTTGGCTTATAGCAGATGGCAATAATGGGAGTCTTCAAGGAACTCATGGTCTCCTCCCCATTGCACCTGAGTCTGCTGCTAAGTTTCCCCCCTCAGTGGACTATATATAGTACCTGGTTGCTTCTGTCAGAATCCTGGGCATTCCCCTTCTTTATCCTCCAAGTCTTGTGGATTCTGCTCTCCAAATACATCTATTCTCATTCCACTTGCACCACTCTGATCCAGGAACATTATCTTGAATCAAACAAACATCATGGCTTCAGAGTGGTGTCCCAGAATCCATTATTAACCTCTCTAATTCAGTCTACTCACAGCAGTTAGAGGTAACATCCCCCAGTGTAAATATGTTACTACATGCTTCTATGTAAGACTCTAGCTGTGGCTTCTTATTGCTCTTAGAATAAAGCCCAAACCTGTCACCATGTCTTTAGCCCATGAGATGTATAGCCAGCAACTTCTCCCATACCTCCTGGCCCACTCCCCCTCTTCCTGGCAATAGCCTCCCCAGCCTTCCTTTTGCATCCCAGCCAGGTCGGCTCTTTTCATTCTTGGGATTTCCTGTGTGTCCTCATAACTCCGTGGTAGGCTCCTTCCCAGCCCCCAAACCCAGAAGTTTGCTCTTTCTCAGTACACTGAGTACAGTGGGCCCTCCATATCTGCAGGTTCTACATCAAAATTCAACCAACCACAGATCAAAAATATTTCAAAAAAAGTTGTGGCTACATTGAACATGTACACATTTTTTCTTGTCATTATTCCCCAAACAATATAGAATAACAGCTGTTTACATAGCATTTACATTGTGTTAAGTATTATAAGTCATCTAGAGATAATTTGAGGTATATAGGGAATTGTGTGTAAGTTATATACAAATACTATACCATTTTGTAGAAGGGACTTGAGCATCCTTGGATTTTGGTCCCCATGGTAGGTCCTGGAACCAATCTCCCAGGACATAAGGACCATATTTCCTTCAATGGAAGGAAACTTCTCAATGGTGTACTTGCTCATCTCCCTGGTTATTGTCTTTCTCTCCCCCATCACTGTCAATTCCATGCAGTGAAGACAGTAGACGATATTTTCTCCAGGATGGCTGGTGCCATATCCTTGTATTCATACCAGTGTTGAGTGACTGGTCAACATGTTCCAGGATCCAGAGACATTCCAGGTCCCTCTGGTTGGAGTGGTCAGGAAGAGCTTCCTAAAGGGCCTTCCTGAGATAAAGCTGGAAGGAGGGTTAAGCTTTGTGTAAGTCTAGACTATTTTAGGCAGGGATAAGAGTGAAAGATGAGACTGAAGTGTGCTTATAGGAGATGGAAGAGACTGACCTAGCTAAAGGGAGCTGTGGGTGTAACTGCAGAGTGTTAGGGATATGAACACAGGACCTCAAATATCGGAGGATTGAGGATGGCACCAGGAAACAACCAAGTTCTCTAAGCAGAGTCCAGGTATTCCTGGATACCCAGACCATGGCCTTGATGCCTTGTTCCTGACTCCAGCGCTCTGGTTCAGTCCAGAGTGTGGCTCATATTATGTCCCACCCTGGTCTAAGCTCAACTCAGCTTCTATCTTCGTCCCATTTTGTGCTGCTATAGTAGAACACCACAGAGTGAGTAATTTATAATGAACAGAAATGTATTTGAGTCACAGTTCTGTAGGCTGGGAAGTCCAAGATGGTGGGGCCTTTTTGCTTCTGGCTATTTCATCCCACAGTTGAAGGGAGAAGAGCAAGTGATCCTATGCCTGCATGGGAAAGAGAGAAGATGAGGAAGGGGTGGGTGGAGGGGAGAGAGAAGCAAAAGGAAAAGGAAGCCAAACTCTCTCTCTCTCTCTTTTTTTTTTTTTTTTTTTTTTAGTACTTGGGATTAAACACAGGGTTGCTCCACCACTGAGCTACATCCCCAGCCCTTTTGATTTTTTTTATTTTGAGACACGGTATCACTAAGTTGCCCAGGGTGGCCTTGAACTAGTGATCCTCTTGCCTCAGCTTCCAGAATCACAGGGATTACAGCACCATCACACTAGGTTCCAAACTCACTTTCATAACAAATCTATTCTCAAAACGATGAAATCTATTCCCATGATTATGACATTATCCACTCAGGAGGGCAGAGCCTTCATGACCTAACCACCTATCACAGATCCCACCTTTTAACACTGTCGCCTTGGGATTACACATGAACTCTGGGAAACACAAATTGTAGCAGCTTCACTGCTCCAACTCTTATGATCTTCCTGACTCTCAAACCTCCTTCTCCCCGAGTCAGTGATTATGACCGAGCCGATCCCAACATGGATGCATCCACCCCTTTCTTCATCAAGTCCGAAGTCAGTGGACAGCAATCCTGGGTCACTTCCCGTCTGCTCCCTCCCGTCTGGCCCTTCTGATGCTGTAGTCATGCTCTGAACCTCAATTTCCTTGTCTTTAAAATGGGGTGAGGAACGTTCCTCTCTTACCATATGAAATGTTTCCCCTCCCTTCTCCTCTTCAGACCATGTGGACCAGTAGGGAAGGGAGGACCTGCTGAGGCTGACCTGTGACCAAAAAACAGTCCCCTCCAACCTGAACTTGAACAAAGACATGCCTTTCTTCTTGCACCACAGCTGGCAAGGTGGCTGCCTTAGTCACCATCTCCCCTCAGCTCCTTCGATTCTTATCTTGAGTGCAACACAGGGCAAGGCCTCACCCTGGGGCCTAGGATACCTCTCCTCCCTCCTACTAGTTCTCCCAGCCCACCTCAGTTCTCCGCCAAAGTGGAGTATACCAGCTGTCCATGAGCACCCACCCAGGGCTTCCCAGCAGTGACCGGTGCTGGAAGGCAAGACAGGAGGGACAACCCACTCCACCCTGGCCCTCTGGCTTCTGGAAAGCCCTTGGGAATTCCAAACTCATCACCGGCCCCAGCCTAAGTTGCCTCACCCTCTCCCCAGCACCACCAGCGCCTCACCCACACACACCTTCCACTGCCCTTCAGTCTCAGTCCCAGGCACTGCCTCCTCCTCTGGGGAGCCTCCCCAGTGATCCCATCCCCCAGGAATGAATAACATGGAGCTTTATGCAAACTTCATTCGTGGATTCAGTGCTTTGTGGGGAGTAGGATCTGCCCTTTTTGTTTGGCCAAGTGTCCAGTGCTTGGGGATTGCTGTGATCACCTCTCTTGTACCCTATACACACAGAAGGTGAACCCCATTGAGCTCTGAGCATATTCCCAGAAACCTCCTGCTTTCTGGATGGGATGAAGATGAGAACACACTGGTTTGTGTATGGCTAAGGAAAGGGTTTGGGAACCAGTAGAGATACACTCTAGTATTGCTCCCTGGGGAGTCAATTAGGCCTGAAATTCAGAATTTAAAAGCTTGAATGGGGTATTGATCTACCACAGAAGTTGCTACAAATGCTGTCCCCTCCTGAGAGGACTCTGCAAGTGGGGTCCTTGACCAGGCCTGTACTCAAATATAGGGTTCTTAAGTGTTGTCCAGAGGGTGGGTTTGAGAAGACTATAGAGGGCACTGTTGTGCTCAGCGGGTGCCTCTTGTTCCTAGGATGGGAGCCTAGCTTCAGGCTCCAGGGCACCCTCTGCTGGAAGCCTTTCGTGTACCAGGGTATAGCCTGTTGAAAATTAACAGGTGAACATCTGGTCTGCACAGAGGAATCTAGCCTAGAGCTGCTCATCAGAGGACCTTGGTCCAAAGCATGTCTTCCAAGCTCAGTGCCACTTACAGGGAATTGCCCAGGAGATCCATGGACCAGCACATATTTGAATAGTGCCTGTTAGCATGCAAGCATCCTCCAACAGCTATCATCACCCTGGCACAGGAGGTATGAGAAAACCGAGGTCAGAGTTTACTGTGGAGGGTCCTTCACTCACAATGGCTCACTTAGAATTTTTCGACTTTATGATGGTGTGAAACAATGCACATTCAGTAGAAACTATAGTTTTGAACTTGAAGTTTTTAATTTGGATCTTTTCCCAGACTAACCATATGCAGTATAAGTCTCTTATGATACTGGGCAGTGGCCGCGAGCCATAGCTCCTGTCAACCCCCTAATCATTAGGGAACACAACTGATAACTACCATACACGGTGTTAGTAAGCTAAGATGTTCTGTAGGATAGGTGCATCCAAAGCATGCTCAATTTATGATGGGTTTATTAGGACATAAACTTATAAGCTGAGGATCGTCTGTGCTTAATTCTCCAGGGTTTGAATGGCAGTCCTGCCCTACTCTGCTGCTGTCCCATTGCCTCTTCTCAGTGAGGAAGGTGAGGAGAGCTCCATGGAAGGACCCAGATGGCTCAGTCCCATCCTCACATCAGCTCAGAACAGAACCAAGGCACTGACAAACTGAGCAAGTAGACTAGAGACAAATAGCATGCTCAGTGGCCTGGCACAGCACCACTACCAGGTGTGGACATCCTGTTGTTGACAGTGGAAATGTGGGGTGTGCCTGGGGAGACCTGCAGGAGATATGGCAGATTTGGGCATCTTTTGATGAAGCATTTGATCTTTCTGCTTTCTGAGCATCCACCACCATGCATCAGCTCTCTCTTTTTTAAAAATTATTTATTTATTTATTAAAAATATTTATTTTTAGTTTTAGGTGGATACAATATCTTTATTTTATTTTTATGTGGTGCTGAGAATCGAACCCAGTGCCTCACGCATGCTAAGCGAGTGTGCTACCACTTGAGCCACATCTTCAGCCCTCTGCTCTCTCTTAAGGTGGGTTTCCCTGAGGGATCTTTCCTGCCCCACTCTTAGTAGATAGAGTTCCACTGTAAGATCACCCCTCCCAGTACCCTAGACCAGGCACAGGGCCAAGGCTTCAAAGAACTCTATTCCCTGCCAGAGTTATTGCTTCTGAGGTGGGCAGGGGTTCAACCCAACATGAAAGGATACCAGTCAGCTACTTTTGTGAGGGGCATTTTCTGTAGATTTATTAAGCCAGGCACAAGTGAGTCCAAAGTGCTGGGACTTGCCCAAGAGTGAAGCAAGCACAGAGCATGGCAGAGCCCAGGGACAAATAGAGTAGCAGAGAGATACACAGGTCTAGGGACAGGGACAGCCTCCTGACTGGCAATCCCTGGAATCTAAACACCTCATGTCATTTTAACTAACCCAAGCAATGCAGGTCCTTCATCTTAGATTTAGTTTTCACTGGGTTTCTACCCCTGGCAGGAAGAGTCCAGTGGGGCTCAAGCCCAATAGTTTGAGGCCAGATCATTATGTCCTGATGGAGCCCAATCATGGGAATCCATACAGGAAGCTAAATGCAGAGGCCAAGTGGACAGAAGTGTGGCCTTGGAGATACATGTGTAAGGGCAAAAGAGCAGGGAGAGTCAGGAAACCCAACCAAAAATATGAAGGAAGTTGTGGTCGGGACCAGAGGCTCTAAGGAGAAGAGGTAGGGGAGGTCCAGGGATTCTTCACAGAATCAAGACACCCAGGCTTCTTCCTCTCCGCTAATGCCCAGATTTGTTGCCAGTAGTGGGAAGGAGAGGAGGCTGAAGTGGAGTAAGGGTCAGGATGGACAAAGAGACTGGAAATAAGGCACTGATGTAATCCTGAATGAAGCAGTTTTCCTGGGGGCTGCTGGAACTGTCCACATGACAAACATGCAGACTCATCCCCATATCTGGGAGATAGAGTACAGGATTTGGATCAGACCCAGCCCTGTCCTTACCCTTCAGGGCTCTCAATGGTAAGAGGAGGCAGTCCTTGTCTTCATACCAGCCAGCAAGTATTCTTGCCCACAGGCTCCAAGGCCTTGTCTGCCCAGAAGCTACGATCTGGATATGGTTTGAGTGTGCTCCCCAAAGGTTTACGTGCTGGAAATTTGGCTTCTACTGTGGCAGTGTTGAGAGGTAAAGGAACCCAAGAGAAGGAGTCTAGTGGAAGGTAATTAGGTCACCTGGACACTGTCTTGGAACAGGTAAATGCTGGGCTCTCAGAGTAAGTTAGTTCTTGTGAGAGAATGTAGTTATAAAGTAAGGTCATCCCTTCTTCATGCAGTTATTTCCCTTTCTGCTTCTCTACCATACTGTAACATAGCCAGGTGGACTGTCACCAGAATCCAAACAGATAAGGCCATCTGATCTTGGACTTTTTTCCTAACCTCCAAAACTATGAGATAAATAAACCTCTTTTCTTTATCAAGTACCAAGCCTCAGGTATTCTGTCACAACAACAGAAAATGAACTAATACATCAGACCTGTGCAGGAGCTGGTAATGATGAGAGTCAATTTCCACTCCTTCTGTCTCTGATTCAAGGAGACACAGTCTAGGGACAAGTGTGGAGACCTTGAAATGTGAAATATCATGGGCCTGGTTATGGAGATACCTGGTTGTGGGATCTTGAGTTGGACAGGATGCTTAGCATAGGCTTGTGACACCCTAGCTTACTTCTAAAGCTTGCCTAAGCTTATCATTAATTTCTCAGGCCAGGATAGGATACAAAGGGGACCCTCAAGGGAATTGGGCTTCAGGTGCCCCTGGCAACCATCTCTACCAAAATGCAGGCACCTGCTCTGAAGTTTATTTGAGTGGTCCCAGCTTATCAGATAACTGACAACAACTCTTAACAAACATTGCTTCAAACTGGAGGAGAGAAGGAAAGTTTGTGAAGCTGCTAGCATTGGGATCAATTCCCAGATAACTCCTCCCCAGGTGCCTCATAGACCCTTCCACTAGCTGACAGAGTAGCCAGGACATTAGGTCATAGCTTCCAGTAGGAAATGCCCCAGAGTGATGGAAAAAATGACTACAAATTTGGTGACTTAGAGCAACATGAATTTATTCTCTTACAGTTATGGAGGTAGAAGTCCCAAGTCAGTTTCAAAAGGCTAGACTTAAGGTGTCAGCAGGGCTGATCCCTTCTGGAGACTCTAGGGGAGAAGCTATTCCTGGCCTCTTCTAGTTCCTGTGGCTATTGGTATTCCCTGGTTTATGGCCACATCATTGCAATGTTTACTTCTGTGGTCACATCACCTCCTTCTCTTCTGTATAACCTCCCTCTGTCCCCTTCTTAAAGGACACTTGTGATTGCATTTAGGATTTACTTAGATGATCCAGGATAATCTCCCTATCTCAAGATCCTTAATTTAATCATGTCTGCAAAGTGTCTTTATGCCACAAAAGCAGCATTTATTTTTATTCAGGTCCAGGGATCAGGTCCTCAGTAAATCTGGGGACCATTACTTTGCCAATCACATTCCTTTCCTGGGCCTCAAGATTGAGTACCCCTCATCAAAATTGTTGTTCATGATTGGGCTCCTGGGGAAAGACGGCTTCCGGGATCTGCAGCCCTCTCGTGATAGTGACCAGGGTCTCCACACCAGGAAGCCTGAGGAGCCAAAGAGCTCTGTAGACAATCACCATGGCTGGTCTGTGCTCTGCCCAGATGCTATAGCTGTGGCTAAGCCTGGGCTTTGAGGACTCCAGACAAGTGGCTTGCCTTCATCCCTAATCACTGCCTCATCTACATTTACTTCTACCCATTGCTCAGTCACATGATCTGAATATTTACCAACCACGTACAAGGCACTAGGCATCCATATAGCCACACTCTGGAAACAGTAGTGACCAACCCAGACAAATGCTCTGTCTCCATGGAACTTATATTCTAGTGGAGGATTTGTACTTACCTATGAACAAGTACACAAATGTTAACATCTTATTAATTGGGAGGCTATTTGAGCTGAGAAACTCTAGTGCCGTGGCTTCCCATGTAATCAAATAGTAAATCTACTCAGAGTGAACAATGATAGCTCATGAAAATAAAGCTTAACCTTGACTAATCAGGAAACTGCCAACTAATCTCTAACTAGGGACTCTATCAATCAGATAGAATCAAACAACTCCTAACTACAGACTTTACCTATTAGAAATGACAAGCTAATCTCTAACTAGGGATTTTCCACTTTAACCTGTTCAAATAATTTCTCTTTTTTTCTGCCAACTCTTTCCAAAGTTTTCCCCTCAAACCACCTCAGTACTGAACCATTATGGTCCGGAGCTGCTTGATCTAAATGCTCAGATAAACGCATTACAATTTTGATGGGCCTAAGTTTATCTTTTAATACAAGAAAAAATATGAATTTTTTTCCAGATGGTGGTCACTGCCAGGGAGAAACAAAAGGCTGACTTAGTGAACAGTGAAGGGCCTCACTTTTATAAGGAGGCCACAGAGGGTCTCAGGAAGGGGATATTTGAACAGATACGTGGAGGAAGCAAGAGGGGAAGGCAATGCAGCTATTTGAGGTAAACAAAACCTTCCAGAAGGAAGACCAATTACAAATTTAGAGGCTCTGAAATGGGACTATGCTCAGCTACATCCTTATGAGCCAACACCCACCAGGCAGAGAAATAGGTCCTCGATACCTGCTGGCTTAACTAGCGTCCACCCCTGGTCACAGGGATTGATT
This sequence comes from Marmota marmota marmota, assembly GCF_001458135.2. Taxonomy (NCBI): domain Eukaryota; kingdom Metazoa; phylum Chordata; class Mammalia; order Rodentia; family Sciuridae; genus Marmota; species Marmota marmota. Next base: position 432,414 of record NW_025999871.1, read on the forward strand.
TGTAGGGGTGGAAGGACTTCCACTCAAGTCAGGTATTGGGTGCTCTTTTCAGTTCTTATGAAGAGAAGCCACTTGCTCTTTGGTCCTGAGCTGAGGCTGTCATTTTCCACCCAAGGAGTAACTTGTGTCTAAGTGAATGAAGCCAACACATATTTGGAAAGAAATGGAGAGCAAAGGGAGGAGTGCTGGCTTTCCCATCACTGATTCCAGTTGTCCTTAAGGCTGTCTCTTCCCAGCCCTTCATATGTGTCCTACAGTTAATTCAAATTAGCTTTTGAATTGCTTACTTTTTAAAAATCTTTTATATATTACAAATGTTTTGCCATCTTAATTTTTTGCGGGGNCCTTTCCCTCCCACCTCATGTCTCTGTTTAATGTTAATCTTTTCTACCTGCTCTTCCTCCCTGCTTTGTTCTTAGTTGCTCTCATTATATCAACGAAGACATTTGGTATTTGTTTTTTTAGGGATTGGCTAGCTTCACTAAGCATAATCTGCTCTAGTGCCATCCATTTCCCTGCAAATTCCATGATTTTGTCATTTTTAGTGCTGTGTAATACTCCATGGTGTACAAATGCCACATTTTTTTTATCCATTCATCTATTGAAGGGCATCTGGGTTGGTTCCACAGTCTAGCAATTGTGAATTGTGCTGCTATGAACATCGATGTGGCAGTATCCCTGTAGTATGCTCTTTTAAGGTCTTCAGGGAATAGTCCGAGAAGGGCAATAGCTGGAAATGCTAATTTTTAAAAAGGGCTGAGAGTGTAGCTCAATAGTAGAGCACCACTTGCCTACCATGCATGATGCCCTGAGTTCAATCCCAGCACCAAAAAAATAAAATAAATAAACATAAAGAAACCCTAAATTTTCTGCCTAGAAGTGCTCTTCCCAGTATTCCTCATTTTAATTTTAATACTGTTCATTAAGCTGTGCATGCATACAATGAAAAGACTTAAGAAACTGCAAGAATCATATCAAGAACAGCAGTCCCTTCATTTACTATTCAATTCTTTTGGAATGAACTTTCATGTCTTTAAGCAGCATGCTTATATTGCTATGTCTTGACTGTTTTCTTTTAAGATTCATTTGTTGTGTTTCCACAATGTAAGATGAAAATATAGCTTTTTACTTCCCCCTCCATCCCCAACCCCCACATCCACTTTTTTTCTCCCACATCCACTTTTAATCCCTCATCTCTCCACTTTTATTGTCATTTTAGTTAGATTGCTATTCAGGAATAATATCAGAGTGACTATGTCAATGCTATTCACAGCTGAACCATGTGGTACCATAATTACTTTTCCTTTCCTAGAACAGCTTTTTGTTAGCACTAGAGGTAATGACTATCATCTATTTCTGTAAGTACTTATCACTAATTTTATCCTCAACCTTCCCCATTAGATAAATGTACTTTGGATTGTGTAAAAACACATTAGATGTCTTTATGGCTTAAACTTCTCGATGAACTCTTCTCCCAGAGGTTCCTGATATGTTCCAGTCTGGAAGGGCAGGGGCTTTCACCCACGGACCTCCCTTCACCATCACTCCAGGGATCTCCTCTGCCTCTCTCCTAAGTCAGGGTCTCTTTTTCCTGAACCCTAAGCATTCCTCTTTTCTGAGTCTCTTCCTTATATTGCAAGCACATTCTATAATAGTTTCTAGAAGTCAAAAGCATGAGAGATAATTATTTTGATAACTTGTATGTCTTCAAATGTCTTTAATCTACCTTTATATGTGGCTAGTGGCTTTCTTGAATATAGATATCTAAGTTGGAAGCATATTTTCCCCTTATTCTAAAGACGTCTGTTTTCTTCCAGAGATACTATTGAGACATATGAAGCATTCTCATTGATAATTTTTTAACCTTTATTTATTTTATTATTATTTTTTTTTTCAAAATTTTTTTAGTTATAGGTGGACATAATATTTTTATTTTATTTTTAATGTGGTGCCGAGGATGGAACCCAGTGCCTCTCATGTGCTAGGCAAGCATTCTACCGCTGAGCTACAACCCCAGCCCCTCATTGATGATTTTTAAGGGAGCCTGTTTTTTGTTGGTTTCTTTGTTGTTGTTGTTGTTGTTTTTCCTTTCTATCTGGAGCTTTTAAAATACATGCTTTTTTTGGTGTGCTAAAGTTTTATAATCATGCCCTTTGGTGCTAGTGTATTTTCCTCTATTGTGCAGAGCATTCGTCATGAGGGGCATATTCTTTTCATTCTGGATGTTCTAGAGGCTTTTTTTTTCTGGGATACTTATAGAATGATTGTTGTTGTGTTAATATATCTGTCTCTTTTGCATTCTTTATTCTCTCTGAAAACCCTATTCTTCATGTTAGACTTCTTGGGAAGGGTCATAAATTTTAAATATTTGTTTCCCTCATATTTTCCATCTCTTTGTTAAACTTTGTATTCTGGAATCATGTTTTCATTGTCTAAAAGCAATTTTTCTCTGAATGGTTTCACATTATTTTAAAATATAAAGTTCTGTTCTTGGATCAAGGATTCGGTGCCTCTCTGGGGATATTAATACTAGGTTTCCATGCCTTTCCATGCATGTTTTTTGACTCCTTTAAGTTATTTGTTTGCTTGCTTACTTGTTAGTTTTGTTCTCTGGACTTAATGTAAAAAGCTTTTCTCATATAAATGATAATCCTTGACTACTCATTTATATTTAATGGGGAAAAGAAGAATAAGGATTTTTAGGTTCTTTCATGACAGAGAAATAAGTATTGGATTTACCCTTCTGTCTTAGACAACAATAACACTGTGGAAAATATATTCAGAAATACTACAAAGAAATGATTTTAAGAGAAGAGAAACACATGTGGTTTCATTCCAGCTCTCTGCCTGGGGGCACTTTTCAAACAACAAAATGTTTGAAATATCATGCATTTGTCTTATTGAGTAGAAGAAATGGAGATTACAGTTTAGAGTGCTGCAACAGCTAGAATTTGTGAAGCACAGTCACATATACGAGGGAATAGTGTAAAGAAGAAACTTAGAAAAATGCATAGTGGTTCCCTTTAGTCTTTGGCCAAGTGTTAGATTGCAGTGCTTAGATAAGATCCTATGAAGCAAATCAGAGAAAAGCTACCTAGAGACTGAGCTGAACTGAAATTCCTGAGGTCAGTTTTAGAAGAAACTGCAGTTCCAAACAGCCAAACTAGAAAGTTACTGAATGTAAAATATTCAGATAAGATAACCATAAAAGAAAACAAAACACAGCACTTTTAAATAAAACCACATAATCTCGTCCCACAATAATGTTGCATAATAATGCCTAGCATATTATTATTAGACATAAAAAATAATGGAAAGTCCCAGAGATGATAAAGGTGCTGGAATTGGTTTTTAGACAGCTACCATAAGGAATTCAAGGATTATATTAAAAAAATAGAAAAAAGAACAATTTAAATTAGAAGGAAAGGAGGTCATTGCTGACTGCAGAAACCAATAAAATGGCAAATTACATACACAGTAGAGGAAATCAATAAATCAAAAGATGGTCCTCTGGTGAAGGAGTCAACCAGAATGGCCAAATGTGGGAACATTTGAGCAACAAAATAAATAATGGATTTTAAACTGTATGATAAAATAAGTAGCCATGGGCCCTTATTAATATACATATTTAAATAGATTATTAAGTGGAGGAGAAAGAAAATATTTTATAGTAGAATTCTAATTCATAATGTAGAAAGAATGTTGGAAAAAGAAAATCACTACTTGGAAAGTACAACTATAACAAGCATTGCAGGTAAGAGCCATTAGTGAATACTAAAAATTCATAATCTCAAAATATTCCTCCTTAAGATTCCTATTAATTACAAAGGAGAAAGTAGTAGCTTTCTAATGGAGAAGGCTGGCAGAGACCACCTTAACCAAATGATCAACGTTAACATTAGCAGTGATCCTGATAAGATGCACTGGGGAAAGCACAGCACATGTACACTATAAACAACAATACATTGCTGAGTGACATTTTAATAAATGGAAAGATATACCTTGTTCATGGATAGGAAGATTCAATAATTTTAAGATGTCAATTTCCCCCAAGTTGATCCATTTAATCAGACATCACACTAAAATATACACATGGCAAAAAAGCAAAGAAACAAATGGTCTGTACCTTTAGTCATAAGAAAAATGTAAGTTAAAACCAATATGAGATGTCACTATTCCCTGTTAGCATGGTATGTTGTAAAGACCCGAATTCCATGTGCTTCCTTGACATCTTTGAGCCTCACAGGGCCCCAAAGACCAGGAGTTCCCCTGCCAGTTATGCTGCCATCCAGAATGGGAGGATTCCCAAACAGATGGTTTCCTATCAGGGGAACAGCTACATCCCACCTCGTCTTCAACCAATGCTTTTCATTTCCCTATTGGCTCACAAAATTATTCAAATAAACTAATCACTTCCTCCCACAGGAACTAATGTTCACTTCACCCTCTTGTCACTGTAAAGCTTGCCTCTCCTAGACCCTGTTGTTTCATTCTTCTCCTGAGTGCAACTCTTATGTGGCCCTGCAGGATATACATTGTCCCCTTCACCTGGGTTGTATCTTTGACTAATAAATTGCTATTAATCTTGTCTATTCAGTGTCAGATATTGAGTTTTCAGTCATCTCACACTATGTAGGAATCTCATCCTCACCGACTGGATGAATGGGGGCAAAATCATGATAAATGACTAAACTTAAAAAAGACTGACCATACCAAATATTGACAAAGATGTATGTGGAGACACTGAAACTCTCAACTCCTGGTCTTTGGGGCCCTGTGAGGCTCAAAGATGTCGAGGAAGCACATGGATTTCTGGGCCTTACAACATACCATGCTTACAGGGAATAATGGCATCTCATATTGGTTTTTACTTACATTTTCCTTATGACTAAAGGTACTGAGCATTTGTTTCTTTGCTTTTTTGCCATGTGTGTATTTTAGTGTGAAATCTGATTAAATGGATCAAACTCTCAAACTCTCACACAGTTAGTAGAAATATTAAGTGGTACAACAATTTTGAAAAACAATTTGGCATTTTCTAAAAAAGTAAAATATGTGTGGCATCACTGAAAATGGTGGAGCAGGGAACTATAGGGGCCCTTATTCCCCATAAAAATTGAAAAAGCTTGTTAAAAATTGTCAGAGGCAACTTTATAAGTACTCTAGAAGATAGTCAAAGACTTACAGCAACTAGTCAATGTTTAACTGGAAGAAAGGCTGCTGAAACATGATAGGAGAGCCTTGTGTCAGTTAACTCCAGCAGCAGTTTCAAAAGTGACAGTCCACATTCTCAGGGTGGACCAAACTGGATATTCTTCCTAAGGATTTGTGTTTGCTTTGACCCATCTGAGGGTTTCCTGAAGGAATGCAAGGGACCAATGCAAGGGGCTTGTCTTTGGGACTCCCGGGCATGAGGTAACTAAATAGAGAATATTTCTAAAACATGATGGAAGGCAATTGAACAAACTACTGCCACAGAAGGAGGAGAAAGGAGGAGGATAATATTTGGTGCAAACAATAGGCATGGTAATAATTTGGGAGAAAAGTTTTGGGGGATAAAGGATTTGAGAAGCTCTAAGGTATGAAACTTAATCTAAAAAATCATGTATGCTGAAGGAAGGATTCATGAGCACTCTTTCTCTCTCTCTTTCTCTTTCTCTTTCTCTCTCTCTCTCTCTCTCTCTCTCTCTCTCTCTCATACACACACACACACACACACACACCCCTAAACTTTTGCCATTTGCTGACTTTCAGTCATCATACTAGCAGAAAGTGAAGGCTAAGGCAGAGTTGTAAATGGCCTAGCTAAGCACGGAAGGAGTGTCCAAACAAAATCTGCAAAAGAGTAAAATTAAAGCTAGCAGAAGAAATAAAGATTAGGGTGGAGATAAATGAATATAACAGAGAATGCAAAAACAATTTGAAAAAGTAAAACCAACAGGTAATTCTTCAAAAAAAAAGTTTACAAAATTCATAAAGCTTTAGCTAAATTGACTAAAAGCAATATAAGATTGAAATTATTAAAATTATAAATAAAAGTAAGAACATTATCACTGAGATTACAGAAACTGAAAATATTATAAGTGAATACTATGTATACTAATAAATTAGATGGACAAATTACTAGAAAACAAAAATCTGTCTTAAGAAATAAAAAAATCTGAATAGACCTATAACAAGTTAAGATTGAATTAGTAATCAAAAACTTCCCAATAAAGAAAAGTTCAGGACTAGGTGGCTTCACTGGTCCTACCAATCGTTTAAGGAAGAATTAACATCAACCCTTCTCAAAGTCCTTCAAAAACTGTAAGAAGAGAAAACACACCATAACTCATTGTATCAGGCTGTCAATACCCTGATACCAAAGCGAGATGAGTCTTTAAGAAAAAAAAAATTGTACACCAACATCTGTTAAGAATATAAATGTGAAATTCTTAACAAAATACTATCAAACCAAATCAAACAGAATGTTAAAAAGATTCTATGTCATAACCAAGTGGAATTTATCCCAGAAATGAATGGATGGGTCATCATATAAAAATTAAACAACATAATACACCACATTAGTAGAAGACAAATGGTAATCTCTGTTGATGAAGAAAAAGTTTTGATAAAATGTAACACACTTTTGTGATAAAAATGCTGACCACACCATGAAAAAAATAGTAGAAATAGGTTGAAACTTTCTTGACATAATGAAAAATCAGAAATGGAGAATTTGCAGGTAACAGGTTTGGTGAAAGACCAAATGTGTTTCCCCTAAGATCAAAAACAAGATAAGGATGTTTGTTTTTGTACTTTCTAGTAAACATTTTACTGGAAGTTGTGGTTGGAGAATGATGTAAGAAAAAGAACTGAAAGACATCCAGGAGTATAAGGAGTTAAATTATCTCTATTCACAGATAACATGATCTTAAATGTAGAAAGTCATAAAGCATCAAGAAAAAAACTACTAGAACTCAAAAAACAATTCAGAATCCAGGCACAGTGGTGTCTGTGACTGTAGTCCCAGCTAGTTGGAGATTAAAGTGGGAGGATCCCTTCAGCCCAAGAGTTTGAGATCAGCCTGGGCAACTTAGTGAACACCTATCTCAAAGGACAGAATTCAGAAAAGTATGAGGATAAAAGATCAACACACAGAAGTCAGTTGAATTTCTATACAATGGAATGAGCAATCCAAAAAGGAAATGAAGAAAATAATTTTATTTGCAGTAGCATTAAAAAGAATAAAATACCTAGGAATAAATTTAATAAATTGTATACTGAAAACTATAAAACATTGCTGAAAAAAATTAAAGAAGATATAAAGAGAGGGATATCTGTGTTCATGAGTTGGAAGACTTAATATTGCTCAGATAGCAATACTTTCAAAAATGATCTACAGATTTAATGCAAATCCTATCTAAATCCCATTTTTTTTGCACAAAAGGAAAACCAACTAAAGCTCAAAAGAATTTTAAAGAGACCATAAATAGCAAACACAATCTTGAAAAAGTATAACAAAATCAGAGGACTTAACACTTCTCAATACCAAGACTAACTGTAAAACTACAGTGAGCAAGGGAATATGGTACTGGTGCAGATAGATATATAGATCAATTGAATAGAACTGAAGGTCTAAAATAAACCTATACATCAGGGTCAATGATTTTCAACAAGGTGCCAAGATCATTCAATGGGAGAACACTCTTTTTAACAAATGGTGCTAGAACAACTGGATTTTCAGGTGCAAAAGAATGAATTCAGAGCTTTAACTCACACCAGATACAAAAGTTAACTCAAAATTAATCAAACCTAAATGTAACAACCCAAACTATAAAACTCTTAGAAGAAGCATTTGCAACAAGAGGAAAAATAAATTGTACTTAATGAAGATTAAAGCCTTGTTGCATCAAAGGACGTTATCAACAAGTTAAAAGACAATTCACTGAGTGGGAGAAAATATTTGCAAATCATATACCTGAGATGGATCTAGTATTTGGGCTAAATAAATAACTCTTATAAGTCAACAACAAAGGCCACTCAATTAAAAAACAAAGAACTGGAATGTATATATTTTCAAAGAAGATATACAAAGGGCCAACAAGCACAAGAAAAGATATCCTTAATCATTAGGGAAATGCAAATCAAAACCACAATGAGATACCACTTCACACCCACTTGGGTGGCAATACTAACAATAGCAGCAGCAGCAGCCGTGGAAAATAACAAATGTTGATAATGATACAGAGAAATTGGAACCTTTGCACATTGCTGGTGGGAATGTAAAATGATGAGGTCACTGTGCAAAATAGTTTGGCAGTTCCTTGATAAGTTAAACATAGAATTATCATCTGACCCAGCAATTCTACTCCTAGGTATGTATACCCCAAAGAATTGAAAACAGGCAAACCATAACTTGTACATAAATGTTCATAGCAGCATTAATCATGATAGCCCAAACAACTCAAATGTTTTTCAATATGTAGATAAGCAAAAGGTAGTATATAAATACAATAGAATAGGATTTGGCCATAAAAAGGAATGAAGTGCTAGCACATACAACCACTTGGGTAAATCTGGAAAACACTATTCTAAGTAGAAATCAGACACAAAGAGCATCCTATTTTATGATTCCGTTTATATGAAATATCCAGAACAGATAAATGCATAGAGAAGGAAAACAGTTTTGTAGTTGCCTGGGGTTGTGGAGAGAGAAGGATGGGGACAGACTGCTTAATGGGTATGAGGTTTTCATTTAATATGATGAAAAAGCTTAGGAATTATATGGTTGAACAAACATTGTGAATATACTAAGTGCCTCTTGATTAAGTGGTAAGCTTTGTTATTTGTATTTCACTACAGCAAAAAGAAAAAGGAAAAAAGAAGCATTATACCATATGATACATCCATTTTTATATTCCATGGACTGCATTCAACTTCTGGTTCCTTCACTTCTTGGTGGTAACACTGGGCACATCCTGTCTCTATCTCGTTTCTGAGCATTCTCTTTGAGGGATCTAGTGGGGTGGACCAGGCACCTACTTGGGAAGAGAAAGCTCCATCAGCCTTTAGGGACATAATACAATGGAACTTGAGGAACCAGCATTCTGAGGGTGGGATTTGGAATCAGATCTTGGGGCTGGAAGTTCAATCATCTATTCAAGCCTGTAAGTGTTCAGCCTCAGTTTCCTGTACAGTAAGTGTCTAGAGACATCAGGGAAAAAGGAAAACAAAGAGAACTGGTGAAGGACTGGTTCTTTGTGTCCCTGTTTTTCTTCATTACCTGCTCCCAAGATTCTGGCCCTGACACCTGATTCAGGTTAGTATCAATTTTACACCTAAAAGCCAAGAAAACCTTCATGAAATTATCAATCCCTTGGAATTGCAGCTTCCTCATTTGTAAAATGGGAATAATAATATATTCACCATAGATTATGGAAAAGAAATAGTGAAGAGTTTATACTGTGCCTCATTCCACATTTGAGGCAGCAACATAAGTATATATGTTATGTATATATATGTTATGTATATATATGTATATAAGGAACACAGTACCGATAAATCTCCTAAATCTTTTCAGTTCTGTTCCATCTCTCTTTCACAGCCCTTCCTTGCATACCTTCCATCATGACCACATTCTTCCCCACCCGAGGTTTCAGGAAAAGGTCTGACAATCCCATCCTATTGGGAGAAGCCTGTGTGTTATGTGTATTACACCAAAAAAAAATACACATCATACCATATGATGCAGCCTTTCATACTCAATGTTCTGGATTCGATTTGTAAGCACAGGGCCCCAAGACTGGCAAAGAAAAATGGGGTGACCAAGACCTCCCCAGGCTTCTAAAAGCGCAATTTTGCTCCAGTGTGAGGCTGGTTGGGTTTCTAAGTTTTCACTTTACTTCCACCCAGTTTGCACACGTGGCCATAGCAGTATGGTACCAGCTTGAAATTTTGCAAAAAGCATGAAAACACCCCCTACACCAACTCCCCGTCCCCGCCCCAAACCTGCTTCCTGGAAGACCTACACTCACATTTCCAGAATCTGCTGGCAGGGGCCCCAAGCACACATGCCTTCTCGTGGCTGTAATCACAGCGCACATCCCAGCTTCTAGTTCAAGCTTCCAAGTTGCAACATAGTCCTCGGAACTTTGCTTTCTAATACCATCAAGCCAAAACACGTAACTCACAGAGCCGCGCCCTTGCAGTGAGAGGTTTTCCCCTTCTTTCAAATTATTGCATCCGAGTAAATTCCCAGCAGTCAGATTCTTAAGCTAGAAAATATGAATATTTTTATGGTTTGGGATGCTTATTGCCAAATCATTTCCCCATGTGCTTATATATTTTGGCTATCAATAAGTGAATATATTTGTTTCACTACGGCATTACTGGCCTTGATTTTTATCCTTAACTTTTGGAAATTTTTGCAAATATTTTTACTCTTTTGTTTTTATAAATTAAAAACAATTGCTTGTCAAATATTCTTTTTTTTTTTTTTTTTGGATCTACAGTAATTTTATTGTAACAGAGAAACCAAGCTGTAGTAAGTCTACATGATTAGAGCAGATGATGGTTATCGTTCCAAGAGTGAAGCCTAAGCCTGGCTGGCAGCACACAAACAAACCCCAGACTATCTCCTTTCTGATCCTAACCTGGGTTGCCAGACTCATGATGTGAGGTTAGTGGCTGCACAACCATAAAGAATGAAGGAAGAGGTCCAGCCGGCAGAGGCAGCACCCCAGGAGGAGACAATTACACAGTCACTGATGAGGATGCCGGCATAAAGTGCAGTCACCTACCCTCCACTATTCTTCGCCAAGAAAGAGGGTATGGCATGAGCAGAAAATTATGTTCTCCGTTCTTAAATAGACCCTGATACAATGGGTTCATGGTTAATCAAGCAATAGAATGGGATGGAAATCTAGGCTAGTTATAGATCTTTGTGTTAAAGAAAAGAACAGCAATGGTAAGAGGAGACAGACATTTTCCTTATTTTCTTAAATAAGACAGGAAACAACATCTATTATTTTCCTTGCTGCAGTGGCAACAGACTCATTGGTTTTTGTAAAGCACAATTTGTGCAATATGGTCTGTTGATAGGATGCTCCACCATGGGGGGACAAATGTGAAGTGGACTGTTAATGACACAACTCAGCCTATAGCATGAGCTATGTCTCAAGCTGGATCTGCAGAGGAATCCCTTCCACCACACAGTGCTTCATTAAAGCTTCTGAAATATTGCAACATCATGACCAGCTTTTGGTGCTGTGACTTTCTTATACATGTAAACTCTTTCAAAAAAAGTTGGAGATAAAAGGATGATGGGGGAGTTTGGTTTAAAGCCACAGAGTTCCAGACACCAGCCATGGATGCCTCTGCCCTATCTTACTACATGTTGTTTTCTGAGAAACACATCCAATCACTAAGTGTTATGCACTGTGGTTGAAAGAAATGACCCTCTCCACCATCCACCCTCCCTCATCCTGCATGTGGATGTGGCTGACGACAGAAAGGTTGTCTCTGTTCTCGCACCAGGAAATTACTTGGTGACCTGGTGGATGGCATGGGCAAGGTAGGCCACGTTGTTGGAGGTGACCCCTGCCACAGAGATGTGGCCATCCTTTGTCATGTAGATGGAGAACTCCTTGGTCAGTCGCTCTACCTGTTCAGGCTTTAGGCCTGTGAAACAAAACATGCCGATCTGGTCCGTGATGTGCTGCCAGTTGTGGGAGGAGCCCTCCTTCTTGAGGTTAGAGACCATCTGGGTCCGCGTGCTAATGATGCGGTCGGCCATGCCCTTCACTTCCTGCAACCACTGCTTTCGCAAATCTGGGGAAGTCAGGATGGTAGAGGCGATCCGAGCCCCGTTGAGAGGAGGGTTGGAATACAAGGGGCGAATCACAATCTTCAGCTGTGACTCCACCCTTTTGGCTTCATCAGGGTCTTTGCAGATTACGGTGAAGGCTCCCACGCGCTCTCCATATAAGCCCATGTTCTTGGCATATGATTGGCAGAGACAAATATTAATGCCCTGTTCGATGAAGTGGCGCACAGCCCAGGCATCCTTGTTACCATCACCACTGGCAAAGCCTTGGTAGGCCATGTCAAAGAATGCAAAGAGATTCTTTTTCTTTACCACAGATGCTATTTCCTTCCACTGCTCAGGACGAGGGTCCACTCCTGTGGGATTGTGGGCACAGGCATGCAGGAGAAGAACACTCTGCTCTGGCATTTTCGAAATGTCTTCTATGGCGCCTGTGAAGTCAAAACCACAAGTCTCTGGGTCATAGTACCGATAACCCTGTAGCTTCATGTCAGCATCCCTGAAAATGGGTGTGTGATTTCCCCAGGACGGTTTGGGTAGAAAGACATCTCGGCTGAACTCAAAAAATCTTTCCATAAAATTGGCTCCGACCCTTAAGGCGCCAGTTCCAGAAATGGTCTGCACGGTGACAAACCGGCCACTTTTCAACACCTCACTGTTCTCACCCAGGGCTAGTTCTGCAGATGCCTTACAAAATTCAGCCAGGCCACCAATGGGCAGGTATTCCTTGTCCAAATTTTTTGCAGCAATCTGGGCCTCTGCCTTGCGGACGCTAGGGAGCACATAAGGCTTTCCATTATCATCTCGGTAGGCACCAACTCCCAGGTTCATTTTTTTGCTGTTGGTGTCTCTCTTGTAGGCTTCAGTGACTCCCAGGATAGGATCTGGGGGTCCCATTTCTACATGGGCCCACCAAGAGCTGGCTCTGGCAAAGGCTGCGGCGGCAAGGCCCGGGTGGAAGGTGCCAGCAGCCCAGGAGAGGATGCGGCCGGAGTGCAGCAGGGCCATGGTGGATGGCAAGAGGGCAGTAGGTAGCGCAAGACAGAGCGGAGGGCAAATGGCCGCAGACACAGAGGCGCGGGCTCCTGAACCTCAAATATTCTTATACTATAAACAGGTCACTGATAAGCAGATATCCTACACAAAAAAACCAATTTTTCAGTCTGCCATCATAGTACTCTCCAAAAAAAAAAGGGGGGGGGGATCCTATCTTACCCCTACATACACCCTAAGGACATTCTTCCACATCATCATAATGCCATTATGACACTAAATGACCAAGAAGTCTTTGGTGTCATCTAAGCCCCAAGTCATGTTACCGTTATCTCAAAAATAAAATCTTTTGGTGTATTCTGCTCAGATAGGATCCAAATAAAGACCACATATGATATTTAGGCATTATGCTTTTTAATTCTCTTTTAATCTGAGTGACACCCCCCCCCACACACACACATACACATGCACACACCCTGCCTCTTCCCTTCTTGCCTTGGATTTGCTTCATGAGCCAAGTCAGTAGTTTTATAAATAAATGTTCCTGCTTCCCAATTCATCTGGGCTACCTTGAGGTGCCCTTTAACCAGATTCTCCATCTCCTCTTCCTCCTCAAAACTGGAAGTAGGCTCAACATTTTTGGCATAAAACTTTTCAGGCAGGAATGGGAACTTCCTATTATATCCCATTTGGATGCTTCTCTGTCAATAATAACATCATTGATCCCTGTAGGTAAATGCTTGCTTCCTGTGGCTCAGCAGTCAGTAAGGATCCACTCATCAGCTCTATGCCATGGTGGGGAGTGACTCAGTGTTTACTCATTCATTAATTCTTTCCAGTTAAAGACAAATCTGGAAAGAAAGGAAGCCAGCATTTATTGAGCATGTACTAATACACTGACATTTTCCTTCTCTCAGTTGAGGTTGTGTTGGATCATAGCCAGCCCTGTGTTGGCTGCTTGTAGACAGTAGTAACACAGAAACAGGGTCAGTGCATATACAAGCTCACCTAAGGCTGCCCTTAGATGTTTCTTCTATAAAGAAATAAACATGATCAACAAGATCCTTGATTCAGCAAATGGATACTGGCCACAATCCCTGTTCCTGTGAAACAAAAAGACCTCTTTATAGGGCCATCCAGTAGAGGTGGCCAGGTGAAGGTCACCCCGCACAGACATAAAAGTTGAGGCTAGGCATTGGAAGAAATAGCCATGCTTTATGGAGAGTGAAGGGTCAATGGGGTCTAATGCCTCCATTATTCTAACTTAAGGAACATGTCTAAGTTCATTCAGTCTGCTAAAACAAAACAGCATAAACTGGGTAAATAAATAAATTTCTTTAAACTACAAAAATTTTTTTCTGACAGTTCTGGTAGCAGCAAAGTCCAAGTTCAAGGTACCAACAGACCTGTTGTTTAGTGAGGGCTCTCTTCCTGGCTCACACACAGCAGACTTCTTACTATATCCTTATATGGCAGAAGGGGCATTGGAACTCTCTGGTGTTCCTTTTATGAGGGCACTAATCCTATTCGTGAGGGCTCTACCTTCATGCTTTAATCACCTCCCAATGCCCTATCTCCTAACACCATCTCATTGGGAATTCCATTTCAACATATGGAGGGAACACAAACCTTCACTCTGTAGCAGAAAGAAACTGCAGAATTGTACCCAGAATCCAAATATCCACCAATAGGAGAGACTACATCAGCTTGTCTGTTCATACTGGGAAACACAACAGCCAGTAAAAGAATGGCAGAGGGCCACATGCCAACATATGCTTCACTCAACAAGACAGGTGTCTGGTGAGAAGAATCAAGCTGCAAAACAATATGGACAGATTATGCTGTTTATGACACACACATGGAAATTCTTCATATATGCTACAGGTGGGTGTAAATGCACAGGAAAATTCTTTAAGGAGAGACCTTCCTTAGAAGGAGCTTAGGAAGGAGGAAGCAGTCGAGGGTTTCTTAGTATTATTGAAGTAATTTCATTCGTATAAGAAAAATATGGTCATGTTTTATCTGAGTATTTGAAATTAATGTAACAATACACAGTCATCCCTCCATATTTGTAGGTGCTGAATCAGCAGATTTAACCAACTGTACATTGAAAATATGTGGGTAAATCAATAAAGAATAATAACATGTCAATAAAAATAATGCAAATAAAAAAAACTATACAGTGTAACAACTATTTATACAGCATTTACATTGTATTAGTTATCAGGCTGAAACTAGAGATAAGGTATATGGGAGATTATATGCATGGCTTTTATGCAAATAAAATCATTTTAAAAGAGGGATGTATCATGTTATAAGAGGGATCTGAGCATCTGAAGAATCTTGTATCCCTAGGGTGTCCTGGAACCACTCTCCCCCATGGTTACCAAAGGAAGACTGTGAATGGGAAAGCTGCTCAGAGATAATGTGGTGGCTGCCATTATCTCAATTTGGAGGCTGCCAAGGTTCAGGGATACTCCAGGCACAGAGGGAAGCTGAGATGGATGGATGACTGGGACTCACCCTGCAGCTACTGCAAGCACTGAAGAATATAGGAGTAGAAATGTATGAACCCCAGCACTGGATCAAGCCTGTAGCAGACCCTCATGTGCTGGGACCATTGTCCTAGGCACACTCTCTCTGGTCTTCCTCCAGAAGAAGGTGGGGTCAAGATGGAATTCAGAAGCTGAACTCTAGCTAAGTGTGTGCTCAAAATTAAATCCCGAGTTATGGCTATTGTTTGGATATAGTTTGTAAGGATCCTCCAGAGTTTTATGTACTGAAAGCTTGGTCCCTAATATGAGATAATTAGGTCATGGGAACTCTGCAGTCAGAAGGGATTAAGGCTGGCCCCATAGAGTGGTTTAGTTCTCATAAGAATGGGTTGTATTGTAGAGAAAGTTTGACTGCTACTTTTTTCTTGCAGGCTACCTGTCTTGCTCTGTGGTGATAGCTCCCTTTTGTATGCACTCCCACCATGATGCCATTCTGCCAATTGTGGTATAACAAGAAGTCCCTTACCAGAACCAAATAGATGCCAGTGCCATGCTCTTGCAACTCCAAAACTATGAGTTAAATAAATATCTTTTTTTGTATAAAGTACCTGCATCCGTTAATTTGTTATAGCAACAGAAAGTAGATTATCTTGAACCCAAGACTGTCTCTGAGCTGGGCTGGTGGTGTGGGGCATTGGTTGCCACTGGCAGTCTATGATCCGCTTGGCCTAATCTATCATCACCTCCCAAGCTCCAGATCCCCTCAAGGTTGAAGTGCGGGATAGAGAAGTGCGACCTAATCTTATACCACCAGGTAGGTCAGAACAAACCTGGGTCTGGGGATGGAAGAGATATTTATGGAAAGGGGGTGGGCAGATCTGAGGAGAGACTTTCCTGCCTAACACAAAAGAGATATTCCTGTGAGGCCATTTCTTCCTACATCATGCTCTGGAAACACTAGACTTTGGCTGGGGTCTCTGGATTGCTGTCTTGGGGACAATAAACTAGATTAAAAGAGGGAATTAAAAGGGAAGAGAGCCTGGGTCCTCAGCTCTGTTACTGAGATTCTATTTCCACTCCCTACAATTGTTTGAGTCATGAATGGTGGGCATCCTGTTCCCTCACAGCCAGAGGAGGCCACTGCCAAACTGCTCTGCAGAAAAGGCAGTGCCAGCTTAAATCCCACCAGCAATTCATGGGCATGTCTGAATCCTCATAATCTCTCCTGAGGAATGGCTCTGTCTAAAACACTTGACAAAAGGGTGAGCAGGAAATCATAAAAGGAATAAGGTCAAAAGCTGTCAAGGATCCCCTGGCATACCTCTTTTGTGGTGCATGCCCTTCCGGAGGCTTACCTTACATTACCCTAAGGTCACACAACACTCATGAATCTCTCTGCCCAAGGGCAGGCCCAAAGTGCTAGAAAATTGATGCCCCAGGAAGGAAGTGGGTGGGTTCCTTATTATGTTCCTTATTACAAAAAAAAAACTGGAACTATATAAAAAAAGAGATTCTGGAGGTTTGAGGTCCAAGGTCAGAGGTCCCCACCTGTTCAGCCTCTGGTGAGGACCTTCTGACTATGTAACAACTTGGCAGAACAACGAACAGTACACATGGAAGAGATCCCATGGAAGAGAAGAAACAAGGAGGACCATCCTTCCTCTTGTATAACAACCCACTCTTTTGGTAATTAATCCAGTCCTAAAAAGACCTAACTGACCTCTTGGAAATGGGCATTAATCTCTCATGACAGTGATGCTAGTTATCTCCCTTAAATGCTCCACCACTTCAATTGAGTTGCAATGGGGTATTAAGCCTCAACCTGAGTTTTAGCAGGGGCAATCCTCACCCAAACCATAGTAGTGGGTAAGTATCATAGCTTCCTTGCCTCTTGGTGACCCCAAATCATTTGCCTCCAATTCTCTGAGAAGGCCCCAGGGAATTAAAGTCATTGTCCCAGCAAAAGTAATCTTCTCATTTACACACTCTTATTGGCGTCTCTTCGGCCCTCACTTGACTTCAACCTTCCTTCAGAGTGCTTCTTGGGAACTTGTACCTAAATAGTCTAATTTTGGTGCCCAGTTAACCACTTTCACATACATCCATCTCTCAGAGTCTGTTTCTGTGGAGCCCAACAAAGACTTGCCTACCAGACATTAGCAACTCCTCTGTAAAGGGGGAATAATCATGAGTACTGGTGCCCCAGTGTTAATTTGTCCTGCTTTAGGCTTCTATACTCCATTTTTTATTTGGGAGAATCACCGTGCTCCATGGTCTGACCTCATGGCACCTTTGATCCTAGGGCCTAGGCTTCCATAGATGGGAGAGGCAAGGGCCTCGTCTTGGGCTGCGAACCATGCAAGGTGTGAGGTGAAGACAGGCAGACTCAGGCTCAGGCTTGCCACTACTGATGGGTCCCATTTACCCAGTACTTGATAACCATTTAAGACCCCTATAGTGTGTCTCCTATTGAGATCCTTACTCCTTGAGACTGCCATCATGACATGCCCTGCTCATGCCACCATGTGCTAAGTGTGTCACCAAGTGACACATCACATCATCTCTGGCTCCTCACATCAGTCCCTAGAGCCATCTCTGTCTGCATTCCCAGTTAATGGCTAAGAGCTGAGGATTAAGAAGTTGCCAAGAGGCTGGGAATGTGGCTCAAGCGGTAGCCCGCTCGCCTGGCATGCGTGCGGCCCGGGTTCGATCCTCAGCACCACATACAAAGAAAGATGTTGTGTCCACCGAGAACTAAAAAATAAATATTAAAAAATTCTCTCTCTCTCTCTCTAAAAAAATAAATAAATAAATAAAGTTGCCAAGATCACATGGTTAGGAGGTACATAAGGTATCATTTAAACCCATTTCCAATTGTCTTTTTATATATAAGACTGAGTCTCCCCTCAGTGGAGGTTCATGATGTATTTGCTCTCCACCTATATAAATAAAGTCTATAGAAGAAAGGTTTTGGGATGCAAAAAATGGGAAAATTGACTTCCAAAGTAGAGAATGTGAGCCTGCTATGATTTGGAGTTGGTGGTTTGTCCTCCAGAAACTCATTTACTAGAAGCTTGGGCCCATCTGGCATGTGGAGGTAATAGAAACTTTAAGAGGTCAGTACTAATGGAAGGTAATTAGGTCATGGGTGCTCTACCCTTATGAATGGATTAATATTAACTCATGGAAGTGGGGCAGGTCTTGTAGGAGTGGATTAGTTCCCATGAGAACAGGCAAAAAAGAGTAAGCCTGGACCCCTCCCACTTTCTTGCTTCCTTATTTACAATCATGTTCCTCCTATACATGGCCATAATGCAGCCAGGGGGCTCTCATCAGGATATTGGTGCCAGGCTGTTTGTACCTTCCAGCCACCAGAATCATGAGACAAATAAACCTTTTTAAGTCAATCAGTACTATGGTTTGAATAGAGATAGTATTCCCAGTGTAGCATTATTGGGAAGTGTTAGAACTTGGGAGGTGAGGCCTTATGGAAGGTCCTTACCTCCTTGAGATTATGTCCTCAAAAGGGAATGTGGGACTGACTCTAATCTTTTAGTAGCTATCTTTGCTCCCTGGATCATGATGTATTTGCTCTTCACCTTAGCCATCTGGTCCTTCACCAGAGGCTCAAATCAAGGGGGCTGCCCAATTTTGAACTGGAAACTCCAGAACCATGAGCTAAACAAGTATTTTCTCTTCATTAGTACCCTGTGTCAGGTATTTTGTTATAGTAACAGAAAGCCAACCAATACACTCCACTTCAGGTATTTTGTTATCACAATACAAAATAGACAAATACAGAGACATTGTTTGGTATGATTAGATCCAGGTTTCACCAGGTGTGAAGTTTTCTTAGGATGGGGACGAATAACACTGAAACCATCTTACTTGAGCATTTGAGAAGAGACCCTTTTTTCAGTTTCCATCAACTCTCAGAGGGCGAAGGAAGACTAGAACATAGAGAAGGAGCCCAGAAGACAAAATACTCAGCTTTGATTCCCAGGTGACCTATGGAGTCAGGAGCCCACTAGAAAAGTCAGGCCTAACACCACAAACCAGAGTGCAGTTGGACTATGGGCTTGTCCAGGAAGATGATCATCCAGGAGTTTTGGGGTGCCAGTAGTGGTGAGAGGAAAAAGCAGACTGAGTCTCCCCTCAGTGTAGGTGAACAATAGGACATGGCTGGGTCCGGTGGGAGCATGGGCATCCTAGCATCTGTGAGAGGCACCAACTCTGGAGAGCCTCCCACTGCAGGGTACCTTCCAAACAAGTCCGTTCCCTTCACCTCTGCACCCCTAGAACTTAGATACCACCTTGTGAGAAGAGAGGGGAGAACTTTGAATTAACTGATTTTCAATCAGAAAGTGATTGAGAAATCATAGAATTGGATAGAATTCTCTAAGAGTGGTTTGACAAGGATTCTGATCTTGGGTCAGAGATCAACACAAGCCACCAAAAATGGAGTCACAACATTCATGCCTCTGACTTGGGATTTGTGCCCTGCTTCTCTACTTGCTTATGTCTGGAGCCCCACAACTGGCAGGGTCCGAATCTGTCTTGATCCCCACAGTGTGTGGAGTCCTGCACATTATAAAGCCAGAAATAGATGTATTAATAGCTACATAATAGGAAGAGAGAGTCCAGTTTCCAGTTTGGGAAAAGGTTAACACAGAATAGTTTCATCACCACCACGACCACCACCCCGTGCAAAAAAAAATGTCCTCCTTATGCTACCCTTTGGTAGAAAGACCCAGTTCATTTTTTTTTTTTTTATTGCTGAGTAGTCTTTCATTTTATGAATGAACTGTTTATCCATTCACTTGTTGATGAGCATAAGGGTTATTTCTAGTTTTTAGAAATTATTAATTGAGCTGCCATGAGCATATGTATAAGATTGTGTGTGACTGTACATTTTTATTTCTCTAGAAGTAGAATTGGTGGGTCATATGTTATTATATGTTTAACTTTATAAGAAATTACTAAGCTGTGTGCCATTTTGCATCTACACCAGCAATGAATGAGAGTTCTAGTTATTTCATTTCCAGAACTCGGTACTGGCAAGATTTTGTTTGGTTTGTTGTTTGTTTCATTCTAGACACTCACAAAGGCATGGGATGGTATCTTATGGTTTTAATTTTCAGAGCAAGTTTTACATTTTAATATATGATTTTATTTTTATTGATAATGTGTTTGATAACCTATCTAAGAACTCTGTCTAATCTAATCTAGGCCATGAACATTTTCTCCTATGTTTTCTTTTTAAATTTTTTTTTATGTTTTGCTCTTTTTAGATATACATGACAGTAGAGTGTATTTTGACATTATACATACATGGAATATAACTTATTCTAATAAGAAGCGTTGTTTTACATTTAGATCTATGGTCCATTTTGACTTAATTTTTGTATAATGTGAGGTTCAGATCAAGGTTCTTTTTTTTAAAGATATGGGTTTCTAATTTTTACAACAGAGTTATTGACAATATTATCCATTCTCTATCAAATTACCTTTGCATGTTTGTAAAAGATCAGTCGACCATAATTGTTTAGGTCTATCCCTGGGCTTTCATCTTTTCTTTTCTATGTGTCTGCCCCTTCTTCTGTAACACACTGTCTTGATTACTGTAGCTTTATAATACATCTTAGAGTTAAATGTTGTGGACCTCTACATCTGGCCAAGAAGAATGAATGAGGACTAGATTTACCTTTTTTCGAAAACAACAACAAACAAACAAAATTAGGAAAAATTATGAAACAATAGTTTTCAAAACACAGGACATCAGTCAACACGGGACTATAATCCCTGAAAAAATGGGGAGCGAACACGATGAGTCCTACAATGACACCAGTTTGTATTGAGATTATTTCCAAGCCAAGGGGCAAGAGGGAAAACTGGGGCCAGAAGACTCCCTGAGTTGAAGAGATGTAGTTAGGAGTGAAAGACCAGGCAACTAAAGGTCAAGGGACAGAGTAGCAGAGAGAAGAGAACATCACAAAAAGGAACTCAGGAGACTGGAGAGGGTCCTCCTAAGGTTTCACCAGAGTACTGGTCAGTATATGAATATAAGAAAACTACCCAAGACCAGAGAAAGAGCCTCGTGAAAGGTTTGGAGGGGACACAGCTCATCAATGAAGGGAATTCTGTGTTTTCCTAATAGTCCTACTGTAAAGATTCATAATTCATGAGCTACTGAGTAGATTGTTCAGAAATATCTTGCCTGAAGAGGAGGAAATAATTATCCTAACAACATTACTTTAGACCTGCATAACAAGTTACAAAAGCAAGACAAGGAGCAAATTATTTCCTTAGGAGTAACTTAACTGCCTACCAGAATCAAACTCAAATTATTTATAGGAATACAAAAATTTCCAGAACACAACAAGACAAAATTCACAATATCTAGCATATAGTCAAAGATTATCAGGCATGCAATGAAGCACACAAACACAACCACAAAGAGAAAAATAATCAGACAATTGAGACTGACCCAGACTAACATTTGCATTAGAAAAGAACATTAAAACAATTAGGCCCAAATTGCAATATTCAATGGTATTCCATTATTATGTATAATCTTTATGCTTTTCTGTATCAGTTAAATTATTTAAAATTTAAAAAATTTAAAATATTTTCCTAGCTCTTCACGTGTCAAATAATCACATTTGCTGCTGGACATTTAAATATCACATTTTGGATCATGAATTTGGATATTTGAAGTATCGCATTTTAAGTATTAAATTTTAAGTCCAGGTTAATCTGATAGAAAATGTTGAGTTTTTTTGTTTATATGTTTTAGCAGGCAAGTTCCTACTGCTTTCTGAGGACTGTGGTTCTAATCTCAGTTCAATTTTCAAAGCCTTAGTGGTGGTAGTGTATTTGTCCTGGGAGGGACAGTTTTTAATCCAGGACCTGACTGGTGGTCCACCATGCAGTTCAGATCTCAAAGCCAGATTTGAGGCTTGATGTTTAGGATCAGATCCACGCATGTGCATGCACAGCTAAGAGGCAAATCTGAGAGTTCATACACAATTTTATGGGGATCAGATGGAATTTTTTTAGCCTCTTCCACTACTTTCCTCCTTCCAGTACACTCCCCCACACCACCACACATGCCACCTTCCTGAACTTCTAACTAGAGTCCTGAGAATTAAGTTTTCCTGCCCAGTCATGTATTTCCTGCCACTGTGTCTGCTCTGGAACCAACCAGAGAGAGAATAAGAGAAAACAAAAGCCCTGGGGATTCCCCCTGTACTTCTGAGATTACAGTTCCTTTGGTCAGAAAGGGTTTTCCTCTCTCAGAATTTTAGGTACCTTCCCAGCTGTCACTGTTTTGCACTTCTGTGGAATTGCATGGAGGTGGGGCTAGAAGAGATGGAAAGAAACAGATTTCCTCTACCCTCTGTTACACGTGGGGACGGACCCTCCTTCCCACACTTCACATCAAGAGTTTCTTTGACAACTCTTTCTGTTCACATCCAGTGCTTACATCTGGCTTTCAGGCTGCCTTTGAGTCTAGACCAGGCAATACCAAAGGGAAATAAAATTGGGGGTGGGGGTAACTCATGTGATTCAGTGGTATTTAGCAGTCTGTTTTCTTTCCCAGTGATTGTTACAATTTTAACAGACTTTTTTTTTAACTTTAAAAGCATCAATTTATTTCCTCAGAAAGGTAAAACATGTTCAGTCTTTAAGATGTATGAAAAATGAATTTTCAGATGTCAAGAATGAGCTCTTTGAAATTAAACATGTAAACCTTCAAATAGAAATTTCAAGACAATGGTGGAAAAATAAATAATCAATGACATTTCTCAGACAAAATGGAAATGAAAATAAAATTCTTGAACTTTCCCAAAAGTTCCATGGTATATTCTGCAGAATGATTCCTTCAGCCTCTATGATCAACTGTTTCTTCCTTGATTTCCTCTTTAATAAACACTATAAAAGCTAAAACTTCTGTTCTCCCAGGTTGATAGGATCAAGATGCAGGAGCACAGAGAGAAGGGAAGTCTGTGTCCTGGTGACGCAACACAAAAATTTACCTCCCATACATTCATTCTTAGGAAGTTACAGGAGGCTGTGCTCCAGTAAAGTCAGATGGTTAGCCCCAAAAATGAAGGACAAGAGAGCCTAGCAAACAGGGGCCTGCTGTGGGGAAAGTGGTATAGAAGATGGGACATAAGAGGGTCATCACCAAAGGCCAACTGTTCAGCAGATCTAAATGATATCATCGGTTCCTCTATGAACAGGTTTTGAGTTTCTCAATTTCATTTTCCAATTCTGTACACCTTGATTTAGCTTTCTGTAATAGCACTTTAGCTCTTCCTTGGGCAATGTTTCCAGCTTGAAGAAGGTTATTTCTTTTAAATAGGCCTTCCTCACCAGTGTCAAAGTTCTCCAGCTCATCACTTTTCCCCTCTTCATGGAGCCTACTAGTCAAATATTCTCTTCGCCTTGGATGTCTGGGTCCCAGGGGTGGCTGTTGAAGCTGAACAAGATTCTCCATCTCGTTACCTCCATCACTCAGCACCCTCCTGGGATCCTGGAGGCCTGCAGCTCAGCAGCTGCCTCTCTGATACACCTTTTAAAGAGCAGTTTTAGGTTCACTGCAAAATTGAGTGAAAAATACAGACAGTTCTCATATACTCCCTGCACCACTCTCCCAGCCCCATGACAGCCTCTCACTATCAATATTGTGCACCCAGTGGTATATTTGTTCTAATCAATGAATTGACATGGACTCAAAGTCCATAATTTACACTAGGTTTCACTCTTGATGTTGAACATTTTATGGGTTTTAATAAATGTATAGCCAGGGCTGGGGCTAGGGCTCAGTGGTAGAGAGCTGCGTGGGCGCTCTCTTGTCCAGCTAGAAGGTCCATGGAGCAGGGTAGAGGAGAGTGTGGCTGCGGAGTTGCTAATTAAGACATCCTGAGACCAAGCAGGAAGCAGGTCTGATTTTATTGTGCAGTGACCATGTATATATACTCAGGCAGTAGCTAAGTAGATTACAGGCAGCCACCAATGCAATTTCTGCTAACTGTCCTTGCAGCAACCAGTTGAGGAGTGGGCTGTGGAGCAAGCACAGGGACTACAACACATGGCCTCGTGCCCAGAGCTGTGCCTATGGGGTAAGCGGCCTGCCGCTCACACACCTAGAACAAGGGGAGTGGGCTTCCACTCAGACACCTTGAACGTATGCCATGTATGTAGTTCTCCATGCAACTGTCCCCACAGAGAGCACTTGCCTAGCACATGTGAGGCACTAGGCTCAATCCTCAGTTTCACATAAAAATAAATAAGTAAAATAAAGGTATTGTGTCCATCTACTACTAAAAAACAAAAATGTATAGCTGGGCGTGGTTGCCCACACCTGTAATCCCAGCAGTTTGGGAGGCTGAGGCAGGAAAATAGCAGATTCAAAGCCAGTCTCAGCAATTTAGCAAGGCTGTTAGCACCTATCAAGACCCTGTTTCAGGGATGAGAGGTGGGAGGGAAAGGGAGAGAGAAGGGAAATTGCATGGAAATGGAAGGAGACCCTCAGGGTTATACAAAATTACATACAAGAGGAAGTGAGGGGAAAGGGAAAAATAATACAAGGGGGAGAAATGAATGACAGTAGAGGGGGTAGAGAGAGAAGAGGGGAGGGGAGGGGAGGGGGGATAGTAGAGGATAGGAAAGGCAGCAGAACACAACAGACACTAGTATGGCAATATGTAAATCAATGGATGTGTAACTGATGTGATTCTGCAATCTGTATATGGGGTAAAAATGGGAGTTCATAACCCACTTGAATCAAAATGTGAAATATGATATATCAAGAAGTATGTAATGTTTTGAACAACCAACAATAAAAAAAAAAGACCCTGTTTCAAAATTTAAAAAAATAAAAAAAAAGACCTGGAGATGTGGCTCAGTGGTCAAGTGCCCTTGGGTTCAATCCCTGGTACAAAGAAAAAGGTATAATTACCTGTATCCACCATTATAATATTACACAGAATAATCTCATAGCCCTGTAGTCCTCTTTGCCTTGCCTATTCATCCTGCCACCCCCCTGATCCCTTGCCACTACTGATTGTTTTACTGTCTTCATAGTTTTTTCTTTGCCAGGATTTCATATAATTAGTCATACAAAATGTAGTCTTTAAGATTGGCTTCTTTGTTTCTATGAACTTAAGTTTCCTCCATCTTTTCATGTCTTCAGAGCCCGCCCCCCAACATACAACTTTTTTAGCACTAAATAATATTTCATTATCTGGATGTACTTCAGTTCATTCATCCATTTACTTACTGAAGGATATCTTGGTTGCTTTCAGGTTTTGCCAATTACGAAAAAATTGCTACCAATATTTTTTGGAGACATAAATTTCATTTCATTTAGATAAATACCAGGAAGTGCACCTGCTAGATTGTATGGAAAAAATATGATTAATTTTTATAAGAATTTGCTGAACATTCTTCCAAAGTGGCTGAACCTTTCTGTATTCCCTCCAGTCATGAATGAGAGTTCCTGTTGCTCCACACCCTCATCAGCATTTGGTATTGTCAGTGTTCTGAATTCTGGCCATTTTAATAGATTTGTAGTGTCATCTCATCATTGTTTTAGTTTGCAATTTTCTTGTGATGTATATTGTTAAGTACTTTTCCATATGCTTACTTGCCACAAGTGTATCTTTGTTGGTGAGTATTTATTCAGGTCTGCCAGTGCATGGATTATCTTCTCATTCTATTGATAATATTTTTTTGTGTAATAGAGTTTTAATTTTAATGAAGTCCAGCTCATCAGTTCTTTCTTTTATGGATCACACCTTTTGTGTTGTGTCTAAAAGGTCATTGCATTACTTAGATTATTCAAATTTTCTCCTATGTTATCTTCAAGGAATTTTATAGTTTTGCATGTGATTTAAGTCTATGATCCAGTTTGAGTTAATTTTAACTATGTCTATTTTAACTATGTTATTCCCTTTCTCCTATGTGGATGTTCATCACCATTTGTTGGAGATTATCTTTGCTCCACAGTGTTACTTTTGCTTGCTTGTCAAGGATCAGTTGACAGTACTTATGTGGGTCTATTTTTAGGTTCTCCATACTGTTCCATTGATTTTTGGTCTGTTCTTTCACCACTGTCTTGATTACTATGGCTATGTAGTAAGGATATATAATAAGAAATATCAGGACTTACTAGATTTCAGATTTTGACAGTTATGAAAAATATGCTACCAATATCTTTTTTTGTAGACATAAATTTCAATCCATTAGGATAAATACCAGGAAGTGCACCTGCTGGATTGTATGGTAAGAATATGATTAATTTTATAAGAAATTGCCAAACTGTCTTCCAAAGTGGCTGAACCTTTTGGTATTGCCTCCAGCCATGAATGTCAGTCTCTAGCTTTGTTCTTTTTCAACATTATGTTGACAGTTCTGGATTTTTTGGTTTTCTACATAAATTTTAGAATTTTTTTGAAGGTCAAAAATAATTTTCCCAAAGGGCATTATATGTAGCTCAAGTTGGGGAAAAAAATGATACTAAGGTTTTAATGTTTGCATCCCTCTTCCCTGAATTTATATATTGATACTTAATCCCATATGCAAGTCTTAAGAGGTAGAGAGTTTAGGAGGTGACTGGTCAGGAGGGCTCTATTCTCCTAAATGGCATTAGTTCCTTCATAAAAGAGGATAGATTAGTATGGAGGGTCCTTAAAAAACGAAAGGTAGAACTACCATGTGATCCAGTTATGCCATTCTTTGTATTTATCCAAAAGAATTAAATTCAGCATACTTTAGAGATATAGGCAGCACAATTATGTTTGGTGCAACGCAATTCACAATGGCAAAGTTATGGAACCAGCCCAGGTGTCATCAACAGATGAGTGGATACAGAAAATGTGGTATATATCCACAATGGAGTTTTATTTAGTCATTAAAAAGAATGAAATTATGCCATTTGCAGAAAATGAATGGATCTGAGGAGCATCATGTTAAGTGAAATATATCAGACTCAGAAAGACAAGTGTTGTTGTTTTGGGTTTTTTTTTTCTCATATGGAGCTAGAGGAAGAAAAAAAGAGGGACATCATGAATGTTGAAGGAAGGTGATTGGTGTAGAGGAAGGGGATGAGGAAGTAAGAGGATGTCATGAGGAGTGGGATTGATCAAGTTATGTTATATGCATGTATGAGTATACTACAGTGAAACCCACTATGCTATATAATTAATATCTGTCAGTTAAAATAAAAGCTAGAGTTTTTTATTTGGCTGCTTGTGTGTGTGTGTGTGTGTGTGTGTTTTCATAGCAAAGATGATTTATTGAACTTTATGGGCAAAATGTAACAGTGGCACTGATTCACAACAAAATTATTTTAGTTTATGTTTTATGAAAAAATATGTTAGCAACATACTTAAAATAAAATATTATTTTTTTAAAGAGAGAGAGAGAATTTTTAATATTGTTTTTTAGTTTTCGGTGGACACAACATCTTTATTTTATTTTTATGTGGTGCTGAAGATCAAACCCAGCGCCCCACGCATGCCAGGCAAGCTTACCGCTTGAACCACATCCCCAGCCCAAAACATTGCTTTTAATAGCTGACTAAATTAGATTCCTTTAGTGTACTCAAATTAATATTTTTCCAAAAATATATCTGATATTTTCAATTAAAGGCCATAATTAAAATAAATTCACAGATTTACAAAACATGATTTATGATTAAAAATGAATAATTCACTGTTAGATAGCCACCTTTCTGGAAGTGATTTCTCAGCAGTAGAATGTTTTATAAGTATTTTGGAACATATCTAAAAGTATTATCTCCAACTGATAATTATTTTCTTTTTAAATAAAATATATACACTAAAACCAAAACTTTAAGTATGTTGCTAACATATTTTTTCATAAAACATAAACTTACAAATAAATTCTTACAAATAAGATACAAATATTTTAAAATTAATACATACTTAAGTGGAAAAAATAAGTCCTCAATCTAAGAAAGGGACCAAAAGGTGGGAGGTAGGAGGTGAGAGGCAAGGATGGAGAGGCCAAGTTCTGGGGAGTGATATTGGCCAAATTATATTGTTGTACTTTGTGCACATACAAACATGTAACAACAAATTCCACCATTATGTACAACTATAATGCTCCAATAAAAAATGTGGAAAATATTCCAATGATATTTTTCACAGAAGTAAAAGAAATCCTAAAATTCATATGAAACCAAGTAGCCGACACAATCTTGAACAACAAGAAAGTCTTCCCACAGAACTGTAAAGCATACTTACTACCAACTTCTTATAAAAACAAATAGTTAAATCATCCTTTTTTTTAAAGTATAATAACACTACCAAAAAAAAACCCACAGATGTGCTTGCAAAGTCTACAAGCTTTCTTCCTGCCAGAGCTCTTTTATAAAGTGCATTTGCCTCTTCTGCCATGTGAGGACACAGCTAGAAAGTGCTGGCTCTGAGGAACAGATTCTCACCAGACAAGAGATCTGCTGATCCTTCATCCTGGACTTCCCCACCACCAAAACTGTGAGCAATAAATTATTTTGTCTATGAATTTATCCAGTTCATTTGATAATAGTCTGAATGGACAACTGACATCTCAACAATATTACATCTTCCTATCTACAAGCAGAATTTTTATTGGTATATGTTAATTGTACAGAGTGGTGATTTTCACTGTGGCATATTCACATTACCTAGAACATAATTTGGTCACTTTCACTCTATACTACCTCCCTTTACTCTTCTCTTCTCTCTTCCACTTACCCTCTTCTTCTACCTTCCACTTTCATGATATCTTTTTTTCTTTTTTTCCCTCTAGCTTCCGCACATGAGAGAAAACATACAATACTTGTCTTTTCTGAGTCTGATTTGTTTTTCTTAACATGATGCTATCCAGATCCATCCATTTTTTTCTGCAAATGACCTGATTTCATTCTTTATAGCTGAATAAAACTCCATTGTGTATACATACCACATCTTCTTTATCCAATCATCTGTTGATGACACCTATGCTTGTTCCATAACTTTGCTATTATGAATTGTGCTGCAATAAACATAGGTGTGCATGTATATCTAAAGAATGCAGACTTTAATTCTTTTGGATAAATACAGAGAAGTGGTATAGCTGGATCATATGGTAGATCTGTTTTTAGTTTTTTGAGAAACCTCCATATTGACACCCATAGTGGCTGTACTAATTTAAATTCTCACCAACCAAGTATAAGAGTCTTTTTTCCCCTGCATCCTTGGCCAGCATTTGATGTTATTTATATTCTTGATGACTGTCACTTTGACTGGAGTGAGATGGAATCTCAAAGTAGTTTTGATATACTTTTCCCTGATAGCTATGAATATAGAATATTTCTCTATTTATTTCTGTTGACAGGCAGACATGATGTACTGTGTAAAAGGAGTGGCACTAAGGTGTGGGGGATGGGAACCAGTCTACAGTCTTATGATTAAGTCTGTCTTTTAGTGGCTTCTGGACTGTGAACTTCACATATGCTTCTCAGCAGCCTGTATCCCCTTGGATGAGCCAGAATAGCTAAGTAGGCTAGCATTGAATATTTCCCTTACCCTACAAAAAAGATTGGAGGGAGCTGGAGTTGGGTATTACTCTTCCTCCAGATCAATTAGTCTCTAACAAAAACACATTGGGGTAGGCTCTGGTAATTTTATTTTACTTTTCATTGTCAATTTTATATCACCAAAATAGTCCACTAAAATAAATACACAAAATCTAAACAAAGAAGTGATTGTCATGAACTCTGACGAGGAGTCCCATATTCCCATTTCATGCCCTAGCAATACATAATGACTGCATGGTAGCCTCCAATGTCCTAGTCCCTGGATCTTGTGAATGTTGCATTATTTGTTTAAAAAAAAAGTCTTTTTAAAAAATTTTTAATTTTAATTTTAATTTTTTAAATTTTTATTGTTGGTTGTTCAAAACATTACATAGTTCTTGATATATCATATTTCACATTTTGATTCAAGTGGGTTATGAACTCCCATTTTTACCCCGTATACAGGTTGCAGAATCACATTGGTTACACATCCACTGATTTACATATTGCCATACTAGTGTCTGTTGTGTTCTGCTGCCTTTCCTATCCTCTACTATCCCCCCTCCCCTCCCCTCTTCTCTCTCTCTACCCCATCTACTGTAATTCATTTCGCCCCCTTGTTATTTTTTTTCCCTTTCCCCTCACTTCCTCTTGTANCGAGTAGGATTTTGTCATTTTTTAGTGCTGAGTAATATCTCCATTGTGTATAAATCCCATCTTTTTTATCCATTCAACTATTGAAGGGCATCTAGGTTGATTCCACAGTCTAGCTATTGTGAATTGTGCTGCTATGAACATCAATGTAGCTGTATCCCTATAGTACGCTCTTTTAAGGACTTTGGGGAATAGTCCAAGAAGGGGAATAGCTGGGTCAAATGGTGGTTCCATTCCCAGATTTCCAAGAAATCTCCATACTGCTTTCCAAATTGGCCGCACCAATTTGCAGTCCCACCAGCAATGTACAAGTGTACCCTTTTCCCCACATCCTCGCCAGCACTTGTTGTTGTTTGACTTCATAATGGCTGCCAATCTTACTGGAGTGAGATGGTATCTTAGGGTGGTTTTGATTTGCATTTCTCTGACTGCTAGTGATGGTGAGCATTAAAAAAAGGTCTTTAGATATGTAATTAAATTGAGGATCATAAGAAGAGGAGGAGGTCATTTTGGATTGTCTGGGTGAGCCCTAAATCAATATGGAGGTTTCTCAAAAAGCTGAAAATAGTGGTATAGATCCCACTATATCACTCCTCAGTATTTATCCAAAAGAAATAAATTCATCATGTTTATCACAATCCTGTATGTCCCTTATATCATCATAAGTGATGTACAAGAGAAGAAACACACAGAGAAAAAGATGATCTGAAGGCTAGGTAGATATTAAAGTGATGTGGCTGTAAGCCAAAGAAGCTGCCAAAAGTTAAAAGAGGCAAAGAATGGATTTTCTAGAACCTTGGAAGGAAACAGCCCTGCTGATACCTTGATTTTGAACTTCTGGTCTCCAAACTATGAGACAATACATTTCTGTTGTTTTAACTTGTTGCTTTGCTGGCACTTTGTGACAGCAGCAATAGGAAACTAGTAAAGCTTCCAAGAGGCAAGGCAGTTGGCAGGTCATCCTGTCAGGCTACCTCAGTCCAAAAGTCATTCCCAGAACACTGAATAAAAACTCTGTTTCAGTCTGGTGTGGGAGATCAGAGATAGGCAAGCTGGTGGGTAGCCCGAGGAGGAGACAAGGCCTCCAACCAGGGAGGAGCAACATGCTCTTTCAGCATTCTTGGAGCAACCCTCTGGCAGTATCTCTGTTGTGAATATTATTCAACTTACTGTCAAATCCTTTGGTCGAAATCTGTGCATTAATCAGGATAAGTGAAACTATACTCTGATAACAAAGAACCCTAGTGGATTCTAAAAACAAAGGTTTATTTCATCTTCGTGTCACATGTTTCTAATAGGTTATCTGTGACTTCTTCTGCTCCATGGTTTCTATCTCTAGAAACCAGGCTAAAGAAGTGGTCACCATTTCAATACATCATTTCAACAAGCGTGACAGCAGAAGAAAAGAGCTTTGGCAGATCCTGCATAAGCAATTAAGTGCTCCGAAATTCATTTGTCTGACCCCTTAGTCATCCAACCCCACCCAACAAGGAGGCCAGGGAATGTGATCTGATCATGTGCTCAGAAGGTAGAAAGTTAAAAATATGTTGTAACAGCATAATGATAATATAATTTCTGTGAGTTCAATGCCCCTATGTCCCATTCACTTTTCAGTGATCACTGCTCAGGGCAGGACCTTGCTGAAGTTATGTTTAGTTAATGTTAAAAACTTAAAGAGGGCTGGGGCTGAAGCTCTGTGGGAGATCACTTGCCTTGCACATGTGAGAAACTGGGTTCAATCCTCAGCACCACATACAAATAAATAAAGATATTGTGTCCATCTACAACTAAAAAAATATTTTAAAAAAAACTTAAAGAAAGGAAGGAAGGTGAGAAAAGAAGGAAGGAGAGACATGTAGAAAGTGTTCAAGACAATTTTTTCAAATCAGCATTGAAAATAGAACACAGTAGGAATCCTACAAACACGTGCTGAATGCAGTTGAATTGATTTTCACTCATGTCTCTTCCAATGATTTGTCTAGACTTTGTCAAGCCCATAGAGCCGGGAGTCGGGAGCAAGGTCACAGCTTTGTGGAGCTGATCTGAACTGTCCAAACATAGGGTTGATATGTATGGCCACAGACAAAGATACACATCAGAGAAAACCTCAGTGCTAGGTTCAATGCCAGGGCTGTTCTTTCCTCCCCTTTCCTTGATTAAGGCACACTTTAGGGCTGTGTCCCAATGACCCAGGGCATGCCCAGTCCTGGACACCACTTTCTCTGTTCTGGCAAGCTCTGTCTGAACTGATATCTGAACCTACATATAATCATCCCTTCTGGATGACAACACAACATATAACTTCAATTTTATTTCAGGCTTATCCTTGAATTACTTATGTCTTGTTACATATACATGTCAGAAACTCATTCAAAATGGTTAACAAAAAAAAGTGCAGGTGGTTTCAGATGTGGTCTGATCCAAGGGTCTAGACCAATGCTCTGCTTCTCAGTTTGACTTCCCTCTATGTTAGCCTCATTCTCAGATTGGCTCTCCCTCACTTTGCAGCCTTTACCTATGAGCCTAGGCCAGTGTCAGGAACATAGTAAGGATTCAATAAATACTTGTACAATGATTGATGGTCCTTAGCACTTCAGGTTACATCTTATCAGCTTAGCAACTCCAGGGTTAAAAAAACAAAAAACAAAAAACTGAGATCCAAATTTCTTAGGGTTGATGCTAATTAGTCTGACTTAGGTTTGGGTCATATATTTGTCAGAGTAGGCTAGACTTTGCCATGGTAACACATAAATCCTGAAACGTCAGTGACTGGACATAATAACATTATAAAAACATCAGTGACTGGAAATAATAACCGCTGACATCATTGTCCAGCGTGTTTGGGGGATGGAAGTTTGCTTCAAGTAATCACTAAGATGTCCAGGCTCCTGTCATTTTGTGATCCTACCATCTTCAAGGTGAGGCCTTCAGGATATTATGAAAAGGAAAAGAGAAAATATCATAATTAGTAGAGATTTTTAAGGGACAAGCTTGAAAGTAGCATTCATCGTCTTTGCTCACATTCCTTTGTTGAGAGCTGGCACCAGAGAAGAATTAACTGGTTTGGTAGTCACATCCTATTGCATCTGGAGGCAGGCCATGCGGCCTTCCATAGGCAGTCACTGAGACCAAGAGGTTTCACTGCTGTGATTGGTCAGGCCTGGGTTTCATGCTCACCTCTGAAGTCTGGAGAGTGTATCAGCCCCATCAGACTTCATAGGCTGAGTGTGGAGGGGGCTCCTTCTGTGTAGGAATATCAGGGAACCTGCTATAATTTGCATATGATTTGTCCCATAAAGATTCATATGTGGGAAACTTGGTCTCCAGTGTGGTGATGTTAAGAAGTGATGAAACCTTTAAGAGGTTGGAGGCCCTTCAGTCATTAAGAGAATACCCACTGAAGGATTATAGGGTGCCAATCTCCTTGCTCCTGTTCCAGGGCATCTTGCCATCCACTGTCTTCAGCAGAAGCCAAGCAAAAGAGGTTGCTTTGACTCTCCAAGACTGTGAACTAGATAAACCTTTTCTCTTTATAAGATAACTGTCTAAGCTATTTCATTGTACTAACATAAAGCTGACTCATACAGCGCTTTTCCCAGAAGGAGGAATGGGTGCCAGGCAAGCATATATAACACTAACCACTAATGCTTGGGTGTTGCTTCTTGACTACTCCTTAGCCCCACCCAGGTCCAGCAAATGCTTTCAGAGCTTCTTCATCAAAGTCAGATTGACAACACAGTCCACAATGACTTTGGATTTACTTAATTTGTCCCCCCAAATCTTTTAGACCCCTGTGATATATTAAAATCTAATATAATGATAAGATTCAAGGCTTGTCTTCATAATACAGACTCTGGGCTGATAAGAGTTTTATTAAAAACAAATAAAATGAAAAAGGTACAATCATACATTGCTGGTGGGAATGCAAATTGGTGCAACCATTGTGGAAAGCAGTATAGATATTCCTTAGAAAACATGGACTGGAACCACCATTTGACCCAGCTATCCCACTTCACCGTTTATACCCAAAGGACTTAAAATCAGCATATCACAGTGATGCAGCTACATCAATGTTTAAAGCAGCTCATTTCACAATAGCTAAACTACAGAACCAACCTAAATGCCCTTCAACAGATGAATGGATAAAAAAATTTTATATATATATATATATATATATATATATATATATATATATATGCCTTAAAGAAGAATGAAATTATGGCATTTGCCAGTAAATGAATGAAGCTGGAGAATATTATGCTAAGTAAAATAAGTCAATCCCCAAAAACCAAAAGCCAAATGTTTTCTCTGATATGCAGATGCTAATTCACAGTGGGGGGGGGGTGCTAGGAAAGAATAGAGTTAATTTAGATTAGGTTGAGGGGGCTGAAAGGAGGGGAGGGGGTATAGAGGTAGGAAGGATATTAGAATGAATCAGACATTATTACCCTATGTACATATATAACTATACAACTGGTGTGATTCTATATCATGTACAACCAGAAGAATGAGAAATTATACTCCATTATATGTGATGTATCAAAGTGCATTCCATTGTCATGTATAACTAATTAAAACAAACACAAATTTTTGTAAAAAAAATCAATAAATAAAAGAGAGAGATGTATATATTAAATACCCTTCAAGTAACTGCTAATCCAAAAATCTGAAAAAGGTTCCAAAATCTAAAAATTTTTGAGTGCCAACAGTGATGCTGCAACTGGAAAATTCTACACCTGACCTCATGTGACAGGCTGCAATCTAAACATGGGTACACTCAAAAAATTATATAAAATTACCTTCAGGCTATGTGTATAAGATGCATATGAAATATAAATGGATTTCATGTTTAGACTTAAGTCCCATTCCCAAGATAGATATAGATAAATATTTATTCCAAAATTCAAAATTTGAAACACTTCTGGTCCCAGGCATTTTCAGGTAAGGAATATTCACCCTGTATTTTAATAACTTTTAAAACCGATTGTAGAACTGCTGTCTGCACCACTACTGCCATCGCTGCTGCCTCTGATTCTGCTGTTGCCAGCCTGAGCTCACCTGGAGGTCTTCTTTCTGGGTGCTACTGCCACAGAAGAAACTGCTGCTCTGGATGCAACTGAAGCCAACACTGCTACTAAGCCCCAGAGATCACCTGGAGACAGTGTCCCCACAGCTGCAGTTGTAGCTGCTGCTGCAGCCAACACTACTGCTGACTCGCTGCCTGCTGCCAACAACCATTGCCACTACTGCTGCTACCACAGCCTAGAGGACTGCTTCAGGGGAGACTCCAGGTTTGGCTGCACGAGGCTGCACCCATTATGGGAAACCAGCCAGGGCTGGGGGCCTGGGTGCCAGCAGGTTTACCACCACAAAAGCCTTTGTCTGGGGACTCCATCTGGGACCCGCAGGTTCAGTGTGGAGGTGCCTGCAGGTTTGGAGGAGGCTGGGATCTTCCTGCTGAGAGTGCTGGTTGCCATTGTCTTGCTGCTACATCTCAGGGTTACTCCTTCACATGAGTGTATCCCTGGTGGTCT
Source organism: Marmota marmota marmota (assembly GCF_001458135.2). Lineage (NCBI taxonomy): Eukaryota > Metazoa > Chordata > Mammalia > Rodentia > Sciuridae > Marmota > Marmota marmota. The sequence goes on from NW_025999871.1 coordinate 468,468, forward strand.
CTTTGTAAGTAGGAGCAGCATTGAGATCTTGGGACTGCAGCTTGGCTGAGGTATCTGAAGTCCAGATCAGTGGGATGGTAACTGGGTTTTTGAGGGCTGATCTGGGTTTGGTGATCTCAAAAGATGTCAGAGACAGGGCTGAGAAACTGTTGAACATTGACAGAGACAGTTTGACTTCCCAGCAAGACTTATTTTATTTTTTGATTCACTAATCTCTCTACCATATTTGGAGCAGGATTTTTTTGTGCACCATTGTATGGAGGACAATGATATATATGATTGGTGTTTTGCATTTTTGTATTGCATATTGTATTCTTATGTCTTTAAATTTTTCTCTTTGTTCTTATTCTTCCTCTCTCTTGTCTATTTTCTTTCCAACTTTTCTCCAACCAACAGCTAATCTCTGTCAGCTACTCTTCCACTCTTCCTGTGAATTTTTACTTCTAGCTTCTATGAATATTGCATATTACACTACCTCTGTTCTTTCATCCACCATTTGAAATTGTAAATCGTTTTAACAAAATTACTTGAAATTGATCTATTTAAATCATGTATGACTATCATGAAATATATTTGGAAAAATAAGAGACCCAGAATAGCTAAATCAAACCTGTTTATACGATAGATAGTTATTGAACTCATCATTTTGGTTCAGAGCAAGAAAGCAGTAGGTGCCTTAGTGGGAGCTATTAGGTTTAAGGCTATATATTGTGTTCATTGGGTGCTGTTGATATTGGTCTTACCAGTAAAGGCAAAGCACTGGAAACCTTCAGGGACCATATAGGTCTACAGGGTAGAATTTATCCTGCCTTAGATCCATACTTTTAGATGGGAAAACACACTAACAACATGAAAAAACAAACCAAGATGCTTCAACAACAGAACCCACTGATAACACAGTAGAAGCAATGTCCAAGAAGGAGTTTAGATTGTATTTGGTTAAACTGATATGGAAGTAAAGGACAGTATAAGGAGTGAAATCAAAGAAAAAATACAGGAAGTGAAAGACCACTTCAATAAAGAGTTAAAGACTGTGGGGAAAAATAAGCAGAAATCCTCGAAATGAAGGAATCAGTAAAACCAAATTATAAATTAAATAGAAAGCATTACCAACAGATTAGACCACTTGGAAGACAGAACTCCAGACAATGAAGATGAAATATATAACCTTGAAAGTAGAGTTGAACATGTGGAGAAGATGATAAGAAATCATGAGCAGAACATGAATTATGGGATAACATGAAAAGACCAAATTTTAGAGTTATCAGAATAGATGAATGAGCAGAGATACAGACCAAAGGAATGCAAAATCTTTTCAATAATATAATAGCAGAAAATTTCCCAAACCTAAAGAATGGAATGGAAAATCAAATACAAGAGGTTTACAGGACTCCAAAAATACAAAATTACAGAAGACCCACACCAAGATACATTATAATGAGGATGACTAACATGGAGAATAAAGATAAAATCTTAAAGACTATGAGATTAAAAAAAAAAACAAATTATGTATAGGGGGAAACCAATTTGGATCTCAACTGATTTCTCATCCTAGACCCCCAAAGCTAGGAGGTCCTGGAATAATATATTTCAAGCTCTGAAAGAAAATGGATGCCAACCAAGAATTTTATATCCAGCAAAATTAAGTTTCAGATTTGAAAATGAAATTAAAACATTCCATGATAAACAAAAAATGAAAAGAATTCACAACTAGAAAGCCTACACTACAGAGCAATCTCAACAAGATATTCCATAAGGATGAAGTGAAAAAAAAAGTGAAAACCAGCAAAGGTAGGATCTACACTAAAGTGACATTCAACTAATGGGAAACTAAGACAAATAAAAAACAGAAATAAATGAAAATGACAGGGAATACAAATCATATCTCAATAATTACCTTGAGTGTTAACAGCCTAAACTCATCAATCAAAAGACATAGACTGGCAGATTGGATTAAAAGGCAAGACCCAACAATATGCTGTCTTCAAGAGACTTACTTCATGGGCAAAGATATCCACAGGCTGAAGGTGAAAGGATGGGAAAAAAATTATAACTCATATGGATTGTGTAAACAAGCAGAGGTTTTCATTCTTATTTCAGATAAAGTGGATTTCAAACCAAAGTTAATCAGAAGAGACAAAGAGGGACATTTTATAACTCTTAAAGGAAGTATATACAAGCAGGACATAACAATTATAAATATTTATGCCCCCAAACAATGGATCACCTATGTACATCAAACAAACCCTTCTCGATTTCAAGAGTCAAATAGACCACAATAAAATAATATTGGGTGACTTTAACACACCTCTCTCACTACTGGATAGATCTTCCAAACAAAAACTAAATCGAACTCAATAATACAATCAATAACTTAGACTTAACAGACATCTATCTATCTTTCTATCTATATAATATTTCATCCATCAATGAGCAAATATACTTTCTTCTCAGCAGCACTTGGCTCCTTCTCTAAAATAGACCATATCTTATGCCACAAAACAACTCTTAGTAAATATAAAAAACAGGTATAATACCCTGCATTCTATCACACCACAATGGAATGAAATTAGAAATCAACGATAAAATAAAAAATAGAAGATACTGCAACAAATGGAGACTAAATAATACACAATTGAATGATGAATGGATAATAGAAGAAATCAAGGATGAAATAAAATAATTCTTAGAGATAAATGAGAATACTGATACAACATATCAAAATCCCTGGAACACTATGAAGGCAATACTAAGAGGAAAGTTTATTTCATTGAGTGCATTCATTAAAAGAATAAAGACCTCTACATCTCAAAGCCCTAGAAAGAGAAAAACAAATCAACACCAAAAGCAGAAGACAGGAAATAATTAAAATCAGAACTGAAGTTGATAAAATTGAAACAAAAGAAACAATTGAAAAAATTGACAAAACAAAAAGTTGGTTTTTGAAAAAATAAACAAAATAGATAAACCCCTTGCCATGCTAATGAAGATAAAAAGAGAGAAAACTCAAATTACTGAATATAAGATAAAGAAGGAAATATCACAACAAACATATCTGAAATATAGAATATGATTAGAAACTATTTTGAAAATTTATACTCTAGTAAAATAGAAAATATTGAAGACATGGACAAATTTCTAAAGACATATGACCTACCCAAACAGAATGAGGAAGTCATACATGATTTAAATAGATCAATTTCAAGTAATGAAATAGAAAACGCCATCAAAACCCTACCAACCAAGAAAAGCCCAGGACCAGATGGATTCTCAGCTAAGTTCTACAAGACTTTCAAAGAAGAATTACACCAATACTACTCAAAGTATTCCATGAAATTGAAAACTTACTCTATGAGGCTAATATCACCCTGAAACCAAAATCAGTCAAAGACACATCAAGGAAAGAAAATTTCAGACCAATATCCCTGATGGACATAGATGCAACACTTCTCAATAAAATTCTGGAAAATTGCATACAAAAATGTATTTAAAAGATAGTGCACCATAATCAAGTGGGATTCATCCCAGGGATGCAGGGTTGGTTCAACATACAGAAATCAATAAATATAATACATCATATAAATAGACTTAAAAACAAGAATCATATGATCATCTCAATAGATGCAGAAAAAGCATTTGACAAAATATAGCACACCTTCATGTTCAAAACACTAGAAAAACTAGGGATATTGGGAACATACCTCAACATTGTAAAAGCTATATAAGGCCAGCATCATTCTAAAAGGAGAAAAATCAAAAGCTTTCCTGCTAAACACTGGAACAAGACAAGGATGTCCTCTTTTACCACTTCTATTCAACATCATCCTTGAAACTCTAGCCAAGCAATTAGACAAAAGAAAGAATTTAAAGAGCTACACATAGGTAAAGAAGAACTCAAACTATCACTATTGGCTGATGACATGATTCTATATCTAGAAGATCAAAAAATTTCACCAGAAAACTTCTAAAACTAATAAATGAATTCAGCAAAGCAGCAGGATATAAAATCAACACCCATAAATCAAATGCATTCCTATACATCAGCGATGAATCCACTGAAAGAGAAATCAGGAAAACTACTTTATTCACAATAACCTCAAAAAAAAACACAAAAAAACCTGGGAATCAATCTAACAAAAGAGGTGAAAGACCTCTACAATGAAAACTACAGAACACTAAAGAAAGAAATTGAACAAAACCTCAGAAGATGGAAAGATCTCCCATGCTCCTGGATAGGCAGAATTAATATTGTCAACATGGCCATACTACCAAAAGTGTTATTCAGATTTAATGCAATTCTTATTAAAATCCCAATGACATTCTTCATAGAAATAGGAAAAAGCAATCATGAAATATATTTGGAAAAATAAGAGACCCAGAATAGCTAAATCAAACCTTAGCAAGAAAAGTGAAGCAGGAGGCATCACAATACCAGACTTAAACTATACTACAGAGCTATAGTAACAAAAACATCATGGTGTTGGCACCAAAATAGACTTGTGGATCAGTGGTACAGAATAGAGGACACCGAGACTAACCACATAAATATGGTTATATTATACTAGACCAAGGTGCTAAAAACATTTACTAGAGAAAAAAATAACCTATTCAACAAATGGTCCTGGCAAAACTGGAAATCCATATGTAGCAAAATGAAATTAAACCTCTATCTCTCACCCTGCACAAAAATCAACTTAAAGTACATCAAAGACTTAGGCACTAAAACAGAGACCCTGCGCCTAACAGAAGAAAAAATAGGCCCAAATCTTCACCATGTTGGCCTAGGATCTGACTTCCTTAACAAGACTCCTAAAGTGCAAGAAGTAAAATCAAGAATTAATAAATGGGCTGGATTCAAATTAAAAAGCTTTTTCTTAGCAAAGGAAACAATTAATAAAGTGAGGAGATAGCCTACAGATTGGAAGAAAATCTTCACTACATGCACCTCCAATGAAGCATTAATCTCATAGGAAATATATAAAGAACTCAAAAACACACCGAAAAAAAAAAAAAGACATAGCTAGGCTATGGAACCAACCTTAACCCAATCAATAAATGGGCTAAGGAACTGAACAGACACTTCACAGAAGAAAAAATACAATTGATCAACAAATAAAATAAAAAAGTGTCAACATCTTTAGCAATTAGAGAAATACATCAAAACTACTAAGATTTCATCTCACTCCTGTGAAAATGGCAATCATCAAGAATACAGGCAACAATAAATGTTGGCAAGGATGTGGTAAAAAAAGTACATTCACACATTGCTGGTGGGACTGCAAATTTGTGCAACCACTATTGAAAGCAGTATGTAGATTCCTCAGAAAATTGATAATGGAACCACCATTTGACCCAGCTATCCCACTCCTTTGTCTACACCCAAAGGACTTAAAATCAGCATATTATAGTCACACAGCCACATCAATGTTTGTAGCAGCTCAATAGCTAGACTATGGAACCAACCTAGGTGTCCCTCAATAGATGAATGGATAAAGAAAATGTGGTATATATACTCAATGGAATATTACTCAGCTTTAAAGAAGAGTAAAATTATGTCATTTGACAGTAAATGGTTGGAGTTGGAGAATATCATGCTAGGCAAAATAAGCCAATCCCACAAAACCAAAGGTCGAATGTTTTCTCTAATATGTGGATAGTAATTCACAATAAGGCAGGGGTCACTAGGGGAAAAAAAGCATTACCTTAGATTGGGTAGAGGGAAGTGATAGGAGGAAGGGGAGCGGATGTGGAGATAGGAAGGATAGTAGAATGAAACAGGCATTATTACTGTATGTATGTATGTGACTGCATGACCAATATGATTCTATACACTCAGAAAAATGAGAAATTATACCCCATCTATGTATGATATATCAAAGTGCATAAATGCATTCTACTGTCATGTATAACTAATTAAAACAAATAAAAAAGCAATAAACAAATAGAAGGAAGAGTAGAAGTAGAAGTAGGGAAATGGAGAGGAAGGAGAAGAGGGAAGAGGAAGCCCTGGGGACTGAAGTTGGACAAATTATATTCCATGCATATATATGTCAAAATGTATAACTATAATGTACCAATAAAAACATTTAAAATTTATCTTTAATTTTTCTCTTTTATAATGTGAATTTTAATTTTAATTTACACATAATTATAAACATTTATGGGCTACATGGTGATATTTCAACATAGTTACACAATGTGTAATGATTAGATCAGGGAAATTGGCCAATCCATCATCTCAGATATTTATCATTTCTATGTTAGGAACATTCAGAAGCTTCTTTGGTAGCTATTTTAAAACTGTACAATTAATTGATGTTAAAAGTATTTAGCCTATTGTGCTGTAGAATATTAGAAGTTATTCTTCCTATCTAACTGCACCCCTGTACCTATAAACTCTCTCTATCATCCCCTTCCCAGGCTCTGGTAATCACTATTCTACTCTCTACTTCTATAAGACCAAATCTCTCACATTTAAGGGCTTTTACTAAGTAGAATGAATCAGACATAAATTTCCTATATTCATATATGAATACACAACTGGTGTAATTCCGCATTATGTACAACCACAAGAATGGGAAGTTATACTCCATGTATGTATAATATGTCAAAGTACATTCTACTGTCACATATAACTAAAAAGAACAAATAAATTTTTTAAAAAAAGAAAAAATAAACTGATTGTAAAACTCACACAATATTAATTGTAGAAAACTTGGGAATTTAAAGACGAGTCACCTTTCACTATGATATAGTGTAGTAACAAAATACCCCCAAATCTCAGCTCTTACAGCAACAAAAGCCTGCTTCTCACTAACATTTCATAGTAAGAGTGGGTCAGCGAGCTCAGTTCTGTGTATCTCCTCCATTCCAGGCGCATTCTGAAGAATCAGGCCACAGAGACACATTGCTGTCATAGCAAGGAAAACAGAACTAGTTGAATTACACGATGGCTTGTAAGGCTTCTGCTCTAACATTGTACAGGCACTTCTGCTTCCATTTTCCTTTGGCTATAGCAGCTCACATAGCCAAGTTCAAGGTCAATGGGGAGAGATATACTCCTCCCAGAAGGGAACACTGCAGAATCACAGGCAATGGACAGAAACCTAACACAGGAAAGGGGAGAGCAAAAAAAAAGGGACAAAACAGTATATACAACAAACATAAAAATTAAATATAATTATTATGAACTCATCACTTTGAGATAATCATTGTCAAACACTTGGTGGATTTCTTTCAAAATACATTCTTGCCTCAGTATTCAAGCAGGATTGGTTGCAAAACCCTGACTCCCACCCCAGGGACACCAAAATCTACAGATGGTCAAGTCTCTTATATGAAATCATGTCGTATTTGCATATAAACTACACACAACTCCCATGTACTTTAAACAATCTCTTGATAACTTATAATGCCTAATACTGTCTAACACTATGTAAATAGTTGTTATATTGTTTGAGAAATAATGACAAGGAAAAAGTCTGTAACTGTTCAGTACAGATGCAATTATTTTACAAAGAGTTTTGAACCATGACTGATTGAATTCATGGATGTAGAACCTGTAGATATGGAGGGCCAATTATAATTTTTCAGGCATGTGAAAACAAATCATCTAATCACAACTGCATATATCAATCAAGATATTCACACCCACATAATCTAAGCAATCAGCATAGTCGTACTTCAATCAGATGATCCTACCAGCCACCCTGGGCAAACTCAGTCCTTCCAAAACAACTGCTTGGAGCAATTTCCTTGATTTGGCTGGATAAACAAATTAATTATCTCAGCACTTGTTAAAGGCCTCCTATATGTCAGGCATTGATGTTTTGTTGACTTCATTATGTTGAGTTGATTATGTAAACTGAATCCAGTATCTGACTTCATATATATGTATATTATTATCAAAATTACATCTAATTTCTATAGTAAACTTATTATTATTATTGAACTCAGGTCATTTTACCACTGAGTTACATTCCCAGCCCTTTCTATTTTTTTATTTCGAGACAAGACTTTGCTAAGTTTAAGCCTTGCTAAATTCCTAAGGCTAGCCTTGAACTTGCAATTCTCAAGCCTCAGCCTCCTGAGTCATTGAGATTACAGGTATAAATCATCACACCCAGCTATAATAAACTTATTTAAAATGGATGATTTTTGTCTGTATTGTTAAAAAACTTGATAAGCATAATTTCAATGACCACATAAAAATGTATTCCATAGCTATATAAACATTAGATAATCCGTCTTTAGTTTTGAGCTTTATCATTATTATTAATTTGGACAAGAAGTTGGATTTATTGGTAGTTATAAGTAGGAAAGGAAGCACAGTGGAAACCCTCACAAATGAAGGGCCCGCTACTTGTTCACGGGACCACAAGTGAGGATGTATCTGACCCCTCAGTCATCTGAGATGAGCAACTTCTCAGCCACCACGTCTTCAAATCCATCTGCATTAAGCTGAGTAAAACCCCATTTTTTTTAAGACATGCATCTCCTGGCAGCCAGGGAACTTGAACTTGGCTCTGCATAGGGCCTCAACACATGTTCCTTGTTCTGCATCTCAGTATACAGATGGACATGAAGACTTTGCTACTGCAAACCCTTGTGACTATTCCCTGGGTGGGGCAGGGGGTCCCCAAAGGCACCCTACACATCTATCTGGAACCTAGTTTGTGAATAGCACAAGGCCAGAAGCATGAATGCTCATTGGAAAGGTCCTTGGGGGAAACAAGCAATAGGTTATGGCATAACTACCAAGGAGACTGCCGTTGCAGACACTGCACTCTAAGTCCCCAAGGAGAAAGGAGCAGTAGGCTTAATTCTCCCAAAGCACATTTTTAATGCTTCTAATTTGTGGATTTTTAAATAAACAATCACTCACTGCTGTAATCTACATGAGCTTGTAAAAGAATTTCTTCCTTCTTACAAAAGTAACTCATTTCATCAACAATAATGAGGGGAATTGGCTCACATGATCACAGAAAATGCAAATGGGGAAAAATTAAAATTAAATGGACCTTTACTCTACCTTCTGGAAATTGTCATACATAAATATACACATTTATTTTTTTAAAAGTGAGATCACTTAAAAATAGAAATTGTTGTGTGGCTTGCTGATTCTTCCTCATTCTTGAGACCAGTAGAAGGAGAATTAACAGAACAAAAGTTACAGCGTGTTTAAGGTTCTTGGTACACTTCACCATCCCAAAATGTTGTATCATTGCATACTTCCTCCAGCTTTTTATGAGTGAGTTCCCTAAACCCACCACACCCTATCCCACTATAGTTACTGTATTATGTATATTCAGAATATATCATAGAACAGCTACAACTCAAAAACAACAACAAAAACCTGATTTTAAGAAATGAGCAAAGGGCTGGAGAGGCAGCTCAGTGGTAATACAAATGGCCAGTCAGCACGTGAAAAGATACTCATCGCCACTAAACATTGGAGAAGGCAATCAAATCCACAATGAGATACCACCCTACACCCATTAGGATGGGGACTATCAATAAACAAGAAAATAATGAGTGTTGACAAGGATGTGGAAAATTGGAACATTTGTGTACTGTTGGTGAGAAGGAAAAATGATGCAGCCCCTGTGGAAAAGAGTATGGTGTTTCCTAGAAAAAATTAAAAATAGTATTACCATACAATCAAGCAATTCTACTTCCGGATATATACCCAAAGTTATTAGAAGCTATTTGTACACCCATGTTTGCAGCAGCTTTACTCAACAGCTAAAAGGTAGAGGCAGTTTGATGTCCATCAATGGATAAATGGATAAGCTCAAATGTAGTATGAACATACAATGGAATGTTATTCAGTCTTTTTTGGAGGGGTACCAGGATTGAACTCAGGGCCACTTAGCCACTGAGCCACATTCCCAGCCCCATTTTTGTATTTTATTAGAGACAGGGTCTCATTGAGTTGCTTAGGCTGAGGCTGGCTTTGAACTCACGATTATCCTGCCTCAGCCCCCTAAACTGCTGGGATTACAGTTGTGCACCACTGCACATGACTTCTTATTCAGTCTTTAAAAGAAAGAAAATTATGACCTATGCCACAAAGTGAATGAAACTTGAAGACATTATGCCAGGGGAAATGAGCCAGTCACCAAAGGACAAACATTTTATAAGGTACCTAGAGTAGTTAAATCCATATAGACAAAAAGTAGAACAGCAGGGTCCAGGGAAGGGGAATGGAGAGTTACTATTTAATGCTTGCAGAATTTCAGTTTTGCAGGATGAAGAGTTCTGAAGATGAATGATGATGACAGTTGCACAGGTTGCACAACATAATGAATGTACTCAATACCACTGAGCTTACATTTCAAAATTGTCAATGTGACATTTTGTTATGTGTATTTTACCACAGTGAGAAAAAATTCGGAGGAAAACGATGTTGGAAACAGTTGAGATTGTTGCACAACATCTGGAATGTAATTAATACCACTTAATTGTACACTTAAAAAATAGAATACAGTCAAAATTGTTGCTTCTGAGAGTAATCTGTAAAAAAAAGACCATGGTTCCTTCATGTTTGCATACTCTGTCTTGCTAGCAGCCTCTTCCTTGCTCACTGATGAAGCCAGGGGCCATGCTGAGAGCTACACAATGGAGAGGCCAATGTGGTAAGAAATTGAGGGTGGGATTTGGCCCATAGCTGCAAGGAACTGAAGCCCTCAGTCTAACAGCCCACGAGTTTTGCCAACAGCCATGTGGGTAAGCTTGGAAGCTCCCACTACTCAGGGAGTATAAAATACTTGCTTGTTTTGTTTTTATTTTACTGAAACTACTTTTTCATATTAAGGGTTGAGAAACATTGCTCTCATATATATGGAGAGAGAGAGATAGTTTTATATATATATAGTTATATACATATATGTATAAATAAATAAACCTCACATACACCCAGTGTGCGTGTGTGCGCGCGCACGCGATTTATTCCATCACATGATTCTGGAAGTTGGGAAGCTCGAGGTTGGATGGCTGCATCTGGAGAGGGTCTCATTCTGCATCATCACATGGCCAGAAGGAAATAGAAGGGCAAGAAAGTACTTGTGGAAGAAAAGCAAAGGGGAGAGAAGAAAAATGAAAGAGAGGGGAGAGAAAAGGAGGGGAGGAGGAAAGGAAGGGAAGAGAAAAGGGGAAGGGAAAGGAAGCAGGGAGGCGAGGGAAATCGGGAGGGAAAGGAGCACCAGGGTTGCTTTACAACAACCCACTCTTGTGATAACCAATTTAGTCCTGTTAGAGAAAAAACTCACTCCCATAACAAAAGTACTAATCCCTCTTATTGACCTTATTGACTGTTGAAATGCCTTTCAACAGTGTTACATTGGGGACCAAGCCTCAACATGTTTTCACGGGGACAAAGTACATTCAAACCACAGTACTTTAGATGAGAGATGACAAAATTATCTATCATAAGCCAAAATCAACCTGCACTTGGGTTTGCCTTGTTTTTTTTTTTTTTTCCTTTAGAGGTCAGTGGGTGAGAAGTGGTCTACACAATATTTAAAACATTTTGCTTCAGCATTTAACACTTGGGAGGTTTCACATGCACACTGAGATCCTTGACCTCTCTCAACAAATCAGAAGCTGGACAGCCAGGTCCTCATTCTCATGAGGCAACTGACAACTGAGGCTGAGGAGTTTTGAGCTTTACTCAGGCACGTCCTCTTCTCTTTGTTGCAGAATACACTGCGCCCTTTCCTGAGGTCCAGTGTCAGCTGCAATGTTTCCACAGTTTGTAATGGTAGAGTTAGGAGAATAAGATACAGCAAAATATTGTTCCCACATCTTCATCAAAGGACAATAAAGACCAACATAGTGCAGAGTTCAGATAGAGCACAGCAAGATGGCTCATTTCACTCCATGTGGTGTCTGCTGAGTCTGGAACGTCCAAGACGGCTTCTTCATTCATCTACTCAGCATAGCTGGGATTAGAGACAAGCACCACCACTCCTGGCCGGGACTAAGCCTTTAACACATGAGCCTGTGGGGAACATTTTAGATCCAAACTATCACACACAGTGTCACTTCTGACTCATTCTATTGGTTAAAACAAGTCACTGGCTCAGTTTATTTTCTAAGGGAAGGGACTACATAAAAGTATGACTACTCTGAGGTGTGATTCACTGGGGACTACCTATGTTGCAAGAGGTGCCCATATGTCCCAAGAATATTTGGCAACGTGCCAGCAGGGACCCTCCTGAGTTATTTCTTTAGGAAATTATAGGCAGGGAGAGGTAACCCAGAGAACAGAAAAACAGAGTCATTTGGACTACACATTGAGAAAATGAAAAATGGCCTGATGCCTAGAAACTATCGGAGAGGATACAATGTTCCCAAATGAGCATAAATAACTTTTTCAGAATATAACAATCATCAGGTGAAGCCTTCCCACCCACAGGCATGGTAGAACTAAACAGAGATAAACCCACAATCTGTAATCTCTGAACACACTCTCCTTTGGCTCCCCTGAATGACTACTGCTTATTTATCAATGTATTAGAGTTCTCTAGAGAAACAGAATCAATAGCATGGATGGATGGATAGATAGATAGATAGATAGATAGATAGATAGATAGATAGAGGATTTATTAGGGAAATTGGCTCACATAATCATGAAGGCTGAGAAGTCTTATGACAGGCCATCTGCAAGCTGGAGACCCTGGTCTCTTGCTTGCATGGTTCAGTCCAAGTCCAAAGGCCTCAGAACCAAGGAAGCCAAAGGTATAATTCTCAGTGCAAGGTGAAAGACTTGAATTTCTGGGGAGCACCGGTGTAAGTTTAAAGTTCAAAGGCTGGAGAGCCTAAAGTTCTGATGTATGACCAAGGACAGGAGAAGAAGGGGTTCCCCAATTCCAGGAGAGAGAGAGAGAGAGAGAGAGAGAGAGAGAGAATGAGAATCATCTTTCCTCTATAATTTTTGTTCTTTCTGGGCTTCTAGTGGGTTAAATGGGGCCAGCTCACTCACATGAAGTAGAGATCTTCCCTACTCAGTCCACCAACTCACACGCCAATACCCTCTGAAAACACCCTCACAGACATAACTAGAAATCATGCTTTATCAATCTCTAAATATTCTTTAATCCAGTCAAGATGATACCTAAAATTAACCATCACAATCAATGACAACTCCTACCATCTTTGTTCCTCCCATCTCCTAGGGAAACGTTATTAAGAATCACCAGATTTCCCCTGCTTCCTGACAGCACCCAATCCAGCACTGACTGACCTGAATTCCCTAAAGTGCTCCTTAGACTCATCCAGCACAAGCCCACACCCTATAAAGTCCACAGACCTGGTATGTGTGCTTCTCCTTGCTAAAGCCCAACCTTGATAGTGAATATGTTCTTGGGGGTCTTTGACAATGTTTATTCATTTCTTTGTTTGTTTTGTATTTGTTTCTGGGGCATGGAATACAGGGCCTTGTGCAGAGCTTCATTCCTAGCCCTTCATTCATTCATTCTTTGTTCAACAATATTTGAACTCCCTTCCTTCCTTCCTTCCTTCCTTCATTCCTTCCTTCCTTCCTTCCTCCCTTCCTTCCTTCCTTCACAAGGCTTCAGAACATTCCCAGCCTCCCAGGATCTGATCCCAAATCTAGCTCTCTGGCCCCATAGGACCAGCCCAGTTATACTAACCCTTTCCTAGGTAGAACAACATTATCTTAGCACTGGCCAGAGGGGCAGCTTCTAACAGCATGGTCTGAGCATGGGCACAAGAAGGAGCATCCAGTCCAACCTTGCAGCCTTCCAGGATCTTCTCTTCCCTGGCAAGACTGCTGTCTGAGGAATATACTTCTGTCTTAGTCCATTTTCTATTAGAAAGAAGTCTATTTAGCTCACAGTTCTGGAGGCTGGAAGTTCAAGGTTGGGCACACACATCTGGCAAAGGCCTTGTTCTGCATGATAACATGGAGGAAAAGTGGAAGAGCAAGGGGACATGTGTGGAAGAAAGAACACATGAGGGGCAGCCTCACTTCAGAATTTTTAAGAGCTGTGTTAATCCCACTTAATGACCTAGGTATGCCTCTTAAGGGTCCGAGCACCTCTCAACACTGTTATATTAGGAATTAAATTTCAGCATGAGTTTCAATGGGACCAAACCATATTCAAACCATAGGAACACCGTATCTCCGCTCAGAGGTAGGCTGGACTGAAATTGATTGACCTTGGTCATAGATTAACTCTTCACTTTGTAACCCCAGTGAAGGACAAGGCTAGCCCTGATCAGAGATGCCCTAGTGGGAGAATGATTCTGAAGAAGCAATAAGGGAAAAAAAATGTTAAATTCAGTTAGAGAAACTAAGGGAAGAACTGAGGCTCAAGGTCAAAACCCACCACTGGTTAAAGGAGGGGCCAAGATCAATGGGGAAATTCAGGAAGAAGGCTTAAGCCCTAGAGATGTAGGGCTTGTTGTTTCCATGGCTGAGACTTACTCTATAAGTCAGCTATGGGAAGATGCTTTATGTAACTTCCTCTTAAACCTCTGTTTTGGGGGATCTTAAGTCCAGATTCAAGTTTGATGATTAACTAGATGAGCCCCAAAGTTTCAATACCATGTTATATTTATGGCTAAGATTTATTTCAGAAAAGGATACAAAGTAAAAAAAAAAAAAAGAAGAAGAAGAAGAAGAAGAAAGAAAAAAGAAAAGGATACAAAGTAAAAGCATCAGGAGAAAGGTTTGCATTGAGTGAGAGGTCATACATAGGTTCCGTGTCCTTCCCTCATTGGGGTGAGACAGGGCACACTTTTTTTCTGAGGGACCATGCAAAATATCTCTCCTAGGGGAGCCCTCTCAAATCCAAGGATTTATAAGCTTATAAATCTCACTTATAAGCAGCTTGTCATAAATACATCCTGCTATGGAAACCATAACTTGGGATCCCAATAGTGAAACCAGACACATCGGTTATCTTGATTTTTGCACAAATTAATTCTGACAAATCTTGAGAAACTAATGCTTCTCAGCAATGCCATATTGATCTGGGTGTGCACAAAATCATCAATCAGTAACAAAAAGAAGATGCTGAGGGTTACATTCCCAGGAACTGGCCAAGGATCAATCCTAGTTCCAGGCTTGTCTGGAAACATACAAGGATTAAGCAACCACACATGATGTGTTAACTCTTTCCTCACAGCATCACAGCAAGTTTGTACATGAAGACTATTGTCCTATTTACAAATGAGGAAACCAAGATTACAAAATGACAGGTGGGACAGAAATATGAACCCAGGTCAATGAGAAAACAGGGGCCATACAACAATTAAAAGAAAAAACTCTAAGGCCAGGGAAGCCTGAGTCCTCACATTGGTACTCCTGTAGAATTCCAGCATTGCTCTGGGCAATTTATAATATCCCTCTAGAAGTGCATGAAAGTGCAGCAGAGGTGCTTAGCACAGTACACGGCAGGCTATGAAGGATGTGTAGGGATGAACTAGCAGGATTACGGGAGGAAAGGGAGAGCAGTCGAAAGGGCTCACATGTGTAGTATCTGGGCATGGAGAACCCCAGGACTCAGTCTGCGTTTTCTCCTTGGTCCAAGAATCCTCATGGCCTGCAGACCGCTCTGAGGCCCAGGCCTGGGCTACAGAAGTCCCACCCCAGGGTCTATTAGGGGCAGGTCCCTAGTGAGGCCCATAGCATCAACACCAAGCCAGGGCAGCAGCAGTGCTGATGATCCAGGTTTTTGACGTCATTACAAACTTTAGCAGGCAGCTAGACCAAGAGATTGGGAACAGGGGAGTGGAGAATGCACAGATATGACCCCCAGCCTGGGCTTCCACCTGGCTTTGCCTCAGTCCCTGCAGGTCTTTGGGATTCCATAGCTTCACTTGTAAATTTCGTATTATATTTTAGTAGAAGGCGGAGGGTGCAAATGGCCTCTGGAGGCCACAACAGCCTGTGGGTTTGTGTTATCTGGTTCCCACAGAGCATTTTAACATTTTGAACTGGTTGCCAGTGTTTTAACATCAGAAGGTCTTTTCCTAAAATCTAAATTTCCAGCTTCATTTTAAAGATGGAGAAGGGGGGCCGTCACTGCAGTCCAGCCACATGTTACCTGCAGTCCACAAAGCCACAGGTGGCTAGAGTTATGGAAGCAGCCATCCCTTCAGACGAGATTCTCCTTTCCCAGTTGGTCACAGTTTCAGCCAGCTACTGGCTCCTCCAGCAGGAGGCTGTGCCTGCATCCTGTCAGCTCCACAGCAAAGGCCAACCAGCTGCTGCAACCCACCCACTAGTGCCAAATGAGCCAGGATGGACGGAGTCCCCTTGGTTCCAATCAAGGCTCTGCCATGTCCCAGCAGTGGCTACAGATAGGTTTTGTCCTCAGTCCTGCATGAGGGAAGTCACTTTCCTTGCCCATCAGCAATGAATAGGAGCAGAATGAGTGCAGGGAGAAAGGTGCAAGCAGAAACCCAGAGTTGGGGTCAGACTGCTCAGATCTTACCTTTCTCAGCCCAGGCTGAGAACATGAAGCCAGTGTTCACGGCTTGACCCCAAGTAACCTGAGAGATGCTGGCAGCCTGCCTAGTCTGAGGTTCAGGGTGGAGGACATTTAGAAAATATAGATCTAGAAGGATTGGTGGTGAGGGGAGTAGGGTGCAGGATTTGAGTGGTCTGAGGCTGAAGCTCACAATGAGCCATCAGCCTTTCTCACTGTGAGAACCATGAGGCCTCAGAACCTGCTTGGGCATTGGCAGCAGGAAGAGGTCCCCCCCCCCCTTAAGAAGCTTACAGAGTGGAGTCTCATTTATCATGCATGCTCACTGAAATTGTGTGACTCCAGGGGAAGCTCTGAGAGGACAAATGGAAGTCCGCATTGCCTGGGTCCCAGTCCTCTGGCCCTTGCTGCTTGCCTTCTGCCAGACAGCCTCCCTGCCTGGAGTCTTTTTCCTTATCTTTTTTGGCAAGACACAGTGGAAATTTTTCTTACTTGCACAGGCAGAAGAAATCCCTCTTTTTGATGGGGCATTCTGAGGCTTTGGATATTCCCTGTTATCCTGCCAGTGGTCCACTCTGTGTTGTGATGGAATATTCACATGACCGTGTCCCCCACCAGGCTCTGAGATCCAGAGGGCAGGGTCCACCCCATGTTCTCAGAATCCAGGCCAAGGTCTGGCACAGAGAAGTGTCTTTTACTTCTCAACTGTGGTTCATGGGGCAGAACCTGCGTGTCCTCGCTAAGCAGCCCACATGTCTGTGGTCCTTGCACAAGCCACAGCCCCACCCCCAAGGAATGCAAAGCCCTGTAGCGTCAGGGCCGCAGTGTACACCAGGCCCAGGGGACGGGAGGGGTCTGTCTGACTTCAGAGGGGTGTGTGTGTGGACGAACATGAAGTCATGCTTGTTTATGACGCCTGTCATTTCCTCCCTGCTGAGCCACACAGCTCTCCTTCTCTGCTCAGCCAGTCTCTGACTTATTCCCTGGCATCACTTGCTGTCACTCTTGCCGCCCTTTTCAGAGGGGATGATGGGGTCAGAGTTGTTTGTCTGCAATTTGGGATAACGAGCAACGTCAGGGAAACACTTTGGCCTCAGGGAAGAGAGACCCTCCCAGCAGCTGTCTAGCTCGTCTGGCTCAGCACTCGTTGAAGCGTCCCTGCAGCAGCTCAGCACCTCTACGGGGGACAGACCCATGTAGAGCTTGCCCATGTGGAGCTCCTGGAAGGGAATGACTGGAGGGACAGAGGAGGGGAATTGCCAACACTGGTGTTGAGGACCATGCAGTGTGGCCCCATGCATGCTTCTGTTCACAGCTGATTGACAGAGTGACTTCCCCTTTGCAGGACCAGAGGGGATGATACCTAGTTAGGGCTATAACCAGGACATGGTAGAACCAGGAATAAAGCTGGAGAGGCCTCTGTTTAACTTGGCCTGCCTGGCCCTTGCTACTCATAGGCCTCTGGGAAGAGCCCACAGGTTTCAGAGAAGAAGGTCTTAACTAAGGAATGCCAGAGGGGCCTCAGAGAGGGCTGGGGAGGACCATAAGCCCAGATGCAGGGCAACCGGTGTGGGGGTGGGAGTGCTGGCTTATGTTGGGAAATGAGCTAGCTAGCAGAGGTAAACACCAGGTAGGAGTAACACCAGGTAGGAGGTCGCAAGAAATCCCACTTCATTGCCCAAGTACTGGACCCTGGGGCAAAATGCCCTCAGGAGCTATATAGCTAAGAGAGTTACAGACTTCACTAGGGTGTGCTTTCCTTACCTAAAGCCTTACATTAGGCATTCTCATTCAAAAAAGTTACATGTTGCTGGTCAAGAAAGAAACACTGTTCCAGAGTCTATTCACATCTCCATGAGTATGGACATGAACACTGCACACCCATGCACACACACATGAGTGCTGAGTTATTTGGTGCAGCTGCATCTACTCTCGGGTCCCTGGCAAGAAGTCCGACAGGTTCTCACACCTTGAGAGTAAGTTCTTTTTGACTGCAAGCATCAGAGACCATGTGGTCATGTTACAAAGACTCACCATAAAACTAACATAAGAGGGTCTAGCTGTTCTCTAGCTCTCCTTTTTTTTCCCCCCGTTGAGATATAGTTTATATACAGTAAGATGCACAAATCTTAAGTACACAGGTGCTCCTTTTTATGCACCTTTGCAATTGTAACTAAAATACAGATCTTGAAATGTAACATTCTGGAGTAGGGTAGGCTCCAAATTCAAGGATGAATGTACCAATAAAAGAGAAAAAAAAAAGACATTCAGAGAGGAGAAGTCCATGTGAAGATGGAGGTGGAGAGCAGAGCAACATGTCCACAAGTCTAAGAAAAACAAGGATTGCCCACAACTACTAGAAGCAAGGAGAGAGACACAAGATGGATTCTCCCTCAGAGTTTCTACACGGAACTGCTGATGTCTTGATTTGAGACACCTGGTTTCCAGAATTAAGAGAGAGCTAATTTTGGTAAGCCATCCAGATTCTGGAGAATTGTTACAACAGCCAATGGAAATTAGCATATCAATAGACTACGAACTGATGCAAACAGGCAGTCTGAGCTTATGGGTGATTACTACTGAGGCATCTGATCAAATGAATGAACTGTGCTTCAAGAGGTGGAAAGTGCCTCCTTCTTTTATATCTTTCCTTTCCTGCCATGGACCTCTGAACTTCAGTGATGCCAGCCTCCTACTGGAATTCCTGTAGTAGAAAGCAGGGACCTTGTCAGTTTCTCATTGTTCTGTGCCATATTCTTGTAGCTTCTCCAGGGTTGGAGGGATGGCAGGAGAGGGGCCATTCTTAACTGGTGTCAAAGCCTTCTGAATGTGGGAGATGTCTAAATACTGATTTCTTCCTTTGTTGAGTACTTCTGGGGTTCTCTTGGAGACCCCTGGCAGAGTCTGGCAATGTCTTTTTGATTGGTTACAACCTCTGCCTCTGATCTGGAAGTTCACCCTCAAAACCTTTTGGGTCCTGACAACTCAAGGCCAGCTACCTTCCAGAGATTCCGTGGCCCATGGGAAGCTCATGCATCTTGCAGTACCAGACTGTAAATACAGGCCGTTCCCAACAAGCTGTTTTCATTAAAGTGACTTTAAAATAAGATTAAACATCTGGAAGATCAATTCCCTCTAACATTTTACTTTAATAATCCCCTTGTAAACTTGGTCTTTGTTTTAAGCTTTTAAATCATGTTGTCTAACTCTCCTTCTCCCTCTTTATCCCCCTCCCTTCACCAACAAAAAGACAAAGCACATTAAATTTAAGTTCTAATTTGGGGGGAATGACATTTTTATATTACATTTTACTCTCCAAGAACTTGATTTTTCTCCATGTGTTCAATTTTTGCTCTCAATCTTTTCATTCATGCTCATGGTTCTCTCATGTATGTCTGTGTCTTTTCAAAAATACTATTTCTAATATAATTATTGTGAATACATTTTTGTTTTCAATTTTAGCTGCTTTGAAAAAAATTTTGATTAAAAAGCTATTTTATAGCACATGCTATACCCTGGGTTCCAGCCCTGGCACTGACAAAAGAAAAGAAAAAGAAAGAAAGCCATATTTTTACTCACTTTAAATTCTCCTATCAATTCTACTAATCTATTTCCAAAAGTGTCTTGGCTTTTCTGGATATACAGTAATTTCATTTACAATAATTTCAAAATTATTTTATTTGTTTTTCCCCAAATATGGCCAATTGGCCAATTATTTTCTTGGTGCTATTTCTTTAGTTAGCATCTTTATAATCTTGAATTTGAAGGTCACAGCAAACACTCACTTTTTTTAATGATTTTTTAATTTATTTTCATTACAATTCTTAATACACCATTATACAATAATTTATCATATCTCTGATTATATATAAGGTAATCAAACATTCACTTTTTGCTGATAATTTTAATAGAAATAATTTCAGTTCTATCAGTGGTTAGTATGATAGTTGCTGTTCATTTTGACAAATGTTTACTCTGTAAACGGGTTTTCCTCTTTTATTTTATTTGGCATTTTTATTAGGAATGACTTCTAAATTGTATTAAATGCTCTGAAACATTTCTTGGTATAAACACATGATTTTTCTCTTTTGCATAAATGTTCTCTAATCTTGAGTGACTTCTCACTTTTGGAGCAAGCTCTATTTGGCCATGATTTGTTTGTTAAGTATCTTATTATTTTTGGTCCACTACTGGTTTCAGTTTTCTAACAACTTGCCATAAACCAAATGTAATCACAAAAAAAAGAAAAATATAATATTAAATACTAATTATATACCATTGCATTTAAAAGGCAATATGTGTAATGGTTAGAGCCAGCCTTACTTGCAGATGGGGGGTGGCCAATAAGTTGGTAGAAGTCTGAGTGGGCCTTTTGAGAAAGCCCACTCTTTCATGATTGTTGTTCTTTATCTTTCCTCCCCCTTCTTTCTATTTAGACTGAGAGAGTGATGGCCAGAGGCCCAGCAGCCATCTTGTGGCCTTGAGGAGAGATGGAATATACTGAGAATGCTTAGTATAGGAGGAAGGTGGAAGGAACCCAGGTCTTGGTGACACATAGCCACTACCCTAACCACAGTCTATCTAGACCTAGACTGCATTTATATTAAATAGAAATGCACTTGTGTCTTGTTTAAGCTGCTGTCATTTCCTGAAGATAATCCCCAGCTGACGAAAATAATGACACTCACCTCCTGCAAGGGTAAAAATGACTCTATGGAGTTTTGCCTACAACAAGCCATTGCACCCAACCCTTACTGCCTGCTGTAGGCCAACTCAGAGGAAAGAGGAAGAGTGGGCTGCAGGGAAGCTCAGGGCCTGTGCTATCCAGCCACGCAGCACACATGGGGATGCAGGTGACATCAGCCATACTGTTGAGGGAGTCCTCATGGTCTCTAAGACACCTGCTCATCTTTAGGTGATTTCCCTAGATGTCTAAAGCCTGGCCTTATTGGGAGCTAAAGGCCAAAGATGTCTTCAAATCAAAACCCAAGCCCCTGAGCTCAGGTCCTGACCAGCCAGCACCTGAGCCAAGGGGAATGCTTCCAGCTTTGCAGGGACACCCCTTCCCCCAAAGCCTGGCCTCATTCCAAAGCAGCTGGCACCCCTCCAGGGGAATAGTTAGAGATCTTGCCTTGAGGACCCAAGACATTAGGCTTGGCCATCCACGGTCCCAGCTACTAGGCACACATCAAAACAGACGCCTTTGGTAAACTCTTTGTTTCCTATGTCTTGTGTTTGGTGTTCAAATTCTGAGGGATCCCAGATGCCCCCCAGACACTGTCAGCTGGCAATTTGTCCTTTTATGCACCTTCACAGGAACTGCTCCCTTCTGGTTGTGGCCTTGACCCTCAACAAGAAGGTGTCTTCTTGCAGGAGTCTCCCAGAGTGCTGGCCCTGCCCTTTATAGGTGACAGTTTCTCCAGCCAACTTCCTGTACACTCCATTTCCTGCCATGGCCCATGTTTCCCTCTTGGTTTGGAGAGTGTTATGGTTTGGATGTAAGGTGTCCCCCCAGAAGCTCACGTGTGAGACAATGCAAGAGGGTTCAGAGGAGAAGTGATTGGGTTGTAAGAGTTTTAACCCAATCAGTGATTTAATGCCCTGATAGAGACTGACTGAGTGGTAACTGAAGTGGTGAGGTGTGGCTGGGGGTGTGGTAGAAGTGGTGGGAATTGGGGCATGGCTTCGGGTGTATATTTGTATCTTGCAAGTGGAGTCTGTCTCTCTCTGCCTCCTGATCACTGTGATGTGAGCTACTATCCTCTGTCACCCTCTCCCACCATGATGTTCAGCCTCACCTCGAGCCCTGAGGAATGGAGCCAGCCTTCTCTGGATTAAGACCTCTGAAACCGTGAGCCCTCAAATAACTCTACCTCCTTTACAGTTGTTCTGGTCAGATCCTTTAGTCACAGCAGCAAAAAAGTTGACCAAAACAGAAGGTAAGATTCTCTCAGTTAGGAACTTCTGAGATGCAAGTAGTAAAAAATCACATCATACCGACCTAAATGGCAAAGGGAATGAATTCAATTAGTCCAGGTGTGGACTTTATTAAGATAATGTCACCAAGAACCCAATTCTTTTCTCTCTACTCTTCTTCCTGTGGTGACACTGTACTCCTGTAACTCAATTCCTCCAGTTTCTTCTCTCATGTTAACAAAACAGCTGCCTCAGCTCTACACTCATATCCTTTCCCCACAGAAGTGTCTTGCAGAGATCCTACAATAAAGGAAGGAAGAAATCTCAACAAGTATCTTCTCACATTGCATTGGCTCTGGTGACTCAAAAAAAAATAGTCTTAATATACTCTTCCTCATCAGTTTTCCATCACTGTGACAAAATACCTGAGAAAACCAACTTAGAAAAGGAAAGATTCATTTTAGCTCATGGTTTCAGAGGTCTCAGCTCATGGTCACCTGGATCCTTGGTCTCTGGACCTGCAGTGAGGCAGATCATTATGAAGTGAAGCAGTGAAGCTGCTCACCACATGGTAGCCAGGGAACAATGAGAGAGAAGAGGCGGGGTCCCAATATTCCCTTCAAGGACATGCCCCCAATGACCTACTTCCTCCAACCATGCCGCATCTTCTTAAATTTCAACCACCTCACAATAGGGCCACCAGCAGGGAGCAAGCCTTCAACACATGAGCCTTTGGGGAACGTGAGAACAAGTCATCCTGCTTGTCCTTTGGGGAAAATACTCCCTCCTGTGGCTCAGAGAAAATTAACTTCAAACACTGGTGGAGTCAGGGTCCCATTCAGAGGTCCATCAAGGGCCACCGCCTAAAGCCAAACTGGCTCATGTGAGTCCTGATCCAGGCGAGGAGGTGGTAGGAGGCAACATAGAAGGCAGCCATGCTATGTTGGCCTGAGGACCAAGGACACAGAGAGTTTCTAAGAATAGGCCTTAAAGGAGGGCAAGGGAGCATCTCCTACTGAAGGCACAGCCTGAGCAGAGGCAGGGAAGAGATGCAAGGCAGGACCCAGGGACAAGCCACGGAGACATGGCTGTTCTTACAAGAAGACAGGACTGGGCCTATCCAAGGGCCACAAGGAACAATAGGCAGAGTTGGTGGGGAGGGACAGACACACAGGTGGGCCTCAGGGCATAGTTCCCAGCTTCAGCCAACACCTTTGGATCTTTCTCACGGGAGGCTGTGTTCTGACCACATGGCCCTTACTACAGCTTCTCCTTCATCCCAAGTGGCCCTGTCACTCCCCTATCCCTGTTAGCCAGGGCTCCCACTGCCCCTGCCTTGTCCAGCTGCTCAGCTGTGCTCCCGGCTTCATCTGGAAGTCGTTAGTGGACAGCAGGGGCCTCTTGCTGTCTGCTCCCAGCCAGGAAAGCAAACAGAGCTTGGGAGGGATATGAAAGGGTCCCAAGTCCTGTCCCAGGAAGGAGCAAGCTGGGGGAGGAGAGGGGACATGAAGCATGAGAGGCAGGGCTGGGAACTGAGAGGACACGCAGATCTTTGCAAAGGAGAAAAAGACTTGGGCCAGCTCAGCAGGAAAGGTGGCACTCTTACACAGAGGAGGACACCAGGGCACAAATAGACAAAGGGGGACCCCAGGAGGGACCCTGATGAGGACTGCTCAGGGGTTTCCTTGTTTTTCTAGGTTTCTCCTCTAGTCATGACAAATAACACTGAAGAGATACAGAAGGGGACCCAAAAAGAGGCCAGAGTCAGGAGCCACTGCAGAAGTGAGGCCCAGAGGACTAGGTCAAGAAGCTGTGCCTCACTGGACATAGGTTGGAGTGCTAAGGCCTGGCCCCAGGTAGGTGGAGAAGAGGGGATATCTTAGACCTCTTACTGCTCAGAGAAACAGTTCTACATGGACTCTGAGAAACAGTCTCATTACCCAAGACTCTCTTTCTCATTTAAAAGGTGGGGCATTGTGCAAGATAATTTGGTTATTAGGGGGGTTGCTCTTAGAAAGGTGATCCTTAATCTTAATCTTAGAAAGGTAATCCAACATTAATATGCTGGTTGGAAAGAATGAGTTCCCACAAGAGTGGATTGCTATAAAGAGCGAGCCAACTAGAAGCTGATGCCCAAGAAACCTGAGGATGCCAACTGCCAAACTGAGTTTGTGCTTAAGGAAATAGGCAGGAGTAGGACTCTGGCCTTGTTAAAGGGCCAGACTGGGGTAGGTAACTTCATACACATGACTTGGTGAATTGTCACCACCACCTGATGACAATTAGCCCATTTTACAGACAGAAAGATGTGACTCAGAAAACAAGTTTGCCCGTGCAAGGTCACAAGCTGAGAACTGCAGCTGCCTAGGCCCTTCATCCTCAGGATCCCCAAGGCCTGGGGAGCTGTGTATAGTGGTACAAGTGTGCTCCTGCAGACCAGAAGGCGGGGCCATCCTGCTGGGCTGCAGAATGGATGTCTTTACCCATGAACGGAAGCTCCCTGCTCCCTGCCTGCCCCCAGGTTGCTGGCCCACTTCTCCAGTACATTCTTGGCAGCATCTTGGTCCAGGGCCCCCAGAGGCAGACCTGTCCCAGTGCCTTCCTGTTCAAGTTCATGGGTACGGGATGTGGACTCACAGTTAAAAGGACCAGGTGCTTGAACTTGGCCGAACAAAGTTTCTTTTCTTCCTCTTTGAGGAGAGTGAGGGCTGGACCCCTGGGCTGCACACCAGTGAGGGGAGGGGCTTGGCCCAGCCAAAGTCTCAACCGGAAAGGAGCACAGAATTCTCAGACCAGGGGCTTTCTGCATTTCAGAGACTCCAAGTTCCAAGTTTTAAACTAGTTTCTGTGTTCATCTTTGTATTTTTGGCAAGGACTAGCTTTGGGTTTCCAGGGCGAGAGGCCTCCTACGTGTCACCAAGACGGCTCCAGGGTGAACAGCCTTCCTTGCTCACAGATTTTGCCCTGAGGACAGAGACAGAAGGAAACAAGGGCCCCTCACTGACCTTCCCTCTGAAAAAGACTTGTTTTTTTAGTCATACTTGGCGAATTTCTTTCTTTCTTTTTTTTTTTTATTGCTGTAAATCATGATTTCATTAAGAAAATACAAAACAAAAAAAAAAAAAGGTTATTTAAAAAGATAAGTCCCTGATTAGGAGTTTTACCTAAAATAAATAAATAAATAAAGAGCAAGTAAAATCTTCAGAAACATTTTAGTATATAAACAGACCAAACCTTCCCTTTCTTACTGCTATGGTTCAGATCATTTGTCCCCCAAGGGTGAATGTATTGGAAATGTTGTCCTCAGGGTGGTGGTATTAAGAGGTGGCACAACTTTTAAGAGGTAGGGCTTTGTGCAAGATATTTTGGCTAGTGGAGGTGCTGCCCTTGGAAGGGATTAATGCTTGTTTAGAAGAGTAGTTTAAGAGTAAACAAAGCAGAACCTAGTGCCATGATCTTGGACCTTCAAAACTGAGTTAAATAAACCTCTTTTCCTTATAAAATGTCCAGCACTTTGTCATAGCAACAGAAAATGGACTAAAACATGTACATTCTAATTTTTTTTTTTAAAGAAAAGACTTGATTATCTTTAGAAAGAAAAAGGTGGATGGGGAGCCCATTACAAACAGACACAGGGACAGGAGCAGTCAGATTTAGCAAACAACCAGATCCTGAAGATCTGAAGTTTGAGTCTTATAATTATTGGGTGTGTTAGTTCACTTTTCATCACTTAGAAAATTATCCAAGAGAATTAATTTATAAAGAAAAAGGGATTATTTTAGCTCACAGTTTGGAGGTGCCAGTCCAAAACAGGATGGCTCATTGCTTTGGGCCTCTGGGCATTATGGTGGAGTGCATGGTAGAATAAAACTGCTCAAATGAGCTAGGAAGCAAAAGAGAGACAGCAAAGGTCAGGGTCCCACCATCCCCTCTAAGGGCACACCCCTGCTGACATATTCTCTCCAGGCTCCACCTCTCAAAGGTTCCAACACCTCTCAATAACATCCCCTGGGAAACAAGTATTAACACCTAGACCTTTGGGAATCTCTCATCCAATCATCCAAACAAAGTGTCAGACTTGTTTGGACCCTGTGATCCCCTCCCACCTGACTCCACCCTCCATCCCAATCCCACAGGTTCTTCTGTTAATATATGCTGATTAAGAACCTACACTGTATCAGGCACTGTTCTTGACTCTGGGACTCTAACAGTGAACAAATGGACAAATTCGCTACCTGCAGGAGTTGACCTTGTAGTAAAGGAGACAGGAAATGAACACATACCTAGTGTGTGGTGTGTTCGTGAGAACTCCCAGGAGAACTGGGGCAGGAAGAAGGAAGGGAGATGTTGGGAGGTAGAGGGTAGGGCAAGCATTAATCACAGTGTTCAGGGAAATGTATCATTGAGAAAGTGACATGGGAGCAAAGGCCTAAAAAGGTAAAGGAGGAGCCCACAGGAGTCAGGGAAAGGAGAGATCCAGGCAAAGGGATGAGCCCAGCAGTCATTCTGTGCTTGGAATGAAGTGACCCAGAAAGAGTCACAGGGAGGAGGGGATGGACTGAGATGGAGTCTCTGAGCAGAAGATGGACAAGACCTGAGGGCTGAGGCTATGCATGGAGAACACACTTGTAGTGGGTTGAAAGATTACCCCTTTATGCAGCTTGAATGTCCCCACCAACACTCATGTTAACATTTAATCCCCATAGTGAGGTATTAAGAGGGTAAAAATTTAATCCAACTATAATATTAGAAGGTATGACCTTGAGGAGGTAATTAAGCTTAAATGAGGCTATCAGGATGGGATCCTAATCCAAGGGAATGGTGGTTCTATAAGAAGAGGAGGAGAGACTGAACTAGGACACACTGTCTCCCTCTCACCGTATGATGTCCTTCTCCACATCATGACCCAGCAAGAAGGTCCCTACCAGATGTGGACACTGACCTTGAATTTCCCAGTCTGCAGAACTATGAGACTGAGAAACCTTTAGTGTTTATACTGCTCGGTGTGCAGTGTTCTGTTATAGCAACAGAAAATGGAATAAGATTCCTCTCCCCAGTAAAATGGTCTGCATATCAGAACCTGTGAATGTGGCCTTTAAGAAAGGAATTCTTGGGCTGGGGATGTGGCTCAAGCAGTACCGCGCTCGCCTGGCATGCACGGGGCTCTGGGTTCAATCCTCAACACCACATAAAAATAAAATAAAGATGTTGTATCCACCAAAAACTAAAAAATAAATATTAAAAAAATTCTCTCTCTCTCTCAAAAAAAAGAAAGAAAGAAAAAGAAAAGAAAAGAAAGGAATTCTTGCAGATGTAATTGATTTAAGGATCTTAAGATGAGAGCATCCTGGATTTTCCAAGTGGCCCCCAAAATCCAACAATATATGCCTGTAAGAGACACACAGAGGGGAGACACAGGGAGAAACACTATGTAAAGACGGAGGCAAAGGGGCTGGGGATGTGGCTCAAGTGGTAGCATGCTCGCCTGGCATGCATGCGGCCTGGGTTCGATCCTCAGCACCACATACGAACAAAGATGTTGTGTCTGCCATAACTATAAATAAATAAATAAATAAATAAATAAATATTAAAAAAAAAAGACAGAGGCAAAGATGAAAGTTAAGCACCCAGAAGCTGAGGGCCACCTGGAGTCACCAGAAACTAGAAGAGGATGGGAAGGCTTCTTCCCTGAGCTTTCAAAGGAATCATGGCCCTGCTGCACCTTGATTTCGGATTTCTGGCCTCCACAACTATGTGAAAATAAATGTGTGTTGTTCTAAGCCACTTATTTTGTTGTGATTTGTAAAGCAGCAACAGGAAAGTAATGCACCACTGCAAGAGGCTGGAGTGAAGGTGGGAGACCAGCCTGGGAGCCACTCTAAGACAGCCACCCAGGGACTCCTGGGTCCATTAGAATTGCCCATATTCAGCATTTGCCACATTTCCTCAACACCTAGACTTTTATTTTTAAACAGTCTCTGTTTTCAGTTAAATAACCTTCTTTAAATATGCAATGTCACATCACTAAGTTAAATATAAAACTAGATTCGTTTTCCATAAATAGAAGGCAACTGGGAAAATAAGTTCAATGAAAAAAAAAACAACCCTGTTATTACATTCTAGTGACATGTCCTGCTGCCTGCCAAGGTTTCAGGTCCATGGCCTGTCCACTTTGTATCTAAAAATAAAGTAGGCCTACTGTCAGAGAGGTGTCAAAGGCGAATTGGCATCAGAAGGAGCTTCGGTCCCCATGTGAATTCGGTGTCCCTTTATCCCCTACAATCAGCATTGTTCCCACTTTACACAGCCCACATCTGGACAAGGATGGCATTTACAGCTATGTCCCCAAGCTTTAGTTAGCCCAGACAGAGCAACTGCACGCAAAGCCAGCATGGAGTTGTGTTGGCACCCAGTGGGTGGGGAAGAGAGTTTTCTTGATGGGATGGTGGAAGGGGCATGAACTTGCTGTCTTGGGAAGACTGAAAGAAAAAGATCATCTCTTAGGGCAAGGCTAGGTCCCAGGCCTGCCCACAGAAGGGACCTCTGTGATTGAATGGTTTAAATTGGTGTGAACATCTCCCTTGGGCGATGGAGACTGTCCTGTGATGAGCCCAGGTTTTTTTAAGTGTTGAAAGGTAGAGTAAAGTACACAAATATTTAGTTACAAATTGATTTTTGCTGGGCATGATTTTAAGACTAAGTGCAGGTTTGATTCTGACTGAATGTTTCAACATAGAGTTATAAAAGTATAATCAGCCCTCTGTATCCAGAGGTTCTGCATCCACGGATTCAAGCAAACTTTGAGGAACATATTTTTTTTTTAAATTGTGTCTGTACTGAAACACATACAGACTTTTTTTCTTATCATTATTCCCTAAACAAAGTAACAACTATTTACATAGGATTTTCATTGTATTAGATATTACAGGCAATCTGGAGGTGACTTACAGTATAGGAAAGATGGCAAGTTATATGCAAATATTACACCATAGTACATGGTACATAAGGAACTTAAGCATCCTAAGTTTTGGTATTCATGGGTGTCCTGGAACCAATACCCCCAGATATGGAAAGATGTGCCTCAGAATTCATGTGGTCAGACTCCAGGGAACATGCAAAAATGACACAATGGCACTATTTAAATACTTTCCTGGTTTGGAAACAAGTTTCCTTAGAGCAAAACAGCATGAAGTTGTAGGAGACCCAAATTTCAAGTCAGGAACTCAAAACAACTTCAGTTTGCCTTGCAGAAACATTCTGCACACTGCCCCAGAAGCCAGGCCTCGTGAGTAAACCAATAGGCCTTCCTGAAACAGGAGTGAGAAACTGGATCCCCTCCAAAAAGTCAACTATGTTCCTTTGCCAAAGGTCACTGCATCCTTTCTGACAACCCCTTCACACAGCCCCCTCTTCCTCAGTTTCTGATGATGCTCACTGCTCCTGTCCCTGCAGACAGCAGGGGCTCAGAGCACCTTGATGTTATGAGGCCTTGGGCTCTGCATTCTCTCTTAGGGCTTTCCTGCACCTTCCCTATATCTTGGTAGAATTTCTTAATAAACTCATCTCCAAAGAAGGAAATCCTACCATTTGCAACTGTGGATGAAGCTACAGGGCAGTGCACTAAGTGAAGTAAACCAGTCACAGAACAAATACTGCTTGATTCCACTTACCTAATATATCTAACTAGTCAGTCTCACAGAAGCAGAAAGGTTGCCAGGGACTTCAGGCAAGCAGGGAATGGGGAATTCTTTCTGGGTAGGTTGTAAAATTTCTGTTATACAATAAATATATTGCTTATAGTTAACAGTATGGTATGGTACATTTTAAAATATATTGGGAGAAAGCTCCCATGTTAAGTGTTCTTTCACTCAAACATACACACACAAATATAAGAAAATTTAAGAGATGAAGGATATGTTCAATACCTTGGCTTTGATGGTATCATAGGTATATGCATATGTCCAAACTTAACAAAATATATATATCGTGTGTGCAATTTTAGCATACCAGTTATACCTCAATAAAGCTTTAAAACCCCTCAAACAAAAATTACCCTCACTTTTCCATATTTGAATACACCCAGAAAACGGATTCTCAAAGTGGTCTCTGGGATCTGGCTGTTCACATATTTGAGGAACACACAAATCTCACCTTCTTGCCCAGAGGAAATGTGACATGGGACATCTAGCATGCAGTGGCATTGTAATTATTCAAGGATGGCTGGTAATAGCTTGAGATAAGTACAGGCACAGAGCAAGGCAATGGAGCATCAAGTGACGGAGATATCCAGTTACCATAGCAACCAAGACCCAGGGAACAGTGAAGGCCCTAGAACATTATTTTTCAAGATGGGTTCCCATCCACAGACCAGTGCCATCTCCTAAATTCTTGTTGCTCAATTTCAGACTTCAGAAATTGAGCATGTTCAGTAATCTTTGTAGCTTTTTGGTACAGCTGCAATATCCAGATGCATCCATGAATATGATCAATGTCCTCATCTTACGGCATGAACCTTTCAGACACTGCCAAATTCAGACAGTGAGTCTCACAATGGAGCCAGCTTGCCTTGTCACATGCAGCAGTACTGTGGTATTACTCTGTGTGAGGTTTTAAGGTTAGTCCTCATTGTAATGCAAAAGTGGTTAAAATATGGAATCCATTTCTTTGTTTGAAAGTTAATTTAGCTATAACTTACAGAATGGGCTGTTAGATCTGGCTACCAATGAATAACTAAAGATGAATCTTTTAAATGCATCACTTGCTCTTAGGTATATATTATTACCCTGAGAGTAGTATGTGTCAATTCAACCTAGATTAGATAAGTTAACCAGCAAGAAACAAGTCCAAAAGAAACAAGAATAGAACAACTCCATTAAAATCATCAAAATGGGAATACATAACCTGTGGATCTACAAGTTGGCTAATGGGAGCTTATGAAAATGTTGGTTGGGCAAGGAGTTTGGAGGCTTAAGATAGGTACCTGTGGTGATTTCTCCACCATAGATGCTATTGGTTTGGCAGATATCATCACATTTTATAACCCTTTCAAGTGATCTATCCATGTGACTTTCACTCTCAGGACCTGATCTCTAAATATTCAATCTTATTCTTTCCAAGCGCTGCCCACACAATTAATCTGTTAGCCATTGTCCAAGAATCTGAGTATTTGTGCTTAGATTATTGTCTTAGTCCGTTTCCTATAAAAAAATACCTGAAAGTGGGAAATTTGTAAAGAAAAGAAGTTTATTTAGGCTCATGGTTCTGAGGTCCAAGAATATGGCACTGGCATCTGCTTGGCTTCTGGTGAGAGCCTCATGGTGGAAAGCAGGAGGGTTAGAGGAAAAGACAAGGGGGCAGATGCTTTATCATAACCTGCTCTCTTGGAAACTAATCCATTCTCATGGGAATGAATCCTATGTCACAAGAAAGACCTTAATTTCTAGTGGGACCAAACTGAGGAACTAAACCCCCTCCACAATGATACAGTAGTCACAGTGTAGTTAACTACAGCCCATAAGCCAAATCTGTTCTGTCACCTGTTTTCGTAAATAAGGTTTTATTGGGACATAGCCATATCCATCCATTTATGAATTGTTTATGGTTATAGCAGCCAGAGTTGAGTTGCAATAAAGCTAATATGGCTCATAACGCTTAGGTAAAAGCTGGGAATATGACCCAGTGGTAGAGTGTTTGCCTAGCAAGGCCCTGGGTTTGATCCCCAGCACCACAAAAAAATAAATAAATAAATAAATAAATAAATAAAATTTAAATTTTTACTATCTGGTCCCCTATGGAAAAAGTTGATCAAATCTTGCTATAACTGTTGAAAGTTATTATGCTCCACTATGCAGACACAAAGTTTTATCTGAATTAAATGCATTTCGAGGGCAAAAGGTATGGGAGGTTTTTTCCACCTTTCAATCTCCCAGGATGCTGATCTATACAGACCATACCAGAGTGTTCTCTTTGACTTCCAGTTGAGATTAGCCAATGGGGAGAAGAAGATTAGAGAGGGAGGGAGGAAGGGGAAGAGAGAGAGGAAGGAGATAAGAGCCTTCCTGTGGGGTCCTTAGTAGCCTACAACCAAAGGCTACAGCTTCTAACAGACAATATCTACATAGCACTTTCAGTCTCAGGGTTATAAAAACTGCTCCATTCCTTTGTCCCTTTCCATAGAGGAGCAGTAATTATTTCCTGCTGTTTTACAGTCCATTGTTTCCCTATAACTTATCTATATCTTCACAAAGGGTCCTTTTATGAAAATCTCCAATTACCCCATTTGAGAGTATCATTTATATCCTACAGGGCCTTGACTGATACAAAGAATAACTTTACTTTTTTTAAATAACTAAGTTTAATTTAAATTTGAAGCTTCTTTTCACCAAGATTTGGTTCCATTTTAGTTGATTTCAGGTAATTACTGTTAATTCAGGATTTTACACACATATATCACACATACCTACTCCTGCTTTCCTCTGGGGTTTTATGTGAAGAAAGCAATCCTAGGACTGACTTGTGGGGAATAATCCCAATTTACACCCTTTTCCTTGACCTCGTTATAAGAAATACATTATTTCACTCTCAAAGATTCCATGTTTAAAAAATAAATTATGAGATGACCCTGCATAGATGGTGCTGGGTCAATCTGAGAGGGACTAACATGTTTTCTGCCAATACTTTCCAATTGCCATCAGCCACATTGCCACTTACCTAGTGGGTCCCTGAGTTTCAGTTCTCAAAATTTCCAGCATCTTTCTTGTTTACCTTTTTCCCCCTCCTTGTTCTATCCTTCTCTTAACTTCTTCTGCTTCCTTAGTTCTAGTACTTGGAATGTATCATTGAGCAAAACAGAAACAAAAAAGAAAGAAAAAAGAAAGGAAGAGAGAAAAAGAAAAAAAAAGCTCTACTTCCAAGGATTCTTCTTCTTCCATATTTTTAAAAGATTGTTTTTAGTTGTAGATGGACATAATACCTTTATTTATTTATATGTGGTGTTAAGGATCTAACCCAGTTCCTCTCACATGTAAGGCAAGCGCTCTACCACTGAGCTACAATCCCAACCCCTCTTCTTCCATATTTTAATGAAGATTTTTTAAGGCTATGAATTTTCTTCTGAATATACCACTTCATATGCATCTGTTAGGTTTTAATGTATGTGTTCTTGTATAGTTTCCTATTATCCTCTTCTACTATTGGGTTATTGGGGGTTTTTTTATTTTTTGGCGGGGGGATGGGTGCTGGGAATTGAACTCAGGGACACTCAACCACTGAGCCACATCCCAGCCCTATTTTGTATTTTATTTAGAGACAGGGTCTCACTGAGTTGCTAAGTGCCTCACTGTTGCTGAGGCTGGCTTTGAACTAGAGATCCTCCCGACTCAGCCTCCAGAGCCACTGAGATTACAAGTGTGTGCCACCACACGGGGCTGGGTTATTGTTTTTTATTTCCAAGAAAATTTGTCAACTCATTAGAATCAGAAATGTATTTTTAATAATTTAATAATAAATATTTTAGAATAAGAAATGTATTTTTCTTAGTTTCTGCTTTTTGAAATGTTTAAATTTATCATACAATTTCATAAGTTCCTCTTACTTTTTTTTTACTTAATTCTCCCAACTAATTATGCTAGAAAGTATTACTACTATTTCACAGATGAGAAAATTGAGGTTCAGAGATGGCTAATGCAATAGATAGTTAGTTTTAAACATCAATTTGACTGAATTAAGGAATGCCTAGAGAAGTGGTAAAGCATCATTTCTGGATGTGTCTGTCAGGGTATTTCTGGAGGAGACTGGCATGTAAATCAGTCAACTGTGCAGGGATGATTGGCCTTAAATGTGGGCAGACACCATCCAATCCACTGGGGGCCCAAACAAAACAAAATAAAACAAAAACCACAGAGGAAAGGCAATTTCCTCCTATACCTCTCTCTCCTGGAGTTGGGACACTCTTGTCCTATTCAGGGACACCAAAAATTCAGGCTTTCCAGTCTTTGAACTCCAAGGTTTATACCAGCAGCCCTCAAGATTCTTAGGCTGTTGGTCATGGACTGAGTTATACCATCAGCTTTATTGATTCTGATATCTTTGAACTTAGACTGAACCAGCATCGAGGGTCTCTAACTTGCAGATGGTCTGTCATGGAACTTTTCAACCTCCATAATTGTGTGGGCCAATTCCCCTAATAAATCTCCTCTTCTATAGATAGATACAGATATAGGTATTGATATAGATATATCTCTTTTTTGTTCTATCCTTCATTTGTTCTGTCCTTCTAAAGAAACCTTACTAAAGCTGGCAATTAAGGGTCTGGGGGCAGAGATTCATACCCTAACCCAGCAGACTCAAAGTGGTACTGCATGCTTGCTATGAGAACATTCCAGGTATAAAGACCACATCTAGGAGTCCATCAGCAGAGGAAATGGAGCTCTCTAGAGGAAGTGCCTGCTGGACAGTTGCTTCATAGCCCTGACCTTTGCTTTGCTCCTTCTCAGAGCATGATAACAGAGGAATGAGGTTGTCCGGTCAGGGATGTGCAGACACCCTCTCAAGTCTGAGAAGTCACTTGATTGCCTCCATTGCAGCTCACCCCTCAGATCCAGTGTCAGGCCACCTTCTACCTCTTGTCCCTCCCTCCAGTATAACAGAATGAGCAGGGTGCCCATCAGGGAGCTGCTAAGGCCTTGCTCACTCAGCCTGGGTCCTAACAGAGGAAGCTGAAAACAGTGGAAGTTTTGGCAGAAGCCTACTGACCCAAGCCTGGAGCTTGGTCCATAAGAAGGGGCCATCAACAGTAGTGGGCAGGGTGGTGGATCAGGCATATAGTCAGGACCCCTTTCAATACGAGAAGCCAGGGCTGGGGTTGTGACTCAGTGGTAGAGCTCTTGCCTAGCATATTTGAGGCATTGGGTTCAATTCTCTCCACCACATATAAATAAAATAAAGGTCCATTGACAACTAAAAAAAAAAAAAAAACACATAGGAGAAGACTTCTCTAAAAAAGTGACAAAAGCCATCTGAGTTAGGAGGAAGTTTTTCAGGCTAAAGGAACAGCAAGGGCCAAAGTCTTAAAGAGACAGAGTGATTTTGTGAGCCATTCTCTCCGGTTGTCATTTGAGAATCGAGCTCACACACTAAAAGGTATATTCCCTGCCTGTCCTCTGATCTTCTGGTTCATACATATACACACCACAAACAACATTAAAAAGAACATGCCAAGCCCCTCTGAAAATATGCAGACTAAGTGGTCCATGGGTAAGTTCAGCTGGGGAGGGATTATAGAGCTTGTTCCAAACCCAAAAGAGCACCCACAGCTGAAGGGTCCTCCTGGTGCCTATACCAGCCATTGTTCACCTCAAGAATCCCCCATCTGCCAGATGACTCTGGACAAGGCACTAAGCTTCTTAGGTCAGTCTCCCATCTGTCCAGTGGGTTGATTGACCCGGAAGGTCTTAGAGTCCCTGCAGCCCTACCAGGGTCTGACTCACAGGCGTTCCACAAACAAGCAACACGTGGCTTGTTTTCTTCCTCTGTCTTTGACAAGACGATCTCCAAAAATCCCTTTCAGCTGGGAGGGGTGACAGAAAGGCCATCTGGCTAACACACATCCTTGTGGCCAATAATCATTTATTTCCCAGCTGTGTTTTTAGAAGAAAATAATTAAGGCTCTAAATGCTGCCAACAGGGTGGCTCTGTGGCTGTCCTTGGCAGTAACCCCTGCAGCAGAGCCCCCACTGTGAAGCTCCCTTCCTCTGGCTCTGGCCCCACCTATCAATGTCTTCTGGGGCCAATTGAGTTTCCCTCACTCTGGGGAATCAGAAGCAGCTGTCCCCTCTTCATAGATGGCCCAACCCCTCCCCGAGCTGCAACTCTTGGACCCTCCTTGGATTTATCCCCATTCCACCTGCCTGCTTCCCTGCTGTCCTCAAAGGACCTATCCTGTGCTCATGGTTTGCAGAACCCATTCTCATCTGTCCTCACAAGTGCCTGGGAGTTAGGCTTTCTCAGCCCCATTGTACAGATGATGAAACTGAGGCCTGCCCAGGGTCCAAGGCCAGCAAGACTGACCCCAGAACTCAGATCAAGTCTCTTGATGTGGATTCCTCAGCATTCTCCCTTCCTTCCTCCAACTCTCCATTCTTCAAATACAAGTTCCCTGTCTCAGATCTGTCTCCAACACAGTTCCCTCTCTCAGCTTCAGACTTATATCCAATGGGCCTGCAGATACCTCTTCTGGTGGATAGGACATCCATTAGCACCTCAGATTCAACAGGGCCCAAACAGACATTCCTAACCCCTCAACCTGCTGCCATCCTGTATTCTGAAGGCCAGCAAATGGCTTTCCTATTGGCATCCAGAGCCAGATATCGGGGGGCAGGCTAGGCTTCTCTTCCCCTCTATGCCCGCTATCCCCAGTCACCTCTCTTTCCACCCCATACCTGCATTGAAGCCTTCCACCCCACCTCCTATTGCCTTAGAAATCTTTCTTTTTTTTAATTTTTATTTATTTTTTTTAGTCATACATGACAGTAGAATGCATTTTGACATATAATACATACATGGAATGTATATACATCAATCATATTATCTATTCTATTCTGCTGCCCTTCCTATCCTCCCTACTCCTCCCCTCCTCTCCCATCCTTTCCTTAGAGATCTTTCTAAAATGCAAATCTAACCAGATCAATTCTGCTTTAAAGACTTACACTGAAGTCAAACAGTGGAGCAGATGGGGAGACCTGTTCAGCCTGCCCTGTTCCGGGGGCCCACAAACCCAGGTTTCTGTGCTCTACCTCCTAGGCCAACTCAAGCTTCCAAATTCTGTGGGGATGGTTCCCCATGTCTTTCTTTCACTTGCCCCTCATGCCCAGATGTCTTTCCCTTTCCCCAGAAAACTCCCCATTTATAATGAACAAAAATGCTTTTTAACCCCCTCAACTATGCCCTTGGTCTAGTAATAGCACCTTGGACTTTACTTAAGAGATATCCAGGCCCACCCACACAGCAGGTCTATAACCCATACCTATCATGTCTTGTACAGTGATTAACTCAGGGATGCATGATTCCCTAGACCATCAGAGGAAATCCCAGGACCTCTGGAATGTTTGGGGGAAATGCTCCCTGATCACTGGGGTTGCTAAATCAGTAGCATATAAGCTTGGAGCTGCCAGGTCCACCAGATAAAGAAAGCTGACCTGAAGCCAATAAGAAAAAAGACAGAGACTGAAAGAGAAGGAATTTTACCTGAATTTTTTTCAGTTATGTGAACCAATAAATCCCTTTTTGATTTGCACTAGTTTGAGGCTTTTTTTCTTCCAGTGGCAAGCCATCAAGATAAGCTCAAATGACTCTACTTCTAGGCACAGTGGGTGGCTTCTTCCAAAGTAGCTCCTTATCTGTAGTACTTTGTATGACAGTATTTACACGTGTCTTCCAGCTTGACCTTGAGCTGTCAAAGGCAAGGATGGAGGTTGATTCATCATTGTCCTTCAGCACAAGTCTGGGTGCACGATCAGCTGAGGAAGTGCTTGAATGAATTTTTTTTCCCTGGGTGGGAAAGGAAGCCACGTGAGAAGTTTCCTAAACAGACCCTTATCCTTGCCATTGGTGTTGCATACTGCCCTGTTGACTCCCCCCACCCAACCCCACACACACCCTCAGTACTGTTTGACTGTCAGGAGAAAGGAAGAATGTGGAAGGAAGCTTCTTTTTGCCTCTACAGCCTCTCCCAGTCTGAGCCCACCTCAGACATTCAGACATTTAGTGACTGGTGGACACTGTGAACAAGACCAGCCTCTTCCCCCTTTCCCCTCTGGAGACCCTTTCACCTCTCATTCCAGGCCATTCCAGGTTGAATTTCAGACCCTGGCTTCAGAACAGACCCATAACTGGGAACATGAGTTTACTCCTCACTCTTCACCCAGGTGGATTACTGTATAGATCCTCTCCACCTACAGGAGACACCTGCTTGAGCCCCAAGACCACTCAGAGGTAGTCTAAGAAGGAGATAGAAGGAAACAGTAGAGACAAAGGGAAGACATTGTTTGAGCCCCTAGATTTACTTAGAGTAATAGAAAAATTTTTTCTTTTTTTTTTCTTTTTTTTTTTTTTTGCTTAAGCCATTTTGAGGTGAGTTCCTGTCCCATGAGCTAAGCAGAAACCTGAGGTCAGTGCCTCATGAGACTCCAGGCTGAATTCAGAGTATGGGGGACAGGAGGAGCGTGGGGGCAAGGGTCCATCTTCATGAGCCTTTGAGGTCTCCTGGTCACGCAGATTTGCTAGTTAACCAATTAGGAATAGTGTCACATCCCAAATTACCTTCAGACAGTCAGAGGTTGAAGGCAGCTGGTATAAAGTCACATAATAGCCAGGAAGGATCCAGGGTCCCCAGAATGGGCAATCACTTTGTATTAGGATCAGCGGGAGCTAAGACAGTGTTAGTGTGTCCCTTTCAGGAAATCAGGGTATCTGCTCTGAGTTTATGGAGGCACTTGGATGTATCAGGCTAGAGAGCTGCAAATCTGGATGATGGCTTGTTGTCAGTTATTTTTGTACACAAATGTCTGTAGACCTATGAGAAGGTCCAAAGCATTTTACTCCACAGACTGAAATCATGACCTACGGTAATTTCGCACCTTTGGAGGACATAGAGTCCCTTGTTCTCCCTGCCTTGGCTTCTCCACCAAGGATAGACCAATCAATCTGACTGGTGCCAAGAAGCCCATGGATCTTGATTAGCAGGTTGGGGTGGGCTAGGGAGGAGCAGGGATCATGGAGAACATCTGGTAGTGGGAGAGGACACCTGGGCCCATTATACCTAACTGGGTGCTGTCACTTCACTAAGCCGTAAGGGCTCCAGGACTCAGAGACCTAAATCTACTTGAATCTCTGGGTCTACCTGAGGCTCTTCTCATGCCTCCCCAGCTCTTCAGAGGGCCTGAGTCTGAGGACTGCCACAGACCACTTAGCAGGCAAAACAGGAGGATCGTGCTACTCCTCCCAAGCATAGGACCAGCCTTTTTGCTTCCAAGTGTACCATGGACAAGAAACCTTCCCTTTTGATTTCTTTTTCTGGGAGAGGAATAATAAAAATGTTACAAAGTGATTGGAGTGTTGGTTGCACAATTCTATTAACACATTGAATTAATGATTAAATTGCATACTTCATTTTCTAGCATTGTTGTGTACATTTGTAGCATACCACATAATGTTTTGGTAGATGTATACATTGTGAAATGATTATCACAATCAATCTAATTAACATGTTCACTCACCTCCCATAGTTATTGGTGCATTTTTTTTTTTTGTAGTGAGAATATTTAAGATGTACTCTCTTGGCAAATTTCAAGCATGTGATATGGTATTATTAACTATAATCATCATGCTGTATGTTAGATTTCCAGAACTTATTCCTCCTATATAACTGAAACTTTGTGCCCTTTGACTACCATCTCCCCATTTGGTACACTTTAACTGAATGAATTGTATGATAAGTGAATGATATCTCAGTAAACCTACTAAAAAGAAAACAAAAGCACATTGTGGATGATGCAACACAATGACTCTAGTGGCCTGTTTTAGTCAGGTTTTTTTTTTTTTTTTTTTTTGCTGCTATGACCAAAAGAGCTGACAGGAACAATTTTAGAAGAAAAAAATGTTATTTGGGGGCTCATGGTTTCAGAGGTCTTAGTCCAGAGATGGCTGACTCCATTGCTCTGGGCTTAAGGTGAGGCAAAAAATTATGGCACAAGAGTATGGCAGAGGAAAACAGCTCAGAGAGAAAAAGAGCTTCCCTACCAGGGACAAAATATAAATTCCAAAGGCATGCCCCTCCCCCAGTGACTCACCTCCTCCAGCCACACCCTATCTGCTTACAGTTATCACCCAGTTAATCTCTAGGGTAATAACCCCTATCAGTGGATTAATGCACTGCTTAGGTTAAAACTGTCATGACTCAATCATTTATTTCATTTCTGAACTTTCTTGCTTTGTCTTACACGTGAACTTTGGAGGGACACCTAACATCTAAACTGTACTTAACAATATAGTCTGTGCAGTCATTCCAGTCTCAGGGTTGTATGACATTTCCCTGTGAGTAAGTTCCATTCTTCATGTAACCAGTCCCCTACTGATGGACATTGACTATTTTCAATATTTGTTAAGTATAAATAGCATTAGGTGAACCTAGAATACTTGCTCAGTTGTTCCTTCACTCGTTGGAATAATGTAGAATCAGAATGTATACATCTAAAGTCTTTGATATACATGACCAAATTTCTCTTCAGAAAGTTGTATCCATTGAAAAAAAATTTTCCATTGTCTTAGGCAATGTGGGAAAGGACCTGACATTTCTGTTTTATGGAAGAGGAGAGTGCCTACCTGAGGCTGCAGAGTGTACAAGGCTCCACCCTGACCAGTCCAACTCCAGGGTCAGCTCTCTCTGTGCCCTTGTACTGGCTTCCTTGCCTTGCACTGGCATTTTCATCCGTCCCTTGTCTTTAATCTGTTGGCTTCTGGCCCAGGGCATGCTGCTTTCCAGTAGGACATGGTGCCCACACAGTCTCAGTGCCTGCTCCTGAGCCAGGCAGGAAACAGGCATCATTGGGAGCCCAGTTATGCAGGCCTTGCAGGGTGGAAAAACACTTGTTACAATCAGACCATCCCAAGTGGGAAGAAAACAAATGACACAGAGGAAGTTGTAAAATGTTTTTTCATGAATAATATGTTTTAAAAGTCTCAGAGACATGCCTGCCATGTCTTGTATTCTGCCATGTTTTGTATTCTGATTTGAGCCTGAAAAGTTTTCTGCAATTTCTATTTATTTATTTATTTACTTACTTACTGATTTATTTATTGCAGTACTAGGGATCAAACCTAGGGCCTCATATAGAATAAGCAAGTGCTTTACCACTGAGCTACACTCCTAGCCTCGTCTTTGAGGACTAGCGTTACAGCTCAGTGGCAGAGTACTTGCCTAACATGCCCAAAGCCCTCCCTGGTTTTGATCTGTAGGAGTGCAAAAAAGAAAAAGATAAAAAAGATATTTTTGAGATGATTAAGGAATATGAAGTAAATGTTAGATTATATTAACATATTTTTGTTAGTTCTGTTTGGTGTGATGCTGGTATTGTGGTCGCCAGAGTCTTTATTTGTAAAGCAAATTATATCAGGATTTGTTCAAGCAAAACCAAACAAAACAAAAGTTGAAGGGATAGATGAAGTAAGATTGGTTAAATATTGATGATTGGCTTTGGGGGATAAGTAGGAGGATGTTCTTCAGACTATTTTTGAGCATGTTTGAAATTTTTCATAATAAACCATAGATATGTATGTTCATGTGTATGTGTGTGTGTGTATCTATCAGCTAAGATGAAAAAGATTTTCTAAAGATAATATTGTTAAGGAAAGGAAGTTGAAACATGCACACTCCCGTTTCAGTTTATGAGAAGGGGAAGATGGTTTTTGTAGACAGGTCAAGTTATTTCAGAATATAATCAAAACAGTATCACGTCAGCAGAAGGTGGAAGCCCAGCTTTATTTTCATCTTTGTCTTGTCTACAAAGATGTTTTCCCTTCAAAAGCATCAAGCTATTTAGAAAAAAATTCTCCATCCCTAGCAGCAGGCCCCTTACTGGTGCAAAATGGACAGAATGAACATCCAAGCACCTGTTCATGCGTTCTCTGGCAACTGGTTTCCCAGGACACTGTGAGCCATGAGATCCTCTCAGCATTTTGTGGGAGATTGAAGTTAACAGTCACCTCACAGGTTAAATAATCAAGTGGCAGTGCTTCCAGCACCCCATGAGAGACCTCAAGGGATTTCACAGAGATCTGTACTTGGAAGGCCACATCATGGGCCCTGCACAGGGTGGTGAACATCAAGGTGATGGATGCCTAAGTGACTGGATAGGTCACTGGAAGACACCCCTCCCCCAACACTTCCAAGCTCAGAGAAGCAAAGGGCAAACAGTGTGATAATCCCTGGGGTCAACAATCAACCTCCAGCTAAACCAAGGCCCCCATCCAAGAAAGGAACAAAAAGCTTGAGACATCCAAGCATGTATGGTTACAAGCAGATGGACTGAGGCACTCAGGTCTGCTTTCCTTTGTTTTATCCTTTCTTTCAGATTCTCTCCACTTGAGATCAAAGAAAAACCCCACAAGCTTGAAGCCTAACCTTAATATTCTGACTCCTTAGAAACTTCATGGGAAAGACAACCCCTCTTTTCTGGGGTCCAGCAAAACTTCTCCGAGATAGCCCTTACTGCTTCCTCTTGACTTGATGTAGATTCTTTGTCCAACCCAGAGCATACACCTGCATTCAAATGTGGTGCACTGGCATCTAGGTCTGGGTCACGTGTCTATCCCAGCAGCTAATGGACCCAACCAAGCCCATGTGATCCAACAGCCTTTGAGCAGAAAAAGGGGTGATTCCATAGAGGAAATCCAGGGTGCTATCCCCAGAAGGGAGGGAACAGGTTTAGATGTTTCCTCTGCCCATTGGTCACTAGAAGGCATCATTGCCTCTATGCCTAGTAAACACCAGGCCGTCCTACCTCATCAGTAAGGCTGGAAAGGTCTCACATCCAGTTGCCTCAATAAACATGGAAACAAATTGATAAAATAGGCAGGTTTAGCTCTAGTCATTCTCAGTGCCTAGCCCATGAACTTAGGCTGGATGACCCTTGTTCAGGATGCTCATCATTGCATTGTCTTTGTGGCTTCCTACAATCAACCCTTCTCTACTGTCTGATGGGGGAACACCAAAATGGTCCTAGTCCCAAGATTCACGTCTCTATCCCAGCCCTGGACTCTATGAATTACCGTCACATGATTCTGCTAGACTGAACAACTTGGAGGGGAGAAAGTTATGATTTAGATGTGATTTGTCCCCTAAGGATTTTTATACTGGAAGCTTGATTCCCAGTGTGGTGACATTAATAAGTGTTAGGACCTTAAAAGGTAGGGACTAGTAGGTCATTGAGGGCATTGCCCTTGGAAGGGATTAAGGTAGTTCTCAAGAGAAGGTTGTTATTTAAGAGAGAGAGAGAGAGAGAGAGAGACTGAGAGACTGGCCTCTCCCCACCCCATGGCTTCCATATTGCAAGGTGATCTCTTCCTCTTGCACACATTCTGGTCATTGTGATGGCATCCACCATGAAGTGATGCATCTGGAGGTGGTTATCAACAAAGGTAGTACAATGCTGCTCAGATTTTCATCGTCAAAACTATAAGCTAAAGAAACCTCTATTCTTTACATGTCAATCAGCACCAGATACCTCTTTTTTTAATATTTATTTTTTAGTTGTAGTTGGACACAATAACTTTATTTCACTTATTTATTTTTATGTGGTGCTGAGGATCAAACCCAGGGTCTCTCACATGCGAGGCGAGTACTCTACCGCTGAGCCACAACCCCAGCACCCCCCCCCCAGATACTTTTTAATAGCAATAGAAAACGAATAAATGCAGGCATTCACCTCCAAACTCAGGGGAAAAAAAGAAAAAAAAAAAAAAAAACCTCTTCCTCCATCCCCAGGAATCTGTAAGACATCAGCAATATATGGAATAGCTGATCCAGCCACCTCTGAGGCCAGGTAGGAAACCCAGATGAGTAAGACATCCAGTACCTAGTCTAAGAGTGAGGATGGGGTGACCATAGGGGCAGGCCCCTTTAAGACACAGCCACACTCACTACTAGACAACTATTTCCCAGGATTGCCAGTTCTTCTCAATGGTCATGAGAAACTAGGAGTCAGGAGACAGCTTGGGACTCTTCTTAATCTTGTTTTGCAGCTAAAAATGCAAGGAAGTAAAAATGCATGATCAGGGTCTGTGCAAAAATCAAGTGACAGCTAGAGTGATCAATTATAATTGCTTGCTCAGGACTAGGGAGTTCCCTGGAACATGGGAATTTCAGTGCTAAACCAGGACAGCCCTGGACAAAGTTAGACAGCTGGTCCCTCTCAGTTACACCCGAGCCGAGACAGGGTGTAATTGAGAAACATTTCTTGAATAGAGTGTTCAAGGTTAAGAGGATACCCA
Source organism: Marmota marmota marmota (assembly GCF_001458135.2). Classification (NCBI taxonomy): domain Eukaryota; kingdom Metazoa; phylum Chordata; class Mammalia; order Rodentia; family Sciuridae; genus Marmota; species Marmota marmota. The sequence goes on from NW_025999871.1 coordinate 512,888, forward strand.
GCATGACCTCTTCTAGATCCAAAGAGGCCAGATCTGGGGAGAGCAGCTGTGGGACAGGCCACTAGACAGATAGTGATGGTGATCAGAGAGGAATGAGGGCTAGTGGCTAAGGCAGGTAGAGTTCTTTGGGGAAACTCAGTCCACTTGGGGTAGGTAAATATTCTGATCTTACCCCCTTTTCTCTCCAGACCTCCTGAAGGGTGTTTCTCACTAACCAAAGTCAATCAAAAGCAAGAGTGCCTGAGATCTCCTCGTGAAGCCAGCTGTGGTGAGTGGGTAAAGAATGTTATCTGCAAGGGTACAGGGTAAACACTTAGCACAAAGGCAAAATCAAGGTCAAGAGATCCAAAAGCAGACCCTTTCAGAAAATGCTAACTCACCAAGGCAGGGTCTACTTAACCACTAGCCCTCACTCCTCCCTGATCAGCATGGTGACACAGACTATTCCAGATTCCTCTTGCCTACGTCACAGCATCCCTCATAGAGGATGTGGTCTGGGAAGCCTTGAGTCTCTCATACTGGGGCCCCTGGACAGGGTCATTCTCATCTCCAGAGCACATATGCATAATTCTAGTAAAAGCATGCAGGACTGTTTTTTGTTTGTTTGTTTTGTTTTGTTTGATGATCACAGTACCCCTTGTGCAGTCAGTCCATCCCATTTCTCTGGTATGCTTCTAGAGTATTCTGGAGGGCTCTGGAGGCCAGGCCTCCTGCGGACCTTGCTGGTTTCCAGAGCCTGTTTCTCTAGGTTTCCCATTGAGTGAGTGAGCTCTTTACTCACTGCCAATAGCCTCCAGAGTCTATGCCAGCCTTATACAGCCAAGAAGCAGACTACTGCAGCCTTTTTCTACTAAATTCCTTGGCTATCCCAGGGCTGAGCATTTCCATTAAAGCAAAGGTCAGCAAACCAGGGCCCACCACACCAAATATTGCCCCTGGCCTCGTCTTTGCTTGCCCAGACAGCTAGTGGTTTTCATATTTCAAAGGGATTGTGAAAAAGAAATCAAACAACAATAATAAGCTACTTACCTAATGGATTCTCTCCTGTCTTGCTTTGCTGGGTCAAGCCCTGGGCAAAGCTCCTCACCATATCCCTCTCTGTCAGGGTTCCTTCCCCTCTGATTTTACCAGGGAAATGCCCTAAAAAGAGGCCATGATGGGGCAGGCCAGACCAGTGTGCACTGTTGCTTCCTTCCAGCTCTTCAGAGCTCCCTGCCATAGCCTTTCAGGAAATGTCTTTTTATACAATGGGCAGATCAATTAACATAAAATATCTACCTTTGAATTATTACAAAAGATGCTCTTGAGTTCTTTCCCCTGTCTGTCTCTGCTCATTGGCTAGAACCATCCCCCCCACTTTTGGGGTACAAATAAGACCCTTAAATGGGGCACATGATCCCTGTCTCCACATTCCCCACTGCTCCCTGTTGTCTTCTTTCTAACCTTTGCCTTCCTTGTTTCAATCACCTGTTTGCACCCTGTGGGCATCTGGTCCTCACAAAGTATAGAGGTTCAGCAGTCACCGAATGCTTACTTCCTATGCCTGATGTGCTTCTTCCCACCCCTGGGCCTTTGTATATGTCTTTTCTGACTGAAATGCTCTTCTGACTTCATTTGCTAGTTGGATTCTTTCACAACTTACAAAATTCAGTTAGATTTGGAACCCCACCCTGTGTGTGTGTGTGTGTGTGTGTGTAAGCCTGCAAGGCTATGAGTTCCTCTAGGATGGAAACTGGGTTGGTTTCCTCTAGCACAGGACAGGGAAATGGGAGTATCAAGGACATTTCTCAGATATATGAACAATCATGCTTTACTTCGCCTAATGGCTCATGAATATGAGACTTCTCTCTGCTCCTGCAGAGTCCCAAATATGTAATTTTTATTGTCCCTGAGGAGATTTCTTTAACTGAAATAATCTAGGAGCTTGTTGAGGAGTGAGCTTAGGTTGTACCATGTAGGAGTGGAAAGACCAATCGGCTGTCTTAATCCATAAGACAAAATAACACAGACTGGGTGGCTTATAAACAACAGAATTTCTGTTCTGGAGACTGTGAAGTTTATGATCAAGGCACTGGTAGATTCAGTGTCTGGTGAAGACCATTCTCTGTCTCACAGATGGCACCTTCTCACTATGTCCTCACATGGTAGAAGGGCAAGACAACACTCTAGGGCCTCTTTTATGAGGGCACCAATCCCTTACAATCTTCCTTCATGACTTGATCACCTCACATATCACCACCCCACCTCTTATTCCTATAATCTTGGGGGTTAGGATTTCAATATATGAATTTTGGGAAGACCTAGGCATTCAGACCCTAGCACCAGCCCACTTGTCTTAGCTGGGAGCTAACAAGGATTGCAGACTGTGGTGTACCTGTCTCTGATCACCTCTGATTCACAGATTTCTACTCATCCTACACAGTCACCTGTCCTCTTCCCACCAAGCAGAGTGAAGGCCCAGCTTTTCCAGGAAGCAATGGTACCAGAGGTGCATTGGGTACACTGGTGTTGCTGGGCTTTTCAGCAGGATTTGAAGTTCTTTCTAGATGGAGATCAAACTCTAGCTACAAAACAGTGTTACAATATGACCAAATCATTTAAATAATGACTGTACATGCAGAGAACAACATTTGAAGGGGTGTACAAAGTTAACAGTGGCTAACCCTCTACTATTTCTGAAAATCAACACCTATTTCTTCTGTAAGAAAAAAGGTTCTAAAAATGTAGAGGAGTCCCATTTTAAAAAAATTAATCTTGTCATAAAAGGATGTATGGATTCAACTTTGTGGCAGATCTTCTAAGTTTCCCAGGAAGAAAAAAGGTAAAACCAGCTGTTTTCTCCCAAGAGCTCTACAGAAGAGTCACCACTGTGCAGGCACAGACTGTGTTGAAAGAGGCTGGGAAGCTTCTCTTTCGCCTCAGTGCTGGGGTGAGGATGGGGAGAGCCATTTGTGGGCCAAAGTCTGAGCTACATGACCCTCCCTTTGTCTATTGCCCAGTGAAGCTTCTAATTAGCCCTAGGTGAATCTTCTCACACACCCCACCATTGCTCTTAGGAAGGATTCCTGACTCAGTTTCCCACCCAATTCTCCATTTCTGGCTGTCCTTAAACAAGGGCCCCAGACCAGTCCCTCAGAACACTCCCTAACATTTTTTAGCCCTCATCTGGCCATCCATCCCATTTCAGCCCCACAGGTGGAGTGGAGGATTGAGGAAGCCTTCCTGCCCCACTCACAGATCTGGCTTTAAGCCCTTCTGCACCTTGTTCCTTCCACTTTGAATCTAGCCGAGGATCAGCCATCCTGAACCCACATATTCCACCCAAGTCTTCACACCTGGAACAACTCACTTGGAAAAGTCCAGGGGCAGATTCTGCCCTGGGCACCAAGAATCCTGCCCACTGCCACTCACAGGTCCTCCTAGAATCTTCCAAATACCCAGTGACCCAATGCAGGACTCCCAGCTGCAAGCCTCAGCATCTTGCATTCCCACCTCCCTGAACCCTCTATGGAAAGCCAAGGAGCCCTGTGCTCCATGGCCCTGGGCTGAAGGATCTCTGGGTAACGCCAACAGTTACCTGGCATTTCTGCATGGGGATGGGTAGAGGGAGATCTGGAAGACAAAGTGGCCATCCTAGGTTGCCCGCTGGCCACAGCCCAGACAGATGCAGGCAGAGCTGGGGCAGGTGGAGAGTTGGTAACAAGACCCCTGATGACAATGTAAGAGTTGGCAAAAGTTCAGTCATGACCCCCTGCAGAAGTTAGAGGTCAACCCTCACCATACCATGGCCCCTGTAACTCTTCTCAGACCCTAGTGGAACTGTCAAAGGGAAAATCAGCTTAATAGGGCCTATGCCTGGGGGGATAGCAGGCATATACCATGTCCCCCAGCACAGCCATGGAACTTGGTTGGGCGGTTTGCTTTGGGAGCAGTAGGGAGGGAAGGAGGGTAGAACAGGTCTCTGTTTGGGAAAAGCCAAACCAATGAGCAAATCTCCCAACCATAAAGAGATTTGAAAGACTTGTGTAGTGAAAAGGGCAGGCTGATGGCTGCCAACCCGGGAGGTTGGCATGGGAAAGGTACTCCTGAAAAAAAGCTAGACCAACTATGGAGCTCTTTCTGGGTACTGCACATTTGGGATCCACTGGGGATATGCTCTGTGCCCTGATCCAGCTAGACCCCTTGGAACTCTGGCTCCAGTTTTACAAACTCACTCTCCTCCAAGCACAGATATGGGGCCAGGCTGAGAGAATCATCTGTGATCTGCGTCACACCCCTCCACCAAAAGAGACCTCTTCCTGGTGTTTTAGTCAGCTTTTTTTTTCCCACTGTGGTGATCAAAAATACCTGAAAATACAATTAAAGGAGGAAAAGTTTATTTAGGGGCTCATAGTTTCAGAGGTCTCAGTCCATATATGGCTGACTCCATTCCTCAGAGTCTGAAATGAGGCAGAACATCTTGGCAGAAATGTGTGGTAGAGGAAAGAAACCCCCTGGAGACCTGGCACCAGGTAGCAGAGAGAGAGTTCTCTTCTCTGTGACAAAATACAAACCCCAAAGGCACACCCCCAATGACCCACTTCCTCCATCCACAGCCTATCTGCCTACAGTTACCACCCAGTTAATTCCTATCAGAGAAGTAATACGCTGATTAGGTTATAGCTCTCATAACCCAATAATTTTACCTCTAAACTTTCTTGAATTTTTTCACACAGGAGCTTTTGGGTGACACTCAATATCTAAACCGTAACAACTGGGCTCCCTAGTTTGAAGGGGTGTACAAAGTTAACAGTGGCTAACCCTCTACTATTTCTGAAAATCAACACCTATTTCTTCTTAAGAAAAAAAGGTTCTAAAAATGTAGAGTAGTCCCATTTAAAAAAATTAACCTGTCATAAAAAGATGTATGGATTCAACTTTGTGGCAGATCTTCTAAGTTTCCCAGGAAGAAAAAAGATAAAACCAGCTGTTTTCTCCTAAGAGCTCTACAGAAGAGTCACCACTGATCATCTCCATAGTGAGAAGTGGCATGAATGACTGCTGTGGCCCCTATGGAGGCATCTGTAGCAGCTGCCCACCTAAACTCCCTTCTGCTTTGGGGACCAGCCCCTAAGAATCCTTTGGGAGGGTGGGGCCTGGGCCTGAATAAGAAGCCACTAGATGCTCCTGGCCTAAGTGTTGGTTCAGGGATCAGCATCTGATCATCCAGATCAGTTCCCTCTTCCTGGGAAGAGTGCTTAATCTCTCTAAGGAGCCCTGAGCTGCCTCAGGACAGGTTTCTGATACAGATGAGGTCAGGAAAGAGAGCTGCCTCCAGCCAGCAGGATTTCACAGGCTAGGGCCATCCACTGCCTGCCTAACTGCTGCCTTGTACTTCAGACACTAGTTCCAACAGACTGAAAGAATCAGATCTCTACCTGATTGCAAATGACAGAAGTCACTTCAGAATGCCTTAAGCAAAGATTAGAATTTGTTGAGCCTGTCTTTGTCCATTGTGTGTGGCTATAACAGAATGCCACATACTGGATAATTTATTAGCAATAGAAGCTTATTTATCTCACAGTTCTGCAGGCTTGGAAGTGAAAGATCAAAGGGCTGCATCTACGGAGGGCCTTCTTACTGTGTCATAGTGGAAAGCATCAGGTAGCAAAAAGCATAAGATAACAAACTGGCAGCCTCAAGCCAATTTGTAATTAGCTTTAATTCATTTTTGAGGGTGGAGACCTCATGGCTAATCACTTCTCAAAGATCCTAACTCTGTGTTTGTGTGTGTGTGTGTGTGTGTGTGTGTGGCTAAGAATAAAACCCAGGCCCTTACACATACTAGGAAAGTACTCTACCACTGAGCCATATACCTTGCCCAAGATCCCACCTCTAACACTGTTGGGAATGTTTTCCAACACATGCTTTTGGGGGTATGAGTTTAACCCATGAAATTCTTCCTCCTCCTCCTCCTCCTCTCCCTCCTCCTTTCCTCCTCCTCCTCCTCCTCCTCCTCCTCCTCCTCTTCTTCTTCTTCTTCTTCTTTTTAGTTGT